>NW_028270184.1:55058631-55367485 GCF_037043375.1 Chiloscyllium plagiosum | reverse complement strand
GAGCAAGTGGGTTCCAAATAGTGAACTTGTTTTTGTGATTCATTAATGTGTTTGGCTCATTGCCTCTGGGTTACCACGTACTACTCAGATGTAATTGTTCTGGCGAAGTTGAGGATGAGTTATCCTCTTGAAGGGCTGCCATTCATTTTGTCCATATAAACCCATAATGATGTAAGGGAGGGAGTTTCAGGATTTCCAACCAACGGCACTTGTGGAACTGAGACGTTTCTCCGAGCCAGGGTGGCGAGTGGCTTGATGTGGAATTGTCAACTGGTGTCCCTTGTCTCTGCTGTGCTCAGTGCTCCACGCCATAATGCTGTGGTTCTGGAAGCTGCTTTGAGAGGAACTTTGGGCAATTTCGACAGTGCATCTTGTCTGTGGTACACTCCACTGCTACTGATTGTGGGTGGTGGAGACAGAGAATGTTTGTGACTGTGGTGCTGAGCAAGCTGCACTGCAAGTTATTTCTATCTAATTATGGAGAACATAAGTACTTGCCATCATCATCAATCCATTTGGCAGCTGGACATCCAGTGATTACACAGATGTGGTGTACAAGTCTGCCAGTTGCTCAAATGACCATGAACTTTTAACTAGATTCACTTTTTCACGGATATTATGCCGAGAGACCTCACTCGACTGTTCCACTTTCTCATCAATATTTCATCTGAAAAAACTGGGAACGAGCTGATGGACACAGATTGTGCTACAGATGGTTAGACACAGCACAGTGTCAGTTACTGCACACTGATTCGGTTTGGATTTATGCATGTGCATCTCAGAATGTGTGTGTGCATTATCGTGTGTTCCTGTCTCTGTGATTCTGTGTGTGTCTACCCATCTATCTCTGTCTGACTATCTGTGCCTATGTGAGTGTGTTTGTGTCTCATTGTGTGTATTAGTGTGTGTCTCCATGTTTATATATCTCTGTGTCTGTACTCTGTGTGTGTGTGTGTGTGTGTTTTGTCCCTGTCTCTGTGTGTGTGTGACAGACGGAAATCCGTACAAATACTCAGACACAATCACATATACAGAGAGATGTGAAGAGACTCCTACAGATAGAAGCACACATATCGACTTAGAGAGACACACGTGCACGTACAGTCACACAGACGTGCTCACATTAGCACACAGATGTTGATGGAGCTAGCAAAAGTGATACCAGTAGACTTTCCTAAAACTAAATGAGAAATTAATAGATTTTTGGATTGTTTGACTTTACAGGAAATTTGACCATAATTTTAGCTGGACAGCTGCACCTTTAACAAGTTTTTGAACGAAATAAGAAAAAGGTGGTTTAGTTATCAGAGTGCGAAGTTAATGTTGAAAGGATGAAAGCAATTTGAATCGGTGAACCTATGTTGGCCATCCCTGTGTTTTCCAGTCTTTTCAAAATGGCCGCTGATGCTTCTGTATTGGGTCGAACTGCTTTCTTGTTCCAGGATGATGAATTAGGAATTGAGAACCTGGAGGATATTTCAATTAGTATCAATACCGATCATTGGAAATGTCCTCTTCCACAGGAAAGGGGACTTTGGGATTGTTGTTAGATCTTCAGCACTTCGAAGACCACCCAACAAAGAACAATGAAATACAAAATTACATAGATTGTAATCCACTGGCCTTCTTTAAAAGTTTCAAATTAACAATGCAAGATACTTCTATGTTGTCGTTTGCTGTAACCGTTTTATTATACACACCACTAGAAAACCTATTGTGAATTCAGATGTATTGTCCTAAAATAGAAATGGTGAATACGTAAAAGCTTTAAGAAATGCGAAGGTTGCATAACATTCCAAGAAGGGAAAAAGAATAAATAGACTGCACTTTTTAAAAAAAATGTGCATCATGCATTTTGCAAGAAAATGCGTTTTTGAAATGGCATTTTAGTTTTCTCAGGGCGAATACATGGAAAAAAAAAACATTTTTTGAAAGAATTGAATTTAATTGTGGACTAAAATGTGAAAAGAGCGACCTAACAAACAGATCATAAGTGGAGGATGGCTGCAAGATTTGACAGCAATTCACCTGATAGTGATACAATAATTGAAGTGTGATTGGAGATGAACGGAGTTATACATAGATGCAACTTTGGTTTGTAACAAGGAGCTAATTGATGATTGGCCACTAATTCACCAATGACATAGGCGGTCTGCTGCCAGCAACGATGTCATTGTTTCTCAGGCAACTAAACAGCATGGTACTCTGAACAAGATACAGAGAAGTCATCACCTGCTCAGGAGTTCTCTCTGTTCTCGGCAGTGATAGGTGCTTTAATCCTGAAGAAACCTGGTCTATTTTTGTTTCAGCTGTTCCGAAAAGCTCTGCCTTTTAATCAGTGTGGTAGAGACTGTTGTAAGTGTAACCAGTCCTTCTGCATGGTATAAATCAATGACAGCCTCCAAGATGCACTGTATAACTTTAACAAGGCTCGAAAGAAAGTACATTCCAAAGACATGACAACGAAGAAATGGAAGGGAAGGGGAAGCAGATGAATGGGAGGGTTATGACTTGGAGCCAGTGATCAAACTTGGTTAAATGAAGAGTACAGGAGTTTCATTCATAAAGTCAGGAAGTATGGGTTATAGTGAGATTTGGCGATTTGGATTCAGAATTGGCTGGCTGACAGTAGGCAGAGTGTGGTTGTAGATGGAAAGTATTCTCCCCGGAGGTCAGTGTTGAATGGGGTCCCGCAGGACTCTGTACTTGGGCCTCTGCTCTTTGCAGTGCTTATAAATGACTTGGATGAGGAGGTTCAAGTGTGGGTTAGTGAATTTGCAGATGGCAATAAGGTTGCAGGTGTCGTCGACCGTATAGACTGCGACTGCAGGCTGCAGTGCTACATAGATAGCATGCGGAGCTGCGCTAGGAAATGGCAGATGGAGTTCAACCTGGATAAACGTGATGTGATGCATTTTGGAAGGTGGAACACGTATGCTGAATATAGGATTAAAGACAGGATCCTTGGCAGTGTGGAGGAACAGAGAGATCTGGGTGTGCAAGTACATAGATCCCTCAAAGTTGTCACCCAAGTGGATAGGGTTATTAAGAAAGCATATGGTGTTTTGGCTTTCATTAATGGGGGATCGAGTTTAAGAGCTGCGAGGATTTGCTGCAACACTACAAGTCCCTGATGAAACCACACTTGGAATATTGCGTCCAGTTCTGGCTGTCCTACTATAGGAAAGATGCAGAAGCTTTGGAGAAAACGCAAAGAAGGTTTACCAGGATTCTGCCTGGTCTGGAGGGCTTGCCTTATGAAGAAAGTTTGAGTAAGCTCTGACTTTTCTCTCTGGAGAGACGGAAAAAGAGAGGAGACCTGATCGAGGTATAGAAAATAATGTCAGGAATAGAGAGAATCAATAGCCAGAGAAATTTCCCCAGGGCAGGATTCACTGGTATGAGAAGTCATAGTTTGAAGATATTAGGAGGAAGGTACAAAGGAGACGTCGGAGGTCGGTTCTTTACGCAGAGAGTTGTGAATGCATGGAATCGGTTGCCAGCTGTGGTGGTGGAAATAGAATCATTGGGGACATTTGAGCGACTGCTGGACATGCACATGGATAGCAGTGAGTTGAGGGTTGCGTACGTTAGGTTACTATATTTGACATTAGGATTAAATCTCGTGGGCCAAAGGGCCTGTTCTGTGCTGTACTTTTCTATGTTCTATGTTCTAAGAGTGCATACACTGGGGATATCTAAACGTAAGGTGTCAACCTGGTGAAGCTACGACACAGAAATAGTTGCATGCCAGAAACCAGAAGAAGCAACGGATAGACAAAGCTAATTGACTTCATCACTCACGGATCAGATATAAACTCTGCAGTCCTACCACCTCCCATCGCAAATGATGCGAAACAATATAATAAACCATTTCTTTCACATGAACGTCGAGGCTGAGGGGGACTAAATAGATCCTTTCGAAATTATGACAGACACGGAAGTAATGGATAGAGAAAGTCTTTTACACAGACCACAGGAGACATAGGCTGAAGGCGTTATCGAGCAGACCAGACCCAAACGTATGGTATGCAGATTGATTTTGCTTGTTTTATGATAGTCAAACATTCTGAGAAACAGTGAAGAATATTGTGTTGCATTCTCTACAGTACAAATCATACCTTACATAAGGACATCAGTTTAATATAGTTTCACAGCTTTTGAGCAGGTGCAGAGAAGGATCAACTCTAATATATGACAGGTCCATTCATAAATTTAATAACAGCAAGGAAGAAATTGTTCCTGAATCCATTGGTGTGCATTTTCAAACATTTGCCAATCTGTCCAATGGAAGAGGTTGGAAAAGAACATTGCGGTAGTGGGTAGTGAAAAAGGCTAATAGCATGCCGGCCTTCATAACAAGAGGGATTGAGTATAGAAGCAACGAGGTTCTTCTGCAGCTGTACAGGGCCCTGGTGAGACCACACCTGGAGTACTGTGTGCAGTTCAGGTCTCCAGATTTGAGGAAAGACATTCTGGCTATTAAGGGAGTGCAGCATAGGTTCACGAGGTCAATTCCTGGAATGGCGGGACTACCTTACGCTGAAAGACTGGAGCGACTGGGCTTGTATACCATTGAGTTCAGAAGACTGAGAGGGGATCTGATTGAGACATATAAGATTATTAAAGAATTGGACACTCTGGAGGCAAGAAACATGTTTCCGCTGATGGATGAGTGCCGAACCGGAGGACACAGCTTACAAATACGGGGTAGACCATTTAGGACAGAGATGAGGAGAAACATCTTCACCCAGAGTGTGGTGGCTGTGTGGATTGCTCTGCCCCAGAGGTTAGTGGAGACCCAGTCTCTGGATTCATTTAAGAAAGTGTTGGATAGCGCTCTCAAGGATTGTGGAATCAAGTGTTATGGAGATAAGGCAGGAAGAGGATACTGATTAAGGATGATCAGCCATGATCATATTGAATGGTGGTGCAGGCTTGAAGGGCAGAATGGCCGATTCCTGCAACTATTGTCTATTGTCTATTGATTGTTTTGGCTGCATTCCTGAAGCAGTGGGAAGTCACGACTGGGTCAATGGAAGGAAATGTGATTTGCTTGATGGATTCGGTGAGGTACACGCATCTCTGTAATTTCTTTCAGTACGGGCAGAGCAGTTACCATACGAAGGGTCTGGATAGAATGTTTTCTGCAGTGCAATGTAAAAATTTGTCAGTGTTATTGCCAAAACGATAAATTTTCTTCATGCATTGATGTGCTTTATTGGCTGTAGATTTGACATGGTTAGAATGATTGTTTGTAATATTTATTCCTCGGAACCTGGAGCTGTCCATCTCCTCCAACTCAGCACCACCGACAGAGACCAGTGTCTGTCCTTCGGTCGAATTCCTGAAGTCAATGGCCAGTTCCCTTGTTTTGCTGACATTGAGGGAAAGATTGTTGTCTTTACACCATGTCACTAAGCTCTATTTCCTGTACACTGTCTCACTGTTGTTTGAGACCTACCCACTAAGATGGTGTCATTAATAAATCTGTAAATGGAGTTGGAGTTGAATTTGGCGGTACAGTCATGGGAGGGTAATAAGTGTTGGAGTGGGCTGAGTACACTGCCTTGAAGGGCACCAGTATTGCGGATAATTGTAGAGGAGGAGTTACCAACTATCAGCATTCATTGTGATCTGCAGGTCAGAAGGTTAATGATCCACTTCTCGATGTGAGGAAAGAGTCCCAGGCCTCAGACTCTGTCGATGAGTCTTGTTGGCATGATGGTATTCAAGGCAGAGCTAAAGCCAATATACAGAAGTCTGATGTAGGTGTCCGTGTTATCCAGATGTTGCAGGGATGAGAGAAGTGCCAGAGAAATGACGTCTGCACGGATCTATTACGATTGTGGGCGAATTATCGAGGACCTGAGCAATCTGGGCGTTAATGTATGCCATTTCTCACCTCTCAAAACACTTCATAGATGAGATCGGCCATGATTGTATTAAATATCGTAGCAGATTCGAGGAGCCGAATTCCAGACTCATGCTGCTATTTCTTGTGTTCATTTGTTCTTTATAGCTCAGAGGGAAACATGTTAATGAATGGCCCTGGCAGACAATGAAGATCCACATACACAAACCCTATTTCTTGGCTATAAGACCATTGTCCTAAAGGTTACAGCAATGCAAGGGATTTTGAAATACCACACAGGTAATATGAATGCTTATGATTCAAATATTCATCCTAGCAATGAGAAAGTGTGAGACTTTACGTTCTTCTGGGTGTATGGTAGCCGACTGTGAAATGAATTTCAGCAGGAACCGCAAAGAGGAGGGTATCAGAGTAAGGATCACAAGGAGTCCAAGAGCAGCAAGTGTTGTTTGGAATAGGGCCACCTGCACAAGAACTACCCAAGACAAGGGAGGGGCGCCTGGGAGTGAGGGTGTAGATCCGATATTAACAGAAGTGTTAACGTGAGTTGATCAAAAAATGAATTAATTAAAATTTGATGAATAAATGCATCAGACTCTCTCTGTCTCTCTTTGTTTAAAGTGATACAATACCGCCAACTGCTGGCCTCCCAGTGTCACTGTACAAGCAGCAGATTTTTTTCTGAGACACTTTGCTACTGTCCCTGTTCATTCGTTTATTTCTGACAGTCTCACAATGTTCTGAATGACGCAAAGGCACAAGTGGCCGTACAGTGACTTCACAAAATGGTGGCCGCAACCAGCGGGGAAAGTCTGACACTGAGGAAGCGAGAGGAGGCAACAGGTGACTAGTGCCAGGGCCGTGCGGTGAGGGAGAGCGATCCCCTCTGGCCGCCAGGAGAGGAATCAGCAACCACTTTCTGAATGAAAGCAACTAGACATTTTTGGAGAACTAGGTCGTTTATTCTCAGTTCAACATTCCGTAACAACGCAGCACACACCCCCTGAAATACTTCAATACGTTAGTACAGGAAATGTATAAATGTTAGGAACCATAGAACGATGAAAAAGGTTTAACACTGTTGCTTGGACAGAATTTCAGCATTGGGCCTGTGTTCTGCATCCCTCCATTTTCAAATCGAAAAGTTACATTTCTTGCTTCCGAGTCTAAATGAACCTTCTATGAATTTAATTAATGCAGAAAACAAAAGAAGTGGGAGAACAATAGTGATAAGGGGATTGCATTGTTCGGGCATCAGGCAGATGTCTGTGACAGTGTAGGTGCGACACCAGGGAGCACGCTGCCTGCCTGGTTGCAGAGTCTGGGATGTCACTGAGTGGCTGAAGGACAGTCTGAAAAGGATACGAGCAAATCTAAGATGTGACAACGGATGAAGCCTTGAAAACAGTATATAGGAAGTTATGAGATCAATTGACAACACAGGGTTAAATACAAAGTAATTGTCAGTCGATGATGCCGAACCAAACATTTTGAAGAAAGGTATAATCTGAGAAGTGATAGAAATTTAACTCACTCTCAATTATCACCACAGAAACACACGCGCATACGTGCGCGCGCACACACACGCATGCGCACACACACAGACAAACACACACACACACACACAGAGTAATTCTCAATTGTTATCCAAGAGGGTTCCCATTTTAAACGAAAATACAGATTGGATTTCCAATTAGATTCCTGAATCGTATCATCCCCATGGGCAATTTTCCTCAACCCATGTGCTATGTCCTGCTCACAACAACTGCATTTGATTCCAATACCGTGTATTGTTTGATACAGGAACCTTTCGGTGTCGGGGGGAATAAGTCTTGATTCTGACCCAGGTGTATGAATGTCCTGTTTGTCTGACATCCAGGATTGTTTAATGAAGCTTTGATGTTTGGAAATCCCGATGTTATTTTGACTACAGTCCCTTAGTAGAACTGTATTTGTTTTCAGCCAAGTACTCCTTTACGCTGGATTTTACTAAGTGATTCAACATCGTTGTCCACATCCTTGGACACAAATCGGTAGAGTTTAAGTGTTGGCGTCACCAAATATTTGGACGGTTTGGCAATTATGACCAGGGCATGAGCCGAGGGAAGTGAGGAATTTTTACTGTCATCTTACAGGAGGTATGGACACCATGAAGCATCTCCAAAAGGCTAACGGATGGATGTGGCAATTCACAGATATTCTGGGCGCGCAGAGCGAAACAGGCAGACACACTGACTAAGGGACAGACAGTGACAGTAAGATTTTGGGATTTCCAACAGGCATCCGTTCAAGTCAGTCTTGATTTAAAACTTGAGTATATTATTGGTGAAACGATTTTAAAATAAATTGTGAAGTGGAAGTAAGCTGCTGTCACATAGATCAATGTAGCGATGGTAAGTGAATGGGCAAAGCATTGTCGGTTACAATATAAAGTGGAGAGTGTAATGTTTGTCAGGGAGAATCGACAGCGACTTTAGTTTAAATGGGGAGATGTTATATGACTCTGACGTAGAGAGGGATCTGTGTTTCCTGGGATATCAAAAACATTGAGTTAATCTGCAGGGGCAGCAAGGTATTAGCAAGGCAAAGGAATGATGTTTTCGTTTGTTCATCGGACGTGAGCATCACTGGCTGGACTCTGCATTTATCCCTCATTCACATCAACCCTTGAGAAGGTGGTACTGAAATGTCTTGTTGAACTGGTGTACTCAATAAACTTTATTTTTGGGGAAACTGAATGTAACAGAAATTGAACTACAGCTTTTTGTATTCTCAGTCCCAATTTTTAACCCAACTGTTTGGGTGGCACGGTGACTCAGTGGTTAGCATTGCTGCCTCAGAGTTCCAGGGACTTGTGTTTGATTCCAGGCGACTGTATATTGAGTTTTTAAGTTCTCCCCGTGTTTGCGTGGGGTTCCTTCGGATGGTCTGGTTTACTTCGACATGTGCAGGTTAGGTAATATTGGCCATGCTAAATTGCCCATAGTGATCAGACATGTGTATGTTAGGTGCATTAGTCAGCGAAATGTACAGTGATCGGGCAGGGGAATTTCACACCTCTGGGATTATATATTCATTTACTCAAGACTGAGTTAGAGACTGGAATTCCATGTGTTGTCAGCGAGCTGATGTACAGCAGAACAAAGTATCTAAGCTAATTGAGGGGATCAATTCGTAGAGCAGGGAGAGAATAGGAAAAAAAATCAGAAATTGCTGATAAAGGCTCAGCAGTTTTGGAAGCATCTAAGCAAAGAAACCAGACACTTCGTATCCGGTCACCCTTTATGTGAAGCAAACATGAAACTTTAACTCTGATTTGTCTTCACAGATGCTGCCAGACCTGCTGAGGTTTTCAGTGACTTTTGTTTCTGATTGACAGCATCTGCAGTTCTTTCACATTGTATTTAGGTAGAGGATGGGGTTAAGTTCAAAGAAAGCTGTCTCTCCACTTCAGCTTTTCTAACTCCCAGACCATGTTAACCATGAAGTTAGATAATGACTAAGTAAACAACTATTCTCACACTGTCCCTATCAAACACACGTGGCATAGTTATGTCACTGGCTCAGAGGCAGAGTATGTTTCCATGTGCACTTTCTCCAGCTTAACCTCCCAGGGTCTGGGAAGAATAGTGTTACATACAATGTACAGATATGTCCACAAACACTCTAGTATCAGGGGAACCTCTGTGTTCGATTACAGAGTAAAGTTGCCTTAACAGTGTCTATCACAAACTCTTGCATAGCTCATATACATAGACACACTGTCATGCAGTCACACATGTTCAGTCACACACAGTAGAGCGTTACGAACTCCCTATCTAAGAATCTCACACTCGAACACAACCTCTCACTCAAACTATCTCAGCCACCAACTCTCATTCAATCAGTCACAGACACCACAAATCCACACTCGCTCGTTCGCATACACAGTTACTCTTTCACAAATATATACTAATGATTCACAATCCGAGAGGCTTGCTTAATGGTAAATCGATTTCTTTATTTTTAGAGAACACAAAATTTGAAAGCAAGTTACTTCAGGCTGGCCCTTGATAAATGCCTGTTTTCTGGATAAAATTCATCTTACTCCACGTTAAATCTCTGACAGATTCTGAACAAGACCACGCACCTACAATTCAGTAGCTGACCTATCATATGTCGATCGTATTTTCCTCTTGAAGTCTGGAAAGTTAGACAGACTTTTAAAAATATCAGGGCACGGACTTTAAAAGGATTTGGAATCTGCATCTTAATCAATGGAAACTTTGTAACAGACTTGCCCATATCCTGCTTTTACAGTTAAATTTGTAAATTAACATTTCTACAACGTAGGAATGTATGAATGTCACATGTGCTGACAGAATTCAGACTCAAATTGAAGCTTCTGTGCTCCTGCATCCAGTTTAACATTTTCTCATTTAGTTTAGATTATCCCTCCTCTAACATCGAAAATGCATCGATTCACATCTCAGTTTATTTCATCAGCAGGAAGCCGAGAGATAGAGTGATACAGTCATAGAGATGCACAGCATGGAAACAGACCCTTCGGTCTAACCCATCCATGCCTACCAGATGTCCCAACCCAATCTAGTCCCACCTGCGAGCACCCGGACATTATCCCTCGAAACACTTCCTGTTCATAAACCTATCCAAATGCCTCTTAAATGTTGCAATTGTATCAGCCTCCACCACATACTCTGGCAGCTCATTCCATACACGGACCACCCTCTGCGTGAAACAGTTGCTTCTTAGGTCTCCTTTATATCTTTCCCCTTTCACCCTAAACCTATGACCACTAGTTCGGGACTCCCCGACCACAGGGAAAAGACTTTGCCATTTATCCTATGCATGCCCATCACAAATTTGTAAAACTCTATAAGGACACCCCTCAGCTTCCGATGCTCCAGGGAAAACAGCCCCAGCCTGTTCAGCCTCTCCCTGTAGCTCAGATCCTACAACCGTGGCAATATCATTGTAATTTTTTTCTGAACCCTTTCAGGTTTCACACCATCTTCCCAATGGGAAGGGAATCAGAATTGCACGCAATATTCCAACAGTGGTCAAAACAATGTCCTGTACAGCCGCAACCTGACCACCCAACTCCTGTACACAATACTCTGTCCAATAAAGGAAAGCATACCAAACGCGTTGTTCACTATCCTATCTACCTGCGACTCCACTTTCAAGGATAATGTATAAAGTGCAAGATGCGTTTTAATCTGCCAACCCAGGACAAATGATTCCAAAAGTGTCTGTTAGCCATTATAGGTTTGTTTCAGATAGTCAATTCATGTCAGCACAGCGCTGACAGCGACTATATAAACAGGGAAAGGCAAGAACGGGTTGGGGACTTGGGAGTACATGTGCAAATGAATGCAGTAGATTCACAGACCTATAGCTGGACGGTACGGGTTCAATGGCCATAGAAATGACACAAGCCCAGGACTGTATCCCTGGAATTCAGAATGGTCTAAATGATGAAAGTTTGAGAGTCAATGACAGGAACTGCAGGATTAGATAGGGAGAAAATATCGTTGTTGCTTCTGGAGTCTATAAGTAGGTTCAGTGTCGAGTAATCTAACAATAGACTGGAATCCTTTGAAAACTCAGGCCACGTTGAGCATGAAATTAGGTTTTGTTTAAATTACACGACATTGTCCCCATCAATCTCTCACAGAAAAGTGTTGGCATAGGGTGAAGTACAGATTAAAGCCCAATTACGCTGTTCTCATCAACGACTCACAGGTCAGGAACAGCACTGAGTTAGAGAAAGAGTAAAATTCCCTTTGTATTGTCCACATCAAACTCTCCCAGGACAGGGACAATACTGTGATAAATAGAAAACAAAACATCGTCCATATAACCAGAAATGACTGCATTCCATTTGCTGCTGCCTTGCCTTGTGTAGGCCACAGAGTGAGCTCCGAAACATCTCCAGGGCAATCTTATCCTGTACCTGTGGTTGTGACTCTCTATCTGTGTCTCTAACTCTCTCTCGGTTTCTGAAATTACCTCCCATTCCCTCAACAATGCTGAATAAATTTCAAAACAGTTAAATTACCTTTAAAACATTTTAGGATACCCTTAAGATATTTTTTACAATGTTTATAAATATCCATCCTCACGTTACTTGCGGATATCCAGTGTAATTCATCTACATCTATATGGTCTGTAAATCACAAAGCAAATTAACATCCAGGGTCCGTGAACAATCCGGAAGTTCCATGAAGTGTCTGTCTTTATTGTTCGCGATTGGCTATTAACAGGAAAGAAGCGTTCCTGTGATGTTTTTCACTGAGACGCCATCAGGAATCCTGAGGACCACTTTGATTCTCAGACTGACTGTTCTTCGTCACTGCAAAGAAAAATCAAATTTTCAAGATGCAGGATTGTCTGAACGAAACCAACTACTGATATGCTTCCCCAATGTAATCATTGATACTTTTTAGGATGAGATTATCAGGAGGACATTTAGCTGACAGAAACCAGGAGCAGGAAGAAGCATTCAGCCCCTACAGCTTGCTCTCCCCTTCAATGTGATCATGACTGATTCTTTGTCTCAACGCTATATTCCCAATTTCTCTCCAAGGTCGTGGTGGAGAATAGTACAATTACAACAATTGGTTCACGTTTGCTGGAAGAATCGAACAGAAACTGAATGATCCCGATGAAAGTGGTGAAACGTCATTAAACATTATCATTCAGGAGGATTTAAGGTATCAGTAATTTAACTGACAGTGGAGTCAATGATGTGGAGGACAATTGATACAGAACAGTTCAGTACAGGTCCTTCAGCCCTCGATGATGTGCTGATCGGTTAATCTACTTTAAGGTCAAACTAATCTGCATAACCTATCTTCTATGAGCCTATCGAAGAGTCGTGTAAACATCCGTAATCCATCTTATTCAACTACCACCTGCCACAGAGTCTGGTCGGTGCACAGAAAGAACTTACCTCTCATCTCCCCGAAACCTTCCTCCAATCACCTTTAAATTATGCCTCCTTAAAAATACATTTCTGTACTGGGAAGAAGTCTCTGGATATCCACTCTATCTTATTCTGGCTCTTATTATCTTATACACCCCTATCAATTCACCCGGCATCCTTCTTCATTCCAATGAGAAAAGCCCTCGGCCCCTCAATCTAACTTCATGAAATACCCTCCAGTCCAGGAGGCATGATGGTAAATCTTCTCTCCAGCGTCTCTAAAACTTCTGCCTTCAGGATCAATCTAGTCAGATTGCAGATTTAAAAAAATCTGTGACTGATTCTGAACAAGCTTCACGTGGAATATGCTTTACAAATCACAATCCCTCAGCAACTTTGAGGCTTTGCCATGACAGAGTTTGATTTTCATTAAATACAGGAAATGTCTCTCCCCCACGGTCATTGGGTGACTGTTTTGCTCTTTAAAACAAACAGAAAGCTCTCACATGTCTCGTGTCTGTTTCACTGGGATTCTGTGCTTCATATTAATTGGCCACTAACAATAAGGAAGCCTGGCTCTGACTAGTTCATTGTGAGAATATCAGGAATCCTGTGGACCACTTTCATCCTCAGACCGACTGGAAATAGCTACTGCATGTGCCCTCATAAATTCTGCTACTATTCTCTTCACTGTTTACTGCACTGTCAATTTGTGTCATCTGCACATTATTAGACAGGTCCTGTTTTATGGAGGTTGACAGTGAGTAAAGCTCGATGTCCACAACAAAGACTCCCAAGCCAAGCGTCAGCATGCTGACATCTCTTGATGTCAGTGACCAAGTTCTCATTGACAAACTGGGAGTTTGAGATTCAGAAACTGAATAACTGTGACACTCTGTTCTGTCCATTGATTCTCCACCTCTCAGTGAAATTCAAATAATTACCTAGTTTCCTGTTAAAAGCGTCAGTTTGAGCAGCCCCCATTAGAACTCCAGCAAGCCCCTCCACACAAACACCAAGCGTTGTGTGAACAAAAAACATATCTTACTACATATCTGTTACTTTTGCAGATAACTTCAGACTGTGTTGTCTCTTTCTTGAACCTTTTATTAGGGGAACAATTTCTCCCAGAGGTCTCATGATATTTGAAAGTCCCAGCAGGTTCCCAATGTGAAAAGTTTCATTTTTTCCAATCCATCCCCAAGATTGAAGGTGCTGACCCATGAACAAATGCACACAATATTCCAGTAATCTGTAGTGGTTAAGGAAGTGAGCTCACTCTTTACCACATTCTCGGGAGGAATAAGTGACAGCACAGCCAGTGAAAGCCACATTCTGAATGAATAAATCCAGGTGACCTTCTGACAGCCGTCTTTCTAGCAAAGCCTCACTCCCTTCCTGTGGTATACTTTGCTCTAATACAATGAACTCAATGCTGCATTCTGTACTGGACTACACTGCCCGGAATTGTTGCTGTTCGGCCAACTTCTTGAAACTTGGATTAACTGTGATTATCTCTTGCCATCCTGTAACGACTGAGGACTGATAAATACAGTGAATCTTTGTCATTTCTTATACAAGCCTAAGGAGACAAATGGACAAACCACATCTGATCGCGATGTAAAATAAAGCACGATGTAACGTGATGTATTGTCGGGTCATCAGATCATGAAAACAGCATCAATACAACAGAGTGATGAGATAAGGAACCTAACCCAGAACATCAAACTGTCCTAACTCTGGTTATCTGCCGATAAGCTTGTTCTGTTAAGATCAGATGCCATGCATTATACCCACAGTCTTTTAGATGCAGACCCTATTTGACCATTTACTGCAATATAGTTCACACTGAATCAACAACATTTGTTATTTTTCGAGCATGCAGGAGAATTTACCCTGTCAGTTCTTTATCCCACATACTCAAGATGTCATGTGCCCTTTCTGCTGTTAAAAACTCATCGTTCAGTTGAAAATGACACCAATAACAATGTGATAGAGTCTGCATTAAGTCCAATGGCCTGGATATTCTGACTGTGATTGCTTGTCCAATCATTTTATGTTGTAAGGTGTTTGTACAGCTCTTGCTGTTATAACATTCTGCTTTAACGTCACCACAATTTTGCAGTAGCGATTAACGAATTCGGGATGTTACTCCTCCAGCACAAAGTTTTAAAAGGTGTGTCTTAACTGTCACACGATTACAATGCCAACACTTTAAGCGGTTTGGAAAGAACAATTTTTCTATACTGCACGTTTGAACAGGAACACACCCATCATGTTATATAAGAACTGACTGTACAGAGCTCCAAACGTCCAGCTGGAAATTCGATTTCAGTCTCGTCAAAAATACAAAGTACAATTGAAATGAACACATTTTTCTTCAATTCAGCTGTATTGGGGAAAGGCATGCCATGTCATTCTTTGCAGGAGTGTCCAGTATCTGTGATTAGTACACCCAGATCCACAGCCAAACCCTGACACCGGCTGAGAAAGAATGCGTATCTAGGTAATTGTGGGATCAGGTGGCAGTTTGTTCAGGAGGTAGAGAGTCATAAAAGTGGTTATGGCAAGCTGGAGCTGAGCGGTGTTAGGGATGTGGGTCTGGTGGCTTGGGGATTTGGGCGAGTGGGAAGGAATAGAAAAAACGGCAGGGTGTGCAGAGCGTGATGTTGGGCATGTGTTGAGGCCTGCACGTGGCCGAAGTGACTATCCAAATGTTGTTAGGTTGGAGCATTCTTGGCTTGCATTTCCTGGCCAACTAGTAACTTTCCACTTGGAACTCTTGAAATGGTCAAAATTTAGTGAATTATTTAGGAGGGTCTCCCCGTCAGTGTCTTCAGGTCCCCAGTTGATTACCACAGAGTCTATGTCCAGGTTTTTGCAGGGGCCTGACATGCAACGCCAGCTTGTGCTTCTCCAACAAATACCTGACCACTGGAATGGTTCCTTTCTGACAGAGTTAATGCAGAGAACTATTTATATTTTTCAGTGTAATTCTCTGGTTGCACAATCCACTAGGATCTGCTGTAAATGATACTCTTAATTAGGCGTTCGACAGTATATCAGGTATTCGTAAAGTAGATATTCGACCCTGTGGAATGTCTGGATCTAACCCAGTGGAAGAGTTCCTGTCCTAAACACATGCAGGTTCAATTCCCAAACAAAGTCACAGGGCACAGGTGTCACATCGGTTCCCTTGGAACTGGCTGTCCAAGCTCTGTGTGTAATTGTCAGTGTCCCACTGTGCAGTCTGTAGTGAGGCCCACAGTGACTCCTTCCTGGTCGTGCCTTTCTCATTGGGGAACACTGAGACATGGGGATTCTACAGAGGATGTTCGGTGGGACCTAACCACTGAATCTCATCACACTGCGGCTTGGTCTCTTGACCTCACAATGGGAGATAACCCTCTCTCAGCTCGAGCTGGAGTTTCAACAACAGCCAATTGCATTTCCCCCTGGAACACGGCCGCTGAAATGGGAAGCAAGGTAAATCAGAGAAAGTTGTTCAGACAGAGAGAGCACTGGAGAGAGAAGCTAAAGTTCTCACGTGTCCAATATCACGTTGCGTTGTAGTGATGACAGCGACTCCAGCTGTCTTTTGCCATTTGAACTGAACTGATTGTACTGGAATCTGAGATATCAAAATAAAGTCGAGGAAAACACTAAATCTCAATAAGGGCTAACCTGTACTTTATATTCCAACATCAATAAGTGTTAAGCGTAAATTTTCATGAATCCTAATCATACGTTACTTATTATATTGCAATTAAACAAATACTCACAATCTGCTGTAGACTCTTACTTTGTCTGAGTTCCATCCGCTTTCGTCAAAAATTAAAAATGCAGCAATTAAAAGGATTTAGTGACAAAGAACAAAGAGGGGAACCGGGGGGAACGAAAACAAAATGGAAGTGCAGGAATGATGAGATAACAAAATGATAAGGGTGCAAAACAGAACCTCTGCGTCCCAACTTTCTTGCCCAAAATTGCAGAAAGAAATAGATCGGGAATGGGGTTTGTGGTAGAATTGAGCAAAAGTGCCAAAATATTACTGGTAGCTATAAAATACTGGGACCAGGATTGGAATCAGGAGGTGTGGCCACGTGGGCAGGGTAGGAAAAGTCTTGAATGCAACATTGTCAGAACTGGTCAATTAACTATCGTCCAACCAATGTGGGCAGAGGATGTTCCGATTCATAGAATGCAGCAATCATATTTAAAGGCTGTTATCTATACTTTCAAACAACAGCTCTGGAGAGATATTCGCTACTAACAAACATTTGCCATCAATTAGATTGAGGTTGCTCCCTGAATCATTAATGTTCCTGCAGGCTGCTTGGGTACAGGAACAGTCCCTGTTTTATCAAGGCTGGAGAAGATCAATAAGTCAATGTGGACAAGTTCAGGTAGAGATTGCTGTGGTGGTGACTACGTATGTGGACCCTGGTTAAGCTGACAAAAAGGGATCAGCGAGCGGACAATTTCTGGAAGGGTTACATGGTTAAACTGAAGAACTTACATGTGGCCAGAGATGAAAGTGAAATTGAAAGCAAAACACATCATATCCAGCCATTGGCAAATTCATGGCAGCACACTGTCCTTCCAAAAGGTCAGGGTAAGGAGGATCCAGTGTGCCCTGACAGGATCGATCAGCTGCTGACTGCAGTAACTGAATTTTGGGGAGTTGTGGGGTTTCGGGGGAGTGGGTGTTGGGGGCCTCACAGGCACTTCCCGTGACCAACAGCAGCTCCTCATCCCCTCTGAAAATTACACCAAAATCCGCGCAGAAATCTCTCAGGTTGACGGCACCCTGTCGTCTTCAGGCAATTAGATGAGAGCCAGAATGATCAAAACCAATGGAGAAAACAGATAGCAGCTTGACGTCACTTCAGCTGTCAGTGGAGATGTACAACATCATAGCACCCGCATTTGTGAAGACTTCACCTTGAAGACCTTAAATTTCACAAGAATCTACTTTGTTATTACATGTCACCGTGGTGTATCGACATTTTCAATTAATTCTGGTGAGATGCATGACAAGTCAATACCGTCAATTTTGCACCCCTCTGGAAGCAGCGAGTCAGAGAACTGTCTACAGAAAGGGGCCGTTGGAAAAAGGGCACGTAGGTGTCGATAAAAGCGCACGTAGGTGAATTGGAGCATGACCAAGAGTAGCAAGAGCTTACTGGTCAGAGGGTTCAGGGCTGTGTGAAATTACTGCCCGCAGCATGGAATAATGGACGTCCGGGTTCTCTAATGTGAGACCCTCAGAGGAACAGTGCATACTGGTATTCAATTTACACAAGGTCTGCCAGCTCAGGAGGGCGACAGGGCAAGAGTCTGAAATAATGGCAGTATCAGTCGCAGTGGCAGGTCCAATACTGAAGTTAATGGGTTAGGAGAGTGGGTCTGTCATGTATCCTCCTGAAAACCCTACAGTGCAGAGGGTCTTGCAACTCCGGTAATTTTCCGAGTCGGGAGCCGCAGACGGTTGGACAGACCCAGAATCCACCACAAAAGAAATGAGCAGCTCCCCACCACATCCACATCCATCATCAGAATTTCAGACGGGGCGTTTGAGAGACAAATTGAGATCGCCTGTGAAAAGTCCCTCTCACGATAGCCCTAGTTAGATTCTGGAGCACGGGGGAAGGGACCAGCCACAGTGTAGGCAGACTGTTGAAGCTGCCTCTGTTGTTGGTGGACTGCTGTCATGCCTGAGGGGAAAGGGAGAGGGTAGTTGTTCTGGGCGACATTGCCTGGACAGCACTGTCTCACTCAGTGTTCCAATTTCCCACTGTTCCAGCAGTGAATTTCCCGAGCTTGCTGTACTGGCCTGGTGGTGTCCTTGTGGTTGTCAGTTTGCGCGAGCGAGTTGAACGCCCCCGTCCATTTTGGTGTAGTGAACAACCCATTCCCGTCCACTTTACTAAGTACAATTAAAGTGTCCGTCCAGCTCGTCGTTTGATTGTGCAACGTGAAAACGTGAGCATATGTAAAGTCTGCACGGCAAGCTTTTCGTACTCTGCGAATGGAACGCCCGACGAGGAGTCACAGACCTCCCTAAAGTGGACAATGACATCGAGCAAGTGGTTGGCTGCTCTGCAGACATTGGATAACAGCCCGAAATCGGCGTGCCGTCTTGCACTGGCATTTATTGCATCCTTCACGGTGCTGTATAACCACTTTTTCCCAGTCTGAAGCGGTGTCCCAGGATCGGATGCGGATGTCAATAACAGGGCTAATGGTTACCCAGTGGGTCATATACACAAGCTGTAATACGGTCTGCACATCTTGGGACAGACAGTTGTATATTCAGGAAATTTCGATGACCCAATTGTAGAACGGGAGCAGTCACTTCAACGGGTCTGCGGCATCTTGTCGCATGGCCCGGATCTCTGCGTGGATCCAGGTCTTATACTGGGAAGTGCACCCAATAATGATGCGGGCAAACTGACATTTGGTGCCCTGGTAATTTCGGCAAGCACTCGGGCTTCTTGTGAGTCTGGAGTTATCGTTTGTGTTGGGCAGCAGTCGTGATTCATACTGCCCGGCGGCTAATGTGTCCTATCGCGGGCTTGCTGTGTAATGCATGGTAAAAAAAAATGCAGCCACTTCATTCAGGCCCAACGGGTCTGGCTTTGAAGCCAGTATGGGGAATTTCGGATACAGAGGGCAAAGGGCGATGTGGCCGTATCTGGAATTGTTGGGAGCACAGAATCGATTGTTATTGCAACGGTCTTTCACCTACGCGGCCTGACACTGCTGGGCAACCTGCCGAAACTTTGCAAGACACTGCAGCATGTATTCAGTGTTCCAAGAGGGGTTAACGTGCCCTCCCATAATGGCCGTGCTACAATAATCAAGCTTATCGAATTTCAAGGACCTCCCATATGGCCAATTTCCTTGTGGCCATGTGTAAAAGTCTCCTGTAAAGTGGGAAAAGTAACTGCCATACCCTGTCTCTTTCAGCACAGTGTCTGCCAGTGAACCAGGAAAAACAAGAGAATCTCCGATCTTTATTTTGAAGTTCACGTATTTACAGGGTGGCGTGGTTAGCACTGCTACCTCACAGCGCCAGCGTCCCAGGTTCGATTTCAGCCTTGGGCAATTGTCTGTGTGCAGTTTGCACATTCTCCCCACTCTGCCTGGGACTCCTCCGTGTGCTCCGGTTTCCTCGCACAATCACAAAGGTGTGCAAGTCAGGTGAAATGGCCGTGCTAAATTGCCCATAGTGTCAGGTGCATTAGTGGGAGGGAAATGGGTCTGCGTGGATTACTCTTCCGAGGGTCGGTGTGGACTTGTTGGGTCGACGGGCTTGTTTCTACACTGTAGGGAATCTAAACATACACGCCTTCTTAATATCGTCTTGAACTTCGGTCCTGGGCCATTCTCAACACATGGTTGGGGTTGCCCAGCTAGCAGATCCCAGCAGTGAGTGGAATTCCCTGCCCCCATGGCGTACTGGACGTCCTTCGTTGTCTGCTTTGCATTGCAATTCGGCTTTCGAGAAAAGACAGAGGGCGTACTCACAGAACACAGAAGCAGTGAGTGATTGACAGACAAGCAATAAAGGGTTACTGAGCGCACAATCGCGCACTGCACTCTAAACAAACACTTGTCTGATGGATAACACACTTAGACGAGACACCTGAAACTGAGAAGTCATGCAGTGAGCAACCGCAAAACAAACAGACACATCCAAAGCAAATGCTCAGAAACCACAAGACAGAAACAAAAGTGAACTGGTGGAGCCCCTGCCAATTTCTTTCGAGCTGAGGAATCTCTTAGGTTTAATGTGAAAAATTTTATCAGCAGTCTCTCATTCTATTTTGCCAGGCTTCCCTTGCCCGTCCGGCTCTTCCCTGGCTGGATCCGAGTTACGGCAAAAGCTCTGGCCGTGATTGATACAATCAAGACACAATCAAGCATCCAGCAGCATTAATCAGTTCAAGAATGGGATCAGGGGGTTCCAGCTCTCTTCGTGGGTATGTGAGAATGTCCCTTTCCTTGGCAGTAATGTGATATCATTGGTGCTCTCCAGAGATGAGCAAGGTATTCTGGTGCATCCCTGGCTGACCTGAGCTTCATGTGGCTTTGATATCACTGGGGTATTAGATTACACTTCGGCCTTTGGGACAGCTGTGTTTATCGGGTCGAGGAAGCTTATTGGTAGTTTGTCTTGGGAAGTGTATTCTCTGGTTTGTGAATGACTGTGGTCATGTATGGTTTCCCCTGTCAGCCTGTTTGGTCAATGTTGAGGCATTTTGGGTGTTCCTTGTATGGCTTGGACAGGCTTGATTTTCTGTGTTCTTATTGGCCATGCTGTGTGTAGGCAGGTTTGCAAGTCATTTCCCATACTGTTGAAAAATAAACTTTAAGATCTGCAAAGGTTGTAAATTCAAAATCTTAATTCGACATCAACCTGTTCACATGGGGACAAACCACTCAGCTGTTCCATGGACGGGATCAATTCTAATGGCACGCAAACGACTTCAACAAAGGGAGAGATGATTTGTCTGCTCTGTTTGGTAAGTGATTATCTTCACAACCCCGACTAATGTCACCCGATCGACATGACACCGGAGAGACACCATTCTTCTGCTCTTTGTATGAGAAGGCATTCATTAAATCAGCAAAGCTTCAGATAAACAGGAATGGGCACACTGTAGAGAGGCCTGCACTGAGTGTGGAAAGAGATTCACCTGGTCATCTCTATTCAGTGAGCACGAGTATATTCACACGAGCGAGAAACATTTACTTGCTACTTGCCTGGGAAGTGATTCACTCGAGTCTCGAATCTCAGCAGATATGGGCTTGTTCCCACAAATGAGAGAAAATATTAATGATCTGACTTTGAAAAGAGCTTAAGGAGTAGCAATGATGTGATGGAACACCAGAAAACACACGAGAATCCCTGCAGTGCAGCATCAGGCCCTTCGGCCCAACAAGTCCACACAAACCCTCCAAAGAACACTCAAACCCATTACCCTCCCTTATATTTACCCCAACTATTAACCTACGGTATTGGTAATATATCATGACCAATTCACCTAACTGGCGCACCCTTTTGTCTTGTGGGATGAAATTTGAGGACCTGGAGGAAACTCAAGCAGACACGTGGAGAACGTGCAAACGCCACACGGACAGGCCTCCGAGGCTGGAATCGAAGCCAGCCCCTCATGCTCTGAGGCAGCAGTGCTAAACACTGAGCCACCGTGCGTGGAGAGGCAGTTAATTTGCATTGTGGGTAACTAGGGATTCAAATACTCATTCGCACGTGTGACAGCACAGTCAGGTGCAATCTGTTTCGCTCAGTTGGTTGCTTTGTTGGCTTATAAAGCAATTTGAAGCTCGCAGCGTGGTTCCAATTCCTATCACTGGTTTGAGGTTAATTTAAAGGTTGTCCTTCACTAAATATTTTCGGACCTGTGGGTTGGTGGTGCTCTGGTTAAATCACCAACAGCCTCTTCTTTCTCAAATGAATGCAGCAGCCTCTACAGTCTGGTAAGACGGTAACAGTGCAAACAATCCAGTGAGGTCGCATGTGAATGCGATATGGTGTTATTGCATCGAGAATTGAACTGTGTTCATTCTGTCAGCAGGGGTTTACTTCATTGTATGTGTTTAATCTCTTTACTTGATCTGGTGTTTAATTGTTCAGTTTTCAATCATATCAAATTCAAAGATTTTGTTTCCCTGATTTCCGTACAATTAGAGGAGACTGGTAGATATCCATTGACTGCCCTGTTCTTGATCCTTTTCTTCATTTTAAGTGTGTATTTGTACTTAAATATATTTCGTTACATTCAGCATTTCTGAATACTCTTCACATCTAAATGAAGACCTTGTGAAGTGTATTCACTTATATCAGAGAAACAACAGACCTCCAGTGAGAGGACAAGATTGTGTTCTCATCATCGTGAACATGTTGATGGGACATCAATTACTGGAAAATGATAGAGCATTTCCCACACTGCGTCATTAAAACAAATTACTGTCACTGTGAACCCGTTGGTGTATCAGGAGGATGGATGGCAAAAGTGCATCCTTTCCCCAATTCAGAACATATGAATGGCCTCTCGCCAATATCAATTCGCTCGTCTTTCAGTACGTTTGAGAAATGTAAGAGCAGGTGAATGGTCTCTTTCCAGTGTGAACTCTCTTGTATTTCAGCAGATTGCCTGAATCAATTAATTACTTCAAATCACAGCGGACGAATGGTCTCTACGCTGTGTGAACTCATTGGTGTCTCTGCAGACTGAATGACTGAATGAATCCTTTCCTATTCTTAGAACAGGCGAACGGTCTCTGTCCACTGAGTTCGCAGATGTAAAGTGAGATCCAATGACGGCCTGAACCCATTTCCTCTTGAGAACACTTGAATGGTTTCTCATCAGCGTGAACACATTGATGGTAAAGCAGTTCGTGAGAACTTTTAAAGCCTTTTCCATTCTCTGGACAAGTAAATGGTTTCTTCTCCGTGTGAACCCACTGGTGAGTCAGCAAGTTAGAAAACTGAGCCAATCCCTTTCCACACTCGGAACAGTTGAATGGCTTTTCCCCGGTGTGGTTGCACTGATGAATTTACAGGGCAGACAAGTAACTGAATAGTCACCACATCACCGCAGTTTCTCTCCAGCGTCCCTCCAATTATGTCTCGATAGTTCAGATAGTGAATGCTTTCACTCCACTGTGAATGTAGCTTTCTGCTTTCATTTTCAAAGGCCGGTGAGGTTCAGGCTACATGGAACAAAGCAAGTCCATCAAATTCTGATGTAATGCTTCGTTTCAATTTCCCAACAGCAAATCCTCATCTTTGATACCCCTCAAAGAAATCCAGAAATATCTCAGTAAGAGAGAACTCTTCAGAACACCAAAGCATATGATTTTCATTCTTCGTCGGATGTGGGTATTCCAGAACAGGTCAGCATTTGTTGTCCATTCCTGATTTGACTGGACAAGGTGATGATGAGCTGCCTTCTTGAACCATCGTTTCCGTGTGCTGTCGGTTGACCCAAATTATAAGGGAGTGAAATCCATAATTTTGACCCAGTGATTCTGGAGGAATGGCAATATATTTCCAGAGCAGGATGGCCAGTGGGTTGTAGGTCTTTCCTATCTATCTACTCCCCTTTTCCTTTTAGATGGAAGTAATTGTGAGTTTGTAATGTACTGATTAAGAACCCTTAGTGAATATCTGCAGTGCATCTTATGTGTTTGGTTGTGGTGGGAATGGATGTTTGTCGATTTTGTTTAGTTGTGTGTTGCTGCTCAATTCAGCTGCTCTGTTCTGGACGGTGTTGAGCTTTTCAGTATTGTTGCAACTACGGCAAGGAATCCTCAAGAAGGTTTTGATTTAAATGTCTCTTGCAACTCAGATACTAATCTGCTGTGCATCTCCTGTGCATTGTTTCTTTAACACTGCAATCATCCAGGCGAACAAGAACTACCCCATCATGTCTCATTCGGTATTGTAAAGGAGTAAACAGTTGGTCGGGAAAGAACAAAAGAAAGAGAAGAACATTTGGTCAATGAGGTGAATAACGCTCTCACTCGGAGAGTGAACAGTTGTTAATGGAGACTGCCGATGCCAAATCATAGGTGGCGTGTAATCGCAGGCTATGTGTTAGACAGGCTTTATGGTGTCAAGAAAATCTCTGACTATGTCCCGCTCTTGTGGCCACAATGCTATATGGCTGCTAAAGTTAGCTTCTCAAAAACATTGTGACTTTCACTGCACCAAAGAAGGACTTTCAGCACATCTTGCAAATGTCTGTATGAAGCAATGATCCATTCTCATCCTGTGTTTTTCAGAACTTGGTCTGGATCCTTTAGCGCTGTGGTACTCCAAGTGATCAACGAAATATTTTCCTAATTCCACCACCTCCAGCGAAATACTATTAACAAATATATATTCCCCTCCCCGCCCTTGTCCGCCTTCCCCAGGAACCATTCCCTCCGGGGCACCGTTGTGCACTGTGCCTTCTCATTCAACACCTCCCCCAACAGCCCCATGGAAACTTTCCCTAAAATCGCGGAATATGTGACACATACATTCGTAGAACATGAGAACGAGGAGCAAGACTATGCCATACGGGCCTTAGAGACTACTTCGCCATTCAATAAGATCATGCGTGATCTTTCCACGGACATACATTCACTTAACCAACCTTTGAAGGTCATCTTTACTTCCTTTATTGTTCAAAAAAAAATCAGCCCTCGCTTAAAAAAATATTGATGTAGCATCAACTACTTCGTTGGGCAAGCAGTTCCATAGAGTAACAACCCTCTGGTTGAAGAAATTCCTTCTCAATTCAGTCCTAAATCGGCTCCTTCTAATCTTGAGGCTTTGCCCTCTTGTCCTAGTTTCATCCGCCAATGGAAGCATGCTCTCTACTTCTATCTCACACATGCCCATCATAATTTTATATGTTTCCATAAGATCCGGCCTCATGCTTCGGCATTTTCGACATAATCCTATTCCATATAATCTCATGTCATCAGCGAACACCTTCAAATCCGGAATTCCATCCGCCAGAATATTGCCCATTAACCCAATATTTCAATGTTCCTCTGCAAATTATCACTGTCCTCCGCACACTTTGCTCAGCTACTCACCTTTGTGTCAATTGCAGACCTTGACACGATGCGCATGGCTCCAAAATCCAAATCATCCACATAAATTGTAAGTAATTGCGGTCCCAGTACCGACCCCTGAGGCACACCATTGATGGACAATAGAATAGCACTGATTTATCCCCGCTCTGCGCTTCCTTTTGGACAAATAATCCTGAATCCATGCTCATACTTTACCCTTAACAGCATGCATCCGTTTGCTGTCAGCCCATGAACGGCACCCTGTCGAGGGCATTTTGAAAATCTAGGTACACCAATTCACTGGGTCCCGTTATACACCATGCTCGTAATGCCATCATAGAACTCGAAAAGATTTTTCAGGCATGACCTGCCCTTCATTAACCCATGCTGCGTCTGTCCAGTTTCTGTCAAGATGCCCTGCTATTTCTTCCTCGATAATAGACTCAAGAAATGTCTGCACTACAGAGGTTAAACAACCTTCTATAATGTTGGGGAATGGGTCTGAGTGGGTTGCGCTTCGGCGGTCGGTGTGGACTTATTGGGCCGAAGGGCCTGTTTCGACACTGTAAGAAATCTGATCTAATTCCTCAGATTTGGTCTGCCTCCCTTTTTAAACAGTGATGTCATATTTGTGTTTTCCAATCTGCTGGGACTGCCCCAGAGACCAATGAAATTTGGAAAAATACCACCAGCGCACTTCTTTTTAACACAGCATTGCGATTAGTACCCCGCAATGCATTCCATCAGTGCCTGGAGATGTAACCATCCTTTGCTAAATTAGCTGCAACAATCCAACACTAGCTCTTTTGTTATAAGGACTGTTCCCAGGTCGTCACCAACCGTCATCGCTTTGTCAACTACTGGCATGTAATTGATATCCTCCACTGTGAAGACCGATGCAAATGCCTGTTTAATGTCAAGGCTATTTCCGCATATCCCATAAGTAAATGCCCCTTCTTATCCACGAAAGTGTCAACGTTTACTTTTGCCACTCTTTCATTTTATATTTTAATAGAAACTTCTGCTATCGATCCTTATATTCTGTGCTAAATTTTAATGCCATGTTCTTTCTCACATTTTTTCTGCATTAAATTTCATTTGCCAACTCTCAGCCCAGCTCTGCAGCATACCTGTGTCCCTATGTAACCTACAATATCCTTCAGCACTATGCACAACTGTACTGAACTTTGTGTCGTCCGCAAATTTACTAACCCTTCCTTCTACGTCCCTATCCAGGTCGTTTATAAAAAAATGAGGAAAAGCATTGAAACCAAAACAGATTGTTGCAGTACACCAAAAGCAACTGAATTCCAGGATGATGTTTTCCCATCAAGTAACACCCTCTGTCTTCTTTCAGCTGGCTAATTTCTGATCCAAAGCACGAAATACTCCTCAAGCCCATCCCTCAGTATTTTGTGCAGTCACCTACCATGGCGAAATTTATCAAACGGCTAACTGAGATCCATACGTGCATTACATGAACCGCTTTATCCTCATCTATTTGTTTAGTCACCTGGCGAGCCTTGACAAGATTTGTAGCTCAGGTTTAGCTTCCAGATGAAGATTTGCTCGCTGAGCTGGAAGGCTCATTTCCAGACGTTTCGTTAACCTCCTGGGTAACATCTTCAGTGGGCCTTCGCGTGACATCCTGTTCATGATTTCTGCTTTCTATTTACAGTTTTGGGGTTCTTTGAGTTCGTCATGTCATTTCCTGTTGTGATATCATTTCCTGTTCTTTTCCTCAGGGGGTTGTAGATGGGGTCTACCTGCATGTGCTTTTTGATAGATTTCCGGTTAGAATGCCATGCTTCTCGGAATTCTCGTGTCTGTCTCTGTTTCACTTGTGCTCGGATGGATGCGTTGTCCAAGTCAAAGTGGTGCCTTTCCTTATCTGTATAGAAGGATACCAGTGAGAGAGGGTCACGTCGTTTTGTGGCTACTTGATGTTCATGTATCCTGGTGGCTCGTTTTATGCCTATTTGTGCATATGCAAAAACTGATGACATTTACAAAATACCGTGCAAGAACAGTAACAAATACTACATTAGACAAACACTACAGTCGACTGAGACAGCACATCCATCCTAGGACAAGCCAAACAGATACATGCAGAAGAATTCCTCGAAGCATGGCATTCCGACCAGAAATCTACCAACAAACACTTCGAGCTCGACGCCATCGACTATCCGCTGAGGAAAAAGAACAGGAAATGACATCACCACCGGAAATTACATCACCAACCCAAAGAAACTCAAACATATAAATAGAAAGCAGGAATCATGAACAGTGCTTCGCCTGGAGACCCACTGAAATTGTTACCGAGTAGGGTGATGAAACGTCTGGAAATGTACTTTCCAATTCAGTGAGAAAACAGATATCCATTTTAATGACCTACTCAAATAACTCAATAAAGTTTGTGAGTCTCGACCTCCCATTCACAAAACCGGCTTGACTTTCCCTCATAAACTTATTCCAGTCGAGATAATTACAAATCTTATGTCTTAGAACTTTTCCAACACTTTACCCATAACCGACGGAAGGGTCAATCGTCTATAATTTCTATGGTTTTCCCTACTTACCTTCTTGAATTAGGGAACAACTTTTCCTATCCTATAGTGTTCTGGTACTATACCTTCGGACAATGACAACATAAAGATCAAAGTCGAAGGCTCGGAAATCAGATTCTTGGTTTCCCAGAGAATCCTAGGATAAATCTCAGCCAGCCGAGGGAATTTATATATTTTCACATTTTCAGGGTTTGTAACACTTCGTCCTTGGGAACGTCAATACGATCTTGTCTCGGAGCCTGTTTCTCAGTATTGTTCTCGACAACATTTTGTTTTGCCAATGCGAATCCTGACGGAAGATATTGCTTTTGCGCTTCCCCCATCACTTCTGACTCCACAGACTACTTACCACGACTGTCCTTCATTGGCCATATTTTATTCTATTCATTCTTTTAGCCCTTACATACCTATGGAGAGCTTTAGGATTTTCCCTTATCCTATCTGCCAACAAATTCTCAGCTCCCCTCCTGGCTCATCTTCAGTCTCTCTTAAGGTCTTTCCTGTTTAACTTGTAACTCTCAATGGCCCGAACTGAGCCTTCACATCTCAATGCTAACGCAAGCCTTCTTCATCTTAACAAGAGATTCAACTTCCTTCGTAATCATGACTCCTGCGCTTGACAATTTCCTCCCTCTCTGATAGGTTCATACTTATCAAAGACACACAGAACCTGTTCCATCAATAAGCTCCACATTTCTATTCTGGCCATTCCCTTCCGCTTCCTTGCCCAACCTGTGCATGCGTAATCTTACCTAATCGCATTGCAATTTTCTTTGCCCCATCGGTCTTTCTGTCTTTCTGTCCCTCTCTCCCTCTTTGTCCCTCTCTCGCTCTCTCTGTGTCCCTCTCTCTCTCTGTCTCTCTGTCCCTCTCTCTGTGTGTCTCTCTGTCCCTCTCGCTCTCTGTGACTGTCAGTCCCCCACTCTCTCTGTGTCGCTCTCTCCCTCTCTGTCCCTCATTCTCTGTCTCTCTCTCGCTCTGTCCCTCTGTCTCTCTGTCCCTATCTCTCTCTCTCTCTCTCGGTCTCTCTGCCAATCTCTTTCTCTCTCAGTCTCTCTGTGCCTCTCTCTCGCAGTCTTTCTGTCCCTCTCTCTCTGTCGCTCTCTCTCTCTCTCTGTCCCTCTCTCACCGGTTATGCGTGTCTCTCTGTCCCTCTGTCTCTCTGTCCCTCCCTCTCTCTCTGTCTCTCTGACCTTCTCTCTCTTTGTTTGTCTGTTTGTCTCTGTCCCTCTCTATCTCTCTCTGTGACCCTCTCTCTCTCTGTCTCTCTCTGTCCCTCTCTCTCTCTCAGTCTCGCTGTCCCCTCTCTCGCAGTGTCTCTCTGTCCCTCTCTCTCTTTCTATGTCCCTCTCCCTTATACTGTGTCCCTCTCTCTCTGTCTCTCTGTCCCTCTCTCTGTCCCTCTCTCTGCCTCTCTGTCCCTCCTCGACCTCTCTCTCTCTCTCTCTGTCCCCCTCTCTCTCGCTCGGTCTCTCTGTCCGTCTCTATATCTCTGTACCTCTGTCTCTCTCTCTTTGTCCCTCTCTCTTTTCGCTCCCTCTGTCTCTCTGTCCCTCTCTGTCTGTCCCTCACTCACTCTCTCTCTGTCTGTCCGTCTCTATCTCGCTGTCTCTCTCTTTGTGTGTCCTTCTCTCTGTCTCTGTCCCCCTCTCTGTCTCTCAGTCCCTCTCTCTCTCTTTGTCCCTCTCTCGCTTTCTGTGTCCCTCTCTCTCTGTGTCGCGGTGTCCCTCTCGCTCTCTGTGTCTCTCTGTTCCCCCTCTCTCTGTGTCGCTCCCTCCCTCTCTGTCTCTCTGTCCCTCTCTCTGTCTCTCTCTCGCTCTGTCCCTCTGTCTCTCTGTCCCAATCTCTCTCTCTCTCAGTCTCTCTGCCAATCACTTTCTCTCTAAGTCTCTCTGTGCCTCTCTCTCACAGTCTTTCTGTCGCTCTCTCTCTGTCGCTCTCTCTCTCTCTGTGTACCTCTCTCACGGTTTATGTGAGTCTTTCTGTCTCTCTGTCTCTCTGTCCCTCTCTCTCTCTGTCTCTCTGACCTTCTCTCTCTTTGTTTGTCTGTTTGTCTCTGTCCCTCTCTCTCTCAGTCTCTCTGTCCCCTCTCTCGCAGTGTCTCTCTGTCCCTCTCTCCCTTTCTATGTCCCTCTCCCTTATACTGTGTCCCTCTCTCTCTGTCTCTCTGTCCCTCTCTCTCATTCCCTCTCTCTGTCTCTCTATCCCTCTCTCTTTCTCTCACTGTGTCCCTCTCTCTCTCTGTCCCTCTCTCTCTGTCCCTTTCTCTCTGTGTCTCTCTCTCCGTCCCTCTCTCTCTCGGTCCCTCTATCCGCCCCTGTCCCTCTCTGTCAGTCACTCCCTCGCTCTCGCTCTCTCCGTCCCCCTCTATGTCTCTGTCTCTCTCTCTCTGTACCTCTCTCTGTGTCTCTGTCCCCCTCTCTCTGTCACTCTGTCCCTCTCACTCTCTTTGTCCCTCTCGCTCTCTCTGCGTCGCTCTCTCTCTGTCTCTCTGTCCCTCACTCTCTCTTTGTCCCTCTTTCGCTCTCTCTGCATCGCTCTCTCTCTGTCTCTCTGTCCCTCTCTCTGTCCCTCTCTCTCTCTCTTTCCCTCTCGCTCTCTGTGTCTCTCTGTCCCCCTCTCTCTGTGTCCCTCTCTCCCTCTCTGTCTCTCTGTCCCACTCTCTCTCTGTCTCTCTGTCGCTCTCTCTCTCTCAGTCTCTCTGTCCCTCTCTCACTGTCTCTGTGTGTATCTCTGACCCTCTGTCTCTCTGTCCCTCCCTCTCTCTGTCTGTCTCTCTGACCCTCTCTCTCTCTGTCTCTCTGCCCCCCTCTCTCTGAGTCTCTCTGTCCCTCTCTCTGTTTCTATGTCCCTCTCCCTTCTAGTGTGTCCCTCACTCTCTGTCTCTCTGTCCCTCTCTCTGTCCCTCTCTCTGCCTCTCTGTCCCTCCTCGGTCTCTCTCTCTCTCTCTCTCTGTCCCCCTCTCTCTCGCTCGGTCTCTCTGTCCCTCTCTATATCTCTGTACCTCTCTCCCTCTCTTTGTCCCTCTCTCTTTTCGCTCCCTCTGTCTCTCTGTCCCTCTCTGTCTGTCCCTCCCTCGCTCTCGCTCTGTCTGTCCGTCTCTATCTCGCTGTCTCTCTCTTTGTGTGTCCTTCTCTCTGTCTCTGTCCCCCCTCTCTGTCTGTCAGTCCCTCTCTCTCTCTTTGTCCCTCTCTCGCTCTCTGTGTCCCTCTCTCTCTGTGTCGCTCTGTCCCTCTCGCTCTCTGTGTCTCTCTGTTCCCCCTCTCTCTGTGTCGCTCTCTCCCTCTCTGTCTCTCTGTCCCTCTCTCTCCGTCTCTCTCTCGCTCTGTCCCTCTGTCTCTCTGTCCCAATCTCTCTCTCTCTCAGTCTCTCTGCCAATCACTTTCTCTCTAAGTCTCTCTGTGCCTCTCTCTCGCAGTCTTTCTGTCGCTCTCTCTCTGTCACTCTCTCTCTCTCTCTGTACCTCTCTCACTGTTTATGTGAGTCTTTCTGTCTCTCTGTCTCTCTGTCCCTCCCCCTCTCTCTCTGTCTCTCTGACCCTCTCTCCCTGCTTGTCTGTTTGTCTCTGTCCCTCTCTCTCTCTCTGTCTCTCTCTCTCTCTGTCCCTCTCTCTCTGTCCCTCTCTCTCTCTGTCTCTCTGACCCTCTCTCTGTGTCTCTCTGTCCCCTCTCTCTCTGTCTCTCTGTCCCTCTCTCTCTTTCTCTGGCCCTCTCCCTTATACTGTGTCCCTCTCTGTCTCTCTGTCCCTCTCTCTGCCTCTCTGTCCCTCTCTCTGTCTCTCTCTCTCTGTCCCCCTCTCTCTCGCTCTCTCTCTCTCTGTCCCTCTCTCTATCTCTGTACCTCTCTCTCTCTCTTTGTCCCTCTCTCTCTCGCTCCCTCTGTCTCTCTGTCCCTCTCTGTCTGTCCCTCCCTCGCTCTCGCTCTCTCCGTCCCCCCCTCTCTCTCTCTCTCTCTCTCTCTCTCTCTATGTGGCCTTCTCTCTGTCTCTGGCCCCCTCTCTCTGTCTCTCTTTCCCTCTCGCTGTCTTTGTCCCTCTCTCGCTCCCTCTGTGTCGCTCTCTCTGTGTCTCTCTGTCCCTCACTCTCTCTTTGTCCCTCTCTCGCTCTCTCTGTGTCACTCTCTCTCTGTCTCTCTGTCCCACTCTCTGTCCCTCCCTCTCTCTGTGTCTCTCTGTCCCTGTCGCTCTCTGTGTCTCTCTGTCCCCCCTCTCTCTGTGTCCTTTTCTCTCTCTCTGTCTCTCTGTCCCTCTCTCTCTGTCTCTCTGTCGCTCTCTCACTCTCTCCCTATCACTCTGTCCCTCTTTCTCTCTGTCCCTATCTCTCTCTCTCAGTCTCTCTGTCCCTCTCTCACTGTCTCTGTGTGTATCTCTGACCCTCTGTCTCTCTATCCCTCCCTCTCTCTCTCTGTCTCTCTGACCCTCTCTCTCTGTGTCTCTCTGTCCCCCCTCTCTCTGTCTCTCTGTCCCACTCTCTCTTTCTCTGGCCCTCTCCCTTATACTGTGTCCCTCTCTGTCTCTCTGTCCTTCTCTCTGTCTCTCTGTCCCTCTCTCTGTCTCTCTCTCTCTGTCCCCCTCTCTGTCGCTCTCTCTCTCTGTCCCTCTCTCTATCTCTTAACCCTCTCTCTCTTTGTCCCTCTCTCTCTCGCTCCCTCTGACTCTCTGTCCCTCTCTGTCTGACCCTCACTCGCTCGCTCTCTATCTGTCCCTATCTATCTCGCTGGCCCCCTCTCTCTGTGTCCCTCTCTCCCTCTCTGTCTCTCTGTCCCACTCTGTCTCTGTCTCACTGTCTCTCTGTCGCTCTCTCACTGTCTCTGCGTGAATCTCTGAACCTCTGTCTCTCTGTCCCTCCCTCTCTCTCTGTCTCTCTGACCCTCTCTCTCTGCGTCTCTCTGCCCCCCTCTCTCTGAGTCTCTCTGTCCCTCTCTCTGTTTCTATGTCCCTCTCCCTTCTAGTGTGTCCCTCACTCTCTGTCTCTCTGTCCCTCTCTCTGTCCCTCTCTCTGCCTCTCTGTCCCTCCTCGGTCTCTCTCTCTCTCTCTCTGTCACCCTCTCTCTCACTCGGTCTCTCTGTCCCTCTCTATATCTCTGTAACTCTCTCTCTCTCTTTGTCCCTCTCTCTTTTCGCTCCCTCTGTCTCTCTGTCCCTCTCTGTCTGTCCCTCCCTCGCTCTATCTCTGTCTGTCCGTCTCTATCTCGCTGTCTCTCTCTTTGTGTGTCCTTCTCTCTGTCCCTGTCCCCCTCTCTGTCTCTCAGTCCCCCTCTCTCTCTTTGTCCCTCTCTCCTTCTCTCTGTGTCCCTCTCTCTCTGTCTCTCTGTCCCTCTCTCTGTGTCGCTCTGTACCTCTCGCTCTCTATGTCTCTCTGTTCCCCCTCTCTCTGTGTCGCTCTCTCCCTCTCTGTCTCCCTGTCTCTCTCGCGCTCTGTCCCTCTGTCTCTCTGTCACTATCTCTTTCTCTCTCAGTCTATCTGTGCCTCTCTCTCGCAGTCTTTCTGTCCTTTTCTCACTCGTTATGTATGTCTCTGTGTCCCTCTGTCTCTCTGTCCCTCCCTCTCTCTCTCTGTCTCTCTGACCCTCTCTCTCTCTCTTTGTCTGTTGTCAATGTCCCTCTCTATCTCTCTCTGTGTCCCTCTCTCTCTCTGTCCCTCTCTCTCTCTCTCTGTCCCTCACTCTCTCAGTCTCTCTGTCCCCTCTCTCGCATTATCTCTCTGTCCCTCCCTCTCTTTCTATGTCCCTCTCCCTTATACTGTGTCCCTCTCTCTCTCTGTCTCTCATCCCCTCTCTCATTCCCTCTCTCTGTCTCTCTATTCCTCTATCTTTCTCTCACTGTGTCCCTTTCTCTCTGTGTCCCTCTCTCTCTCTGTCCCTTTCTCTCTGTGTCTCTCTCTCTGTCCCTCTCTCTCTCGGTCCCTCTGACTCTCTGTCCCTCTCGGTCCCTCTCTGTCTGTCCCTCCCTCGCTCTCGTTCTCTCCGTCCCCCTCTATCTCTCTGTCTCTCTCCCTTTGTGGCCTTCTCTCTGTCTCTGTCCCCCTCTCTCTGTCACTCTGTCCCTCTATCTCTCTTTGTCCCGCTCTCGCTTTCTCTGTGTCGCTCTCTCTCTCTCCCTCTCACTCTGTCCCTCTTTCTCTCGGTCCCTATCTCTCTCTCTCAGTCTCCCTGTCCCTCTCTCACTGTCTCTGTGTGTATTTCTGACCCTCTGTCTCTCTGTCCCTCTCTCTCTCTCTCTCTCTCTCTCTCTCTCTCTCTCTCTGTCCCTCTCTCTCTCTCTGTCCCTCACTCTCTCAGTCTCTCTGTCCCCCCCTCAGTGTCTCTCTGTCCCTCTCTCTCTTTCTATGTCCCTCTCCCTTATACTGTGTCCCTCTCTCTCTGTCTCTCTGTCCCTCTCTCTCATTCCCTCTCTCTGTCTCTCTGTCCCTTTCTCTTTCTCTCACTGTGTCCCTCTCTCTCTGTGTCTCTCTCTGTCCCACTCTCTCTCGGTCCCTCTGACTCTCTGTCCCTCTCTGTCCCTCTCTGCCTGTCCCTCCCTCGCTCTCGCTCTCTCCGTCCCCCTCTCTCTCTCTGTCTCTCTCTCTCTGTGGCCTTCTTCCTGTCTCTGTCCCCCTCTCTCTGTCCCCCTCTCTCTCTTTGTCCCGCTCTCGCTCTCTCTGTGTCGCTCTCTCTCTCTGTCTCTCTCTCTGTCCCTCTCTCTGTCTCTCTCTCTCTCTCTCTCTCTCTCTCTCTCTGTCCCCCTCTCTCTCGCTCTGTCTCTCGCTCCCTCTCTCTATCTCTGTACCTCTCTCTCTCTCTTTGTCTCGCTCTCTCTCGCTCCCTCTGTCTCTCTGTCCCTCTCTGTCTGTCCCTCACTCGCTCTCTCTCTATCTGTCCCTGTCTATCTCGCTGTCTCTCTCTCTGTGTCCTTCTCTCTGTCTATGTCCCCCCTCTCTGTCTCACAGTCCCTCTCTCTCTCTTTGTCCCTCTCTCGCTCTCTCTGTGTCCCTCTCTCTCTGTCGCTCTGTCCCTCTCTCTCTGTTTCGCTCTGTACCTCTCGCTCTCTGTGTCTCTCTGTTCCACCTCTCTCTGTGTCGCTCTCTCCCTCTCTGTCTCTCTCGCGCTCTGTCCTTCTGTCTTTCTGTCCCTATCTCTTTCTCTCTCAGTCTATCTGTGCCTCTCTCTCGCAGTCTTTCTGTCCCTCTCTCACTGATTATGTGTGTGTCTGTCCCTCTGTCTCTCTGTCCCTCCCTCTCTCTCTCTGTCTCTCGGTTTGTCTGTTTGTCAATGTCCCTCTCTATCTCTCTCTGCGTCCCTCTCTCTCTCTCTGTCCCTCTCTCTCTCTCTCTGTCCCTCACTTTCTCAGTCTCTCTGACCCCTCTCTCGCAGTGTCTCTCTGTCCCTATCTCTCTTTCTATGTCCCTCTCCCTTATACTGTGTCCCTCTCTCTCTGTCTCTCTGTCCCTCTCTCTCATTCCCTCTCTCTGTCTCTCTGTCCCTTTCTCTTTCTCTCACTGTGTCCCTCTCTCTCTGTGTCTCTCTCTCTGTCCCTCTCTCTCTCGGTCCCTCTGACTCTCTGTCCCTCTCTGTCCCTCTCTGTCTGTCCCTCCCTCGCTCTCGCTCGCTCCGTCCCCCTCTATCTCTCTGTCTCTCTCTCTCTCTCTGTGGCCTTCTCTCTGTCTCTGTCCCCCTCTCTCTGTCTCTCTGTCCCACTCTCTCTCTTTGTCCCGCTCTCGCTCTCTCTGTGTCGCTCTCTCTCTCTTTGTCCCGCTCTCGCTCTCTCTGTGTCGCTCACTCTCTCTGTCTCTCTGTCCCTCACTCTCTCTTTGTCCCTCTCTCGCTCTCTCTGTGTCCCTCTCTCTCTGTCTCTCTGTCACTCTCTCTGTCCCTCTTTCTCTCTGTGTCTCTCTGTCCCCCCTCTCTCTTTGTTCCTCTCCCTCTCGGTCTCTCTGTCGCTCTCTCTCTCTCTCTCCCTCTCACAATGTCCCTCTTTCTCTGTCCCTATCTCTCTCTCTCAGTCTCTCTGTCCCTCTCTCACTGTCTCTGTGTGTATATCTGACCCTCTTTCTCTCTGTCCCTCCCTCTCTTTCTCTGTCTCTCTGACCCTCTCTCTCTGAGTCTCTCTGTCCCCTCTCTCTCTGAGTCTCTCTGTCCCTCTCTCTGTTTCTGTATCCGTCTCCCTTATACTGTGTCCCTCTCTCTCTGCCTCTCTGTCTCTCTCTGTCCTTCTCTCTGTCTCTCTGTTCCTCTCTCTGTCTCTCTGTCCCCCTCTGTCTCTCTGTGTCCCTCTCTCTCTGTCCCTCTCTCTCTCTGTCCCTCTTTCTCTGTCTCTCTCTCTCTCTGTCCCCCTCTTCTCTCTCTGTCCCTCTCTGTCTGTGTCCCTGTCTCTCTCTGTCCCTCTCTCTCTCACGGTCCCCCTGTCTCTCTGTCCATCTCTGTCTGTCCCTCCATCGCTCTCTCCCTCGCCCTGTCCCCACCCTCACTCTCTGTGTCTCCCTTTCTCTATGTGTCCTTTTCTCTGCCCTGTCCCCGTCTCTCGGTCTCTCTGTCCCTCTGTCTCTCTTTCCCTACCTCTCTCTCAGTCTCTCTGTCCCTCCTGCTATCTCTCAGTCTCTCTGTTCCTCTCTCTCTCTGTCTCTCTATCCCTCTCTCTCACTCCCTACCTCTCTCTCTCCCTCTCTCTCTCAGTCCCTCGGTCTCTCTGTTACTCTCTCTCTCTGTCTCCATCTCTCTCTCTCTCTCTCTGTCCCTCTGTCTCTCTGTCCCTCTCTCACTCTGTCTCTCTGTCCCCCTCTCTCTCTGTCCCTCTCTCTGTCTCTCTGTTACTCTCTGTCTGTCCCACCTTCATTCTCTCTCTCTTTATGTCCCTCTCTCTTTCTGTCTCTCTCTGTGTGTCCTTCTCTCTATCTCTCTCCCCCTCTCTCGGTCTCTCTGACCCTCTCTCTCTCGGTACCTCTATCGCTCTCTCTGTGTCCGCCTCTCTCTCTGTCTCTCTCTCTCTCTATCCCTCCGTCTCGCTCTGTCTCTCTGTCCCTCTCTCTCTGTACCTCTCTCTCTGTCTCTCTCTCTCTGTCCCCGTCTTCTCTCTCAGTCTCTCTCTCTCTGTCCCTCCCTCTCTCCCTCTCTCTCTCTCTGCACCCTCTCTCTCGCTCTGTCTCTCTGTCTCTCTCTCTCTCTCTCTCTGTACTACTCTCTCTCTGCCCCCCTCTTTCTCTCTCTCTGTACCTCGGTCTGGCTGTCCCTCTCTCTCTGTCTCCCTGTCTCTCTGTCCCTCTATCTCTCTGACCCTCTCTCTCTGTCTCTCTGATCCGCTCTCTCTCTCTCTCTGTCCCTCTCTCTCTGTCTCTCTCTCTGTCTCTCTCTCTATGTCCCTCTCTCTTTCTGTCTCTCCCTCTGTGTCCTTCTCTCTGTCTCTCTCCCCCTCTCTCTGTCTCTCTGTCCCTCTCTCTCTGTACTACTCTCTCTCTGTCCCTCTCTCTCTCTCTGGCCCCCTCTCTCACTCTGTCTCTCTGTCCCTCTCCCTCTCTCTCTCTGCCTCTCTCTCTCTCCTCTCTCTCGGTCCCTCTGTCTCTCTGTCTCTCTCAGTCACTCTGTCCCTCTCTCTCAGTCTCTCTGGCCCTCTCTCTCTCTCTCCCTCTCTCTGTCTTTCTCTCTGTCCCTCTGTCTCTCTGTCACTCTCACTCTTTCTCTCTGTCCGTCTCTTTTCCTCTGTGTCTCTCTGTCCCTCTGTCTCTCTTTGCCTGTCTCTCTGTCTATCGGACCCTCTCTCTCTCTGTCCCCCTCTCTCCCTGTGTCTCTCTGTCTCTCTCTCTTTCTATGCCCCTCTCTCTCTCACTGTGTCCCCTCCTCTGTCTCTCTGTCCCTCTCTCTCTGTGTCTCTCTGTCCCTCTCTCTCTCTATCTGTCTCTCTCTGTGTCCCTCTCCCTCTCTGTCTTTCTGTCCCTCTCTCTGTCTCTCTGTCCCTCTCTCTCTCTCAGTCTCTCTGACCCCCCTCTCTCTCTGTCTGTCTCTCTCTCTCTCTCTCTGTCCCTCCTCGCTCTCTCTCTCTCTCTCCCTCAGTCTCTCTGACCCACTCTCTCTCTCTGGCACTCTCTCTCTGGCACTCTCTCTCTCTCCCTGTGTGTCCTTCACTCTGTCTCTGTCAGTCTCTCTCTGTCCCTCTTTCTCTCTGTCCCACTCTCTCTCTCTGGCACTCTCTCTCTGGCACTCTCTCTCTCCCTGTGTGTCCTTCACTCTGTCTCTGTCACTCTCTCTCTCTCTCTCTGTCCCTCTCTCTCTCTGTCCCTCTCCCTCACTCTCTGTCCATCTGTCTCTCTGTCCCTCTCGGTCTCTGTCTGCCTCTCATTATCTGTGTCCCTATCTCCCTCTCTGTCTCTCTGTCTCTCTGTCCCTCCCTCTCTCTCTCTGTCTCTCGGTTTGTCTGTTTGGCAATGTCCTTCTCTATCTCTCTCTGTGTCCCTCTCTCTGTCCCTCTCTCTCTCTCTCTGTCCCTCACTTTCTCAGTCTCTCTGTCCCCTCTCTCGCAGTGTCTCTCTGTCCCTATCTCTCTTTCTATGTCCCTCTCCCTTATACTGTGTCCCTCTCTCTCTGTCTCTCTGTCCCTCTCTCTCATTTCCTCTCTCTGTCTCTCTGTCCCTTTCTCTTTCTCTCACTGTGTCCCTCTCTCTCTGTGTCTCTCTCTCTGTCCCTCTCTCTCTCTCGGTCCCTCTGACTCTCTGTCCCTCTCTGTTTGTCCCTCCCTCGCTCTCGCTCGCTCCGTCCCCCTCTATCTCTCTGTCTCTCTCTCTCTCTGTGGCCTTCTCTCTGTCTCTGTCCCCCTCTCTCTGTCTCTCTGTCCCACTCTCTCTCTTTGTCCCGCTCTCGCTCTCTCTGTGTCGCTCTCTCTCTTTGTCCCGCTCTCGCTCTCTCTGTGTCGCTCACTCTCTCTGTCTCTCTGTCCCTCACTCTCTCTTTGTCCCTCTCTCGCTCTCTCTGTGTCCCTCTCTCTCTGTCTCTCTGTCACTCTCTCTGTCCCTCTTTCTCTCTGTGTCTCTCTGTCCCCCCTCTCTCTTTGTTCCTCTCTCCCTCTCTGTCCCTCTGTCGCTCTCTCTCTCTCTCCCTCTCACACTATCCCTCTTTCTCTCTGTCCCTATCTCTCTCTCAGTCTCTCTGTCCCTCTCTCACTGTCTCTGTGTATATCTCTGACCCTCTGTCTCTCTGTCCCTCCCTTTTTTCTCTGTCTCTCTGACCCTCTCTCTCTGTGTGTCTCTGTCCCCTCTCTCTCTGAGTCTCTCTGTACCTCTCTCTGTTTCTATATCCGTCTCCCTTCTACTGTGTCCCTCTCTCTCTGCCACTCTGTCTCTCTCTCTGTCCCTCTCTCTCTCACTCACTGTGTCCCTCTCTCTCTGTCCCCCTCTCTCTCTGTCCCTTTCTATCTCTCTTCCCCCGCTCACTCGCTCTATCTCTCTGTCCTCCTCTCTCTCTCTCTGTCGCCCTCCCTCTGTCCCTCTCTCTCTTTGTGTGTGTGTCTCTCTCTGTCCCTATCTCTGTCTCTCTGCCCCTCTCTCTGTGTCTCTCTGTCTCTCTCTCTCTCTCTGTCCCTCGGTCTCTCTGTCACTCTCTCATTCTGTCTCTCTGTCCCTCTCTCTTTCTCTGTGTCTCTCTGTCCCTCTCTCTCTGTATCTCTCTCCCTTTCTCTCGTTCTATGTTCCGCTCACTCTCACTGTGTCCCTCTATCTCTGCCTCTCTGTCCCTCTCTCTGTCCTTCTCTCTGTCTCTCTGTTCCTCTCTCTGTCTCTCTGTCCCCCTTTGTCTCTCTGTGTCCCTCTCTCTCTCTGTCCCTATCTCTCTCTGCACCCTCTCTCTCGCTCTGTCTCTCTGTCCCTCTCTCTCTCTCTCTGTACTACTCTCTCTCTGTCCCCCTCTCTCTCTGTACCTCGGTCTGGCTGTCCCTCTCTCTCTGTCTCCCTCGCTGTCTCTCTCTCTGTCTCTCTGTCTCTCTGTCCCTCTATCTCTCTGACCCTCTCTCTCTGTCTCTCTGATCCTCTCTCTCTCTCTGTCCCTCTCTCTCTGTCTCTTTCTATGTCTCTCTCTCTATGTCCCTCTCTCTTTCTGTCTCTCCCTCTGTGTCCTTCTCTCTGTCTCTCTCCCCCTCTCTCTGTCTCTCTGTCCCTCTCTCTCTGTACTACTCTCTCTCTGTCCCTCTCTCTCTCTGGCCCCCCCTCTCTCTCTCTCTCTCTGAACCTCGGTCTGTCTGTCCCTCTCTCTCTTTTTTCCTCGCTCTCTCTCTGTGTCTCTCTGTCCCTCTGTTTCTCTGTCCCTGTATCTCTATGAGCCTCTCTCTCTGTCTCTCTCTGTCCCCCTCTCTCTTTCTATGTCTCTCTCTCTCTCTCTCACTGTGTCCTTCTCTCTGTCTCTCTGTTCTTCTCTCTCTGTAACTCTCTCTGTCCCTCTCTGTGTCTCTCTGTCCCTCTCTCTCTCCCTCTCTCTGTGTCCCTCTATCTCTGTCCCTCTGTTCCTCTCTCGCTATTTCTGTCCCTCTCTCTGTCTCTCTGTCCCTCTCTCTCTCTATCTCTGTGCCCCTCTCTCTCCTCTCTCTCTGTCCCTTGTCTCTCTGTCTCTCTCAGTCTCCCTGTCCCTCTCTCTCTCTCCCTCTCTCTCTCTGTCCCTCGGTCTCTCTGTCCCTCTCACACTCTCTCTCTCTGTCCCTCTCTCTTTCTCTGTGTCTCTCTGTCCCTCTTGCTCTCTTTCCTTCTCTCTCTCTGTCTATCTGACGCTCTCTCTCTCCGTCCGTCTCTCTGTCTCTCTGTCTCTCTCTCTCTCTCTCTGTCTCTCTCTCTCTGTCTCTCTGTCCCTCTTTCTCTATCTCTCTCTCTCTGTCCCTCTCCCGCTCTGTTTTTCTGTCCCTCTCTCTGTCTCTCTGTCTATCTCTCTCTCTGTCTCTCTGTCCCTCTCTCTCTGTTTCCCTCTCTCTCTGTCCCTCTCTCACTGTGTGTGGGTGTGTGTGTCTCTCTCTGCCCATCTCTCGAACTCTCTCTGTCCCTCTCTCTCTGTTCCCCTCTCTCTGGCTCTGGCTCTCTGTCCCTCTCTCTCTGTACGTCCCTTCTCTCTGTGTCCATTTCTCTCTCTGCCCCCCCCCTCTCTCTCTGTCCCTCTGTCTCTCTGTCCCTCTCTGTCTGTCCGTCCCTCGTTCTCTCTCACTATATCCGTGTCTGCGTGGGTTTCCTCAGGGTGCTCCGGTTTCCTCCCACAGTCCAAAGATGTGCAGGGCCAGGTGAATTGGCCATTCTAAATTGCCCGTAGTGTTAGGTAAGGGGTAAATGTAGGGGTATGGGTGGGTTTCGCTTCGGCGGGTCGGTGTGGACTTGTTGGGCCGAAGGGCCTGTTTCCACACTGTAATGTAATGTAATCTAATCTAATCTAATATCCCTATCTCTTTCTGTCTCTCTCTCTCTGTGTCCTTCTCTCTGTCTTTCTCCCCCTCTCTCTGTCTCTCTGTCCCTCTCTCTCTCTGTCCCTCTATCGCGCTCTCTGTGTCCCTCTCCCTCTCTGTCTCTCTGTCCCTCTCTCTGTGTCCCTCTCTCTCTGTCCCTCTCTCTGTCCCAGTCTCTCTTTCTGTTACTCTCTCTCTCTGTCCCCCTCTTCTCTCTCCGTCCCTCTCTCTCTCTGTCCCTCCCTCTCTCTCGCTCTGTCTCGCTGTCCCTCTCTCTCTCTGTACCTATCTCTCTCTGCCCCCTCTCTCTGTCCCTCTCTCTCTCTCTCTGTCCCTCTCACAGTCTGCCTCTCTCTCTATCTCCCTCTCTCTCTCTGTGTCTGTCTGTCCCTCTGTGTCTCTCTGTCTCTCTCTCTTTCGATGCCCCTCTCTCTCTCACACTGTGCCCCCCCCTCTGTCTCTCTGTCCCTCTCTCTCTGTGTCTCTCTGTCCCTCTCTCTCTCTCTATCTGTCTCTCTCTGTGTCCCTCTCCCTCTCTGTCTTTCTGTCCCTCTCTCTGTCTCTCTGTCCCTCTCTCTCTCTCAGTCCCTAATGCTCTCTGAACCCCCTCTCTCTCTGTCTGTCTCTCTCTCTCTCTGTCCCTCCCTCGCTCTCTCACTCTATCCCTCAGTTTCTCTGTCCCACTCTCTCTCTCTGGCACTCTCTCTCTCTGGCACTCTCTCTCTCCTTGTGTGTCCTTCTCTCTGTCTCTGTCACTCTCTCTCTCTCTGTCCCTCTCTCTCTGTCCCACTCTCTCTCTCTGGCACTCTCTCTCTTTGGCACTCTCTCTCTCCCTGTGTGTACTTCACTCTGTCTCTGTCACTCTCTCTCTCTCTCTGTCCGTCTCTCTCTCTGTCCCTCTCTCGCTCTCTCCGTGACCCTCTCTCTCTGTATGCGTCTCTCTCTGTCCCTCTCTCTCTGTCCCTCTCCTTCACTCTCTGTCCCTCTGTCTCTCTGTCCCTCTCGTTCTCTGTCTGCCTCTCATTATCTGTGTCCCTATCTCCCTCTCTGTCTCTCTCTCTCTCTCTCTCTGTCTCTCTCTGTCCCTCTCTCTCAGGCTCTCTGTCCCTCTCCCTCCCGATCTCTGTGTGTCCCCCTCTCTCTGTCCCTCTCTCTCAGTCCTTCTGTCTCTCGGTCCCTCTCTCTCTTTCAGTTTCTCTGTCCCCCTCTCTCTCTCTCTGTCTCTCTGACCCTCTCTCTCTGTGTCTCTCTGCCCCCCCTCTCTCTGTCTCTCTGACCCTCTCTCTCTTTCTCTGGCCCTCTCCCTTATACTGTGTCCCTCTCTGTCTCTCTGTCCCTCTCTCTGCCTCTCTGTCCCTCTCTCCGTCTCTCTCTCTCTGTCCCCCCTCTCTCTCGCTCTCTCTCTCTGTCCCTCTCTCTATCTCTGTACCTCTCTCTCTCTCTTTGTCCCTCTCTCTCTCGCTCCCTCTGTGTCTCTGTCCCTCTCTGTCTGTCCCTCCCTCGCTCTCGCTCTCTCCGTCCCCCTCTATCTCTCTGTCTCTCTCTCTCTCTCTCAGTGGCCTTCTCTCTGTCTCTGGCCCTCTCTCTCTGTCTCTCTTTCCCTCTCGCTCTCTTTGTCCCTCTCTCGCTCTCTCTGTGTCGCTCTCTCTCTGTCTCTCTTTCCCTCACTCTCCCTCTGTCCCTCTATCGCTCTCTCTGTGTCCCTATCTCTCTCTGTCTCTCTGTTTCTCTCTCTGTGTCCATCCGTCTCGCTCTGTCTTTCTGTCCCTCTCTCTCTGTGTCCCGCTCTCTGTCCTCTCTCTCTCTCTGTCCCTCTCTCTCTGCCTTTCTCTCTGTCCTCCTCTTCTCTCTCAGTCCCCCCCTCTCTCTCTCTCTGTCCCTCTGTCTCTCTCTACCTCTCTGTCTGTCCCTCCCTCGCTCTCTCTCTCTATGCCCCTCTCTCGCTCTCTCTTTCTATGTCCCTCTCTCTTTCTGTCTCTCTCTCTCTGTGTCCTTCTCTCTGTCTCTCTGTCCCTCTCTCTCTCTGTCTCTCTGTCCCTCTCTCTCTGTCTCTCTGTTCCTCTCTCGCTATTTCTGTCCCTCTCTCTGTCTCTCTGTCCCTCTCTCTCTCTGTCTCTCTTTCTCGCTTGTCTCTCTCTCCCTCTCCCTCTCTGTCTCCCTGTCCCTCTCTCTGTCTCTCTGTCCCTCTCCCTCTCTATCTCTGTGCCCCTCTCTCTCCTCTCTCTCTGTCCCTTGTCTCTCTGTCTCTCTCTGTCTCTCTGTCCCTCTCTCTCTCTCCCTCTCTCTCTCTGTCCCTCGGTCTCTCTGTCCCTCTCTCTCTGTCTCCCTCTCTCTGTCTTTCTCTCTGTCCCTCTGTCTCTCTGTCACTCTCACACTCTCTCTCTCTGTCCCTTTCTCTTTCTCTGTGTCTCTCTGTCCCTCTTGCTCTCTTTCCTTCTCTCTCTCTGTCTATCTGACGCTCTCTCTCTCTGTCCCTCTCTCTGTCTCTCTGTCTCTCACTCTCTCTCTCTGTCTCTCTCTCTCTCTGTCTCTCTGTCCCTCTTTCTCTATCTCTCTCTGTCCCTCTCCCGCTCTGTTTTTCTGTCCCTCTCTCTGTCTCTCTGTCTATCTCTCTCTCTGTCTCTCTGTCCCTCTCTCTCTCTGTTTCCCTCTCTCTCTGTCCCTCTCTCACTGTGTGTGGGTGTGTGTCTCTCTCTCTGCCCATCTCTCGAACTCTCTCTGTCCCTCTCTCTCTCTGTTCCCCTCTCTCTGGCTCTGGCTCTCTGTCCCTTTCTCTCTGTACGTCTCTTCTCTCTGTGTCCATTTCTCTCTCTGGCCCCCCCTCTCTCTCTCTCTCCCTCTGTCTCTCTGTCCCTCTCTGTCTGTCCGTCCCTCGTTCTCTCTCACTATATCCGTGTCTCCGTGGGTTTCCTCCGGGTGCTCCGGTTTCCTCCCACAGTCCAAAGATGTGCAGGGCCAGGTGAATTGGCCATTCTAAATTGCCCGTAGTGTTAGGTAAGGGGTAAATGTAGGGGTATGGGTGGGTTTCGCTTCGGCGGGTCGGTGTGGACTTGTTGGGCCGAAGGGCCTGTTTCCACACTGTAATGTAATGTAATCTAATCTAATCTAATATCCCTATCTCTTTCTGTCTCTCTCTCTCTGTGTCCTTCTCTCTGTCTTTCTCCCCCTCTCTCTGTCTCTCTCTCCCTCTCTCTCTCTGTCCCTCTATCGCGCTCTCTGTGTCCCTCTCCCTCTCTGTCTATCTGTCCCACTCTCTGTGTCCCTCTCTCTCTGTCCCTCTCTCTCTCTGTCCCACTCTCTCTGTCTGTTACTCTCTCTCTCTCTGTCCCCCTCTTCTCTCTCCGTCCCTCTCTCTCTCTGTCCCTCCCTCTCTCTCGCTCTGTCTCGCTGTCCCTCTCTCTCTGTACCTATCTCTCTCTGCCCTCTCTCTCTGTCCCTCTCTCTCTCTCTCGCTGTCCCTCTCTCTGTCTTTCCCTCTCTCTCTATCTCCCTCTCTCTCTCTCTCTGTGTCTGTCTGTCCCTATGTCTCTCCCTGTCCCTCTCTCTTTCTATGTCCCTCTCTCTCTCTCACTATGTCCCTATCTCTCTCTCCCTGTTCCTCTCTCTCTATAACTCTCTCTGTTTCTCTGTCCCTCTCTCTCTGTCCCTCTCTCTGTCTCTCTGTCCCTCTCTCTCTGTAACTCTCTCTCTCTGTCCCTCGCTCTCTCTGTCCCTCTCTCTCACTGTGTCCCTCTCTTTCTCTGTCCCCGTGTTCCTCTCTCTCTATAACTCTTTCTGTCTCTCTGTCCCTCTCTCTATACCCCTCTCTCTCTCTGTCTCTCTGTCCCTCTCGCTGTGTCCCTCTCTCTCTGTCCCTCGCTCTCTCTGTCCCTCTCTCTCTGTCTCTCTCTCTGTCTCTCTGTCCCTCTCTCTCTGTAACTCTCTCTCTCTGACCTCTCTCTCTGTCCCTCGCTCTCTCTGTCCCTCTCTCTCACTGTGTCCCTCTCTTTCTCTGTCCCCGTGTTCCTCTCTCTCTATAACTCTTTCTGTCTCTCTGTCCCTCTCTCTATACCCCTCTCTCTCTCTGTCTCTCTGTCCCTCTCGCTGTGTCCCTCTCTCTCTGTCCCTCGCTCTCTCTGTCCCTCTCTCTCTGTCCCTCTCTCTGTCTCTCTGTCCCTCTCTCTCTGTAGCTCTCTCTCTCTGACCTCTCTCTCTGTCCCTCGCTCTCTCTGTCCCTCTCTCTCACTGTGTCCCTCTCTTTCTCTGTCCCCGTGTTCCTCTCTCTCTATAACTCTCTCTGTCTCTCTGTCCCTCTCTCTATACCTCTCTCTCTCTCTCTGCCTCTCTGTCCCTCTCGCTGTGTCCCTCTCTCTCTGTCCCTCGCTCTCTCTGTCCCTCGCTCTCTCTGTCCCTATCTCTCTCTGTGTGTCCCTCTCTCTCACTCTGTCCCTCTCTCTCTCTCTGTTCCTCTCTCTCTCTCTGCCTCTCTGTCCCTCTCTCTGATTCCCTGTCCCTCTCTCTGTGTGTCTCTCTATCCCTCTCTCTCTCTGTCCCTCTCTCGCTCTCTCTGTGCCCCTCTCTCTGTCTCTCTGTCCCACTCTCTCTCTCTGTCCCTCTGTCTCTCTGCCCCTCTCTCTCTGTCTCTCTTTCTCGCTCTGTCTCTCTGTCCCTCTCTCTCTGTCTCTCTGTACCCCTCTCCCTTTCTGAGACCCTATCTCCCACTCTGTCCCTCTCCTCCCTCTCTCACTCTGTCTCTCTGTACCTCTCCCCCTCTCTCTCTCTCTGCCTCTCTCTCTCTCCTCTCTCTCGGTCCCTCTGTCTCTCTGTCTCTCTCAGTCTCTCTGTCCCTCTCTCTCTCTCAGTCTCTCTGGCCCTCTCTCTCCCTCTCTCCCTCTCTCTGTCTTTCTCTCTGTCCCTCTGTCTCTCTGTCACTCTCACTCTTTCTCTCTGTCCGTCTCTTTTTCTCTGTGTCTCTCTGTCCCTCTGTCTCTCTTTGCCTGTCTCTCTGTCTATCGGACCCTCTCTCTCTCTGTGCCCCTCTCTCTCTGTGTCTCTCTGTCTCTCTCTCTTTCTATGCCCCTCTCTCTCTCACACTGTGTCCCCCCCCCCTGTCTCTCTGTCCCTCTCTCCCTCTGTCTCTCTGTCCCTCTCTCTCTATCTGTCTCTCTCTGTGTCCCTCTCCCTCTCTGTCTTTCTGTCCCTCTCTCTGTCTCTCTGTCCCTCTCTCTCTCTCAGTCCCTCAGTCTCTCTGAACCCCCTCTCTCTCTGTCTGTCTCTCTCTCTCTCTCTGTCCCTCCCTCTCTCTCTCTCTCTCTCTATCCCTTAGTCTCTCTGTCCCACTCTCTCTCTGGCGCTCTCTCTCTCCCTGTGTGTACTTCACTCTGTCTCTGTCACCCACTCTCTCTCTTTGTCCCCATCTCTCTCTGTCCCACTCTCTCTGGCACTCTCTCTCTTTGGCGCTCTCTCTCTCCCTGTGTGTACTTCACTCTGTCTCTGTCACTCTCTCTCTCTCTGTCCCTCTCTCTCTCTGTCCCTCTCTCGCTCTCTCCGTGACCCTCTCTCTGTATGCGTCTCTCTCTGTCCCTCTCTCTCTGTCCCTCTCCCTCACTCTTTGTCCCTCTGTCTCTCTGTCCCTCTCGGTCTCTGTCTGCCTCTCATTATCTGTGTCCCTATCTCCCTCTCTGTCTCTCTGTCTCTCTCTCTCTCTGTCTGTCTCTCTCTGTCCCTCTCTCTCATGCTCTCTGTCCCTCTCTCTCCCGCCCTCTGTGTGTCCCCCTCTGTCTGTCCCTCTCTCTCAGTCCTTCTGTCTCTCGGTCCCTCTCTCTCTTTCAGTTTCCCTGTCCCCCCCTCTCTCTCTCAGTCTCTCTTATCCTCTCTCTCGCTGTCTCTCCGTCCCTCTCTCTGTCCCCCTCTCTCTGTGTCCCTCTCTCACTGTGTGTGTGTCTCGCTCTCTGTCCAACTCGCGATCTCTCTCTGTCCCTCTCTCCCTGTTGCCCTCTCTCTCGCTCTGTCTCTCTTACCCTCTCTCTCTCTGTACCTCTCTCTCTAGCTCTCTCTCTCTGTCCCTCTCTCTCTCTTGCCCTCTCTCTCTCTCTCAGTCTGCCTATCTCTCTGTCCCACTCTGTCCGTCTCTCCCTCGCTGTCTCTCTCTATGTCCCTCTCTCTTTCTGTCTCTCTCTATCTGTGTCCTTCTCTCTGTCTCTCTCCCCCTTTCTCTGTCTCTCCGTCCCCCTCTCTGTATGTCCCCCTCTCTCTCTGTCTCTCTGTCTCTCTCTCTGTCCATCTGTCTTGCTCTGTCTTTCTGTCCCTCTCTCTCTGTCCCTCTCTCTCCTTCCCTCTCTCGCTCTGTCCCTCTCTCTGTGTGTCCCTCTCTCTGTCCCTCTCTCTCTGTCTCTCTCTCTGTCCCTCTCTCTGACATCTCTCTCTCTGCCCTCTCTCTGTCCCCCTCTCTCTGTGTCCCTCTCTCTCTCCGTCCCTCTCTCACTGTGTGTGTGTCTGTCTCTCTGTCCAACTCGCGATCTCTCTCTGTCCCTCACTTCTCTCTCTGTTCCCCTCTCTCTCGCTCTGTCTCTCTGTCCCTCTCTCTCTGTACCTCTCTCTCGCTCTCTGTCCCTCTCTCTCTCTTGCCCCCTCTCTCTCAGTCCCTCTGTCGCTCTGTCCCACTCTGTCTGTCTCTCCCTTGCTCTCTTTCTCTATGTCCCTCTCTCTTTCTGTCTCTCTCTCTCTGTGTCGTTCTCTCTGTCTCTCTCCCCCTCTCTCTGTCTCTCTGTCCCTCTCTCTCTCTGTCCCACTCTCTCTGTCTGTCTCTCTCTCTCTGTCCCCCTCTTCTCTCTCCGTCCCTCTCTCTCTCTGTCCCTCCCTCTCGCTCGTTCCGTCTCGCTGCCCCTCTCTCTCTCTGTACCTCTCTCTCTCTGTCCCCCCCCCTCTCTCTCTGTCCCTCTCTTTGTCTTTCCCTCTCTCTATCTCAATCTCTCTCTCTGTGTCTGTCTGTCCCCCTGTCTCTCTGTCCCTCTATCTCTCTGAGCCTCTCTCTCTTTCTATGTCCCTCTCTCTCTCACTGTGTCCCTCTCTCTCCCTCCCTGTTCCTCTCTCTCTCTATAACTCTCTCTGTTTCTCTCTCCCTCTCTCTGTCCCTCTCTCTGTCCCTCTCTCTCTCTCTGTCCCTCTGTCCCTCTCTCTGTCCCTCTCTCTATCTCTCTCTCTCTCTCTCTCTCTCTCTATGTGCATCTCCCTCTCTGTCTTTCTGTCCCTCTCTCTGTCTCTCTGTCCCTCTTTCTGTCTGTCTCCCTGTCCCGCTCTCTCTATCTCTCTCTCTGTCTGTCCCTCTCTCTGTCCCCCTCTCTCTCTGTGTGTCTCTCTCTGTCCCTCTCTCGATCTCTCTCTGTCCCGTTCTCTGTCCATCTCTCTGTCTTTGTCCCTCTCTCTCCCTGTCTCTCTGTCCCACCCTCTCTCTCTGTTTCCCTCTCTCTGTCCCTCTCTCACTGTGTGTGGGTCTCTCTCTCTCTCTCTGTCCATCTCTCGAAATCTCTCTATCCCTCACTCTCTTTCTGTTCCCCTCTCTCTCTCGCTCTGTCTCTCTGTCCCTGCCTCTCTCTCTGTAACTCTGTCACTCTCTCTCTCTGTCCCTTTCTCTCTCTTGCCCTCTCTCTCTCAGTCCCTCTGTCTCTCTGTCCCACTCTGTCTGTCCCTCCCTCGCTCTCTCTCTATGTCCCTCTCTCTTTCTGTCTTTCTCTCTGTGTCCTTCTCTCTGTCTCTCTGCCCCCCTCTCTGTCTCTCCGTCCCTCTCTCTCCCTCTGTCCCTCTATCGCTTTCTCGGTGTCCCTATCTCTTTCTGTCTCTCTGTTTCTCTCTCTCTGTCCATCCGTCTCGCTCTGTCTTTCTGTCCCTCTCTCTGTGTCCCGCTCTCTGTCCTCTCTCTCTGTGTCCCTCTCTCTCTGCCTTTCTCTCTGTCCTCCGCTTCTCTCTCAGTCCCCCTCTCTCTCTCTCTGTCCCTCTGTCTCTCTCTACCTCTCTGTCTGTCCCTCCCTCGCTCTCTCTCTCTATGCCCCTCTCTCGCTCTCTCTTTCTATGTCCCTCTCTCTTTCTGCCTCTCTCTCTCTGTGTCCTTCTCTCTGTCTCTCTCTCTCTGTCCCCCTCTTCTCTCTCACAGTATGTGGGCGTGTCTTTCTCTCTCTGTCCATCTCTCGAACTCTCTCTGTCCCTCACTCCCTCTCTCTGTGTCCCTCTCTCTCAGTTCCTCTGTCTCTCTGTCCCTCTCAGTCTGTCCCTTCCTCGCTCTCTCTCTCTATGTCCCTCTCTCTTTCTGTCTCTCTCTCTCTGTGTCCTTCTCTCTGTCTCTCTGTCCCTCTCTCTCTCTGTCCCTCTATTGCTCTGTCTCTCTGTCCCTCTCACTCTCTGTCTCTCTGTCTCTCTCTCTGTCCCTCCGTCTCGCTCTGTCTCTCTGTCCCTCTCTCTCTCTGTTTCTATCTGTGTCCCTCTCTCTCTGTCCCCCTAACTCTCTCTGTCCCTCTCTCCCTGTTGCCCTCTCTCTCGCTCTGTCTCTCTTACCCTCTCTCTCTGTACCTCTCTATCTAGCTCTCTCTCTCTGTCCCTCTCTCTCTCTTGCCCTCTCTCTCTCTCTCAGTCCGCCTATCTCTCTGTCCCACTCTGTCTGTCTCTCCCTCGCTCTCTCTCTCTATGTCCCTCTCTCTTTCTGTCTCTCTCTCTCTGTGTCCTTCTCTCTGTCTCTCTCCCCCTCTCTCTGTCTCTCCGTCCCCCTCTCTGTGTGTCCCTCTCTTTCTCTGTCTCTCTGTCTCTCTTTCTCTGTCCATCCGTCTTGCTCTGTCTTTCTGTCCCTCTCTCTCTGTCCCTCTCTCTCCTTCCCTCTCTCGCTCTGTCCCTCTCTCTGTGCGTCCCTCTCTCTGTCCCTCTCTCTCTCTGTCTCTCTTTCTGTGCCTCTCTCTGACATCTCTCTCTCTGCCCTCTCTCTGTGTCCCTCTCTCTGTGTCCCTCTCTCTCTCCGTCCCTCTCTCACTGTGTGTGTGTCTGTCTCTCTGTCCAGCTCGCGATCTCTCTCTGTCCCTCACTTCTCTCTCTGTTCCCCTCTCTCTCGCTCTGTCTCTCTGTCCCTCTCTCTCTGTACCTCTCTCTCGCTCTCTGTCCCTCTCTCTCTCTTGCCCCCTCTCTCTCTCAGTCCCTCTGTCGCTCTGTCCCACTCTGTCTGTCTCTCCCTTGCTCTCTTTCTCTATGTCCCTCTCTCTTTCTGTCTCTCTCCCCCTCTCTCTGTCTCTATGTCCCTCTCTCTCTCTGTCCCACTCTCTCTGTCTGTCTCTCTCTCTCTGTCCCCCTCATCTCTGTCCGTCCCTCTCTCTCTGTCCCTCCCTCTCGCTCGCTCCGTCTCGCTGCCCCTCTCTCTCTCTGTACCTCTCTCTCTCTGTCCCCCCCCCTCTCTCTCTGTCCCCCCTCTCTCTCTGTCCCTCTCTTTGTCTTTCCCTCTCTCTATCTCAATCTCTCTCTCTGTGTCTGTCTGTCCCTCTGTCTCTCTGTCCCTCTATCTCTCTGAGCCTCTCTCTCTTTCTATGTCCCTCTCTCTCTCACTGTGTCCTTCTCTCTCTCTCCCTGTTCCTCTCTCTCTCTATAACTCTCTCTGTTTCTCTCTCCCTCTCTCTGTCCCTCTCTCTCTCTCTCTGTCCCTCTGTCCCTCTCTCTGTCCCTCTCTATCTCTCTCTCTCTCTCTCTCTCTCTCTCTCTCTATGTGCATCTCCCTCTCTGTCTTTCTGTCCCTCTCTCTGTCTCTCTGTCCCTCTTTCTGTCTGTCTCCCTGTCCCGCTCTCTCTATCTCTCTCTCTGTCTGTCCCTCTCTCTGTCCCCCTCTCTCTCTGTGTGTCTCTCTCTGTCCCTCTCTCGATCTCTCTCTGTCCCGTTCTCTGTCCATCTCTCTGTCTTTGTCCCTCTCTCTCCCTGTCTCTCTGTCCCACCCTCTCTTTCTGTTTCCCTCTCTCTGTCCCTCTCTCACTGTGTGTGGGTCTCTCTCTCTCTCTCTCTGTCCATCTCTCGAAATCTCTCTATCCCTCACTCTCTTTCTGTTCCCCTCTCTCTCTCGCTCTGTCTCTCTGTCCCTGCCTCTCTCTCTGTAACTCTGTCACTCTCTCTCTCTGTCCCTCTCTCTCTCTTGCCCTCTCTCTCTTAGTCCCTCTGTCTCTCTGTCCCACTCTGTCTGTCCCTCCCTCGCTCTCTCTCTATGTCCCTCTCTCTTTCTGTCTTTCTCTCTGTGTCCTTCTCTCTGTCTCTCTGCCCCCCTCTCTGTCTCTCCGTCCCTCTCTCTCCCTCTGTCCCTCTATCGCTTTCTCGGTGTCCCTATCTCTTTCTGTCTCTCTGTTTCTCTCTCTCTGTCCATCCGTCTCGCTCTGTCTTTCTGTCCCTCTCTCTCTGTGTCCCGCTCTCTGTCCTTTCTCTCTGTGTCCCTCTCTCGCTGCCTTTCTCTCTGTCCTCCGCTTCTCTCTCAGTCCCCCTCTCTCTCTCTCTGTCCCTCTGTCTCTCTCTACCTCTCTGTCTGTCCCTCCCTCGCTCTCTCTCTCTATGCCCCTCTCTCGCTCTCTCTTTCTATGTCCCTCTCTCTTTCTGCCTCTCTCTCTCTGTGTCCTTCTCTCTGTCTCTCTCTCTCTGTCCCCCTCTTCTCTCTCACAGTATGTGGGCGTGCCTTTCTCTCTCTGTCCATCTCTCGAACTCTCTCTGTCCCTCACTCCCTCTCTCTGTGTCCCTCTCTCTCTCAGTTCCTCTGTCTCTCTGTCCCTCTCAGTCTGTCCCTTCCTCGCTCTCTCTCTCTATGTCCCTGTCTCTTTCTGTCTCTCTCTCTGTGTGTCCTTCTCTCTGTCTCTCTGTCCCTCTCTCTCTGTCCCTCTCTTCCTGCGTCTCTCTCTCTGTCCCCTCTCTCTCTCTCTTTGTCCCTCTCTCTCTGTGTCCTTCTCTCTGTCTCTCTCCCCCTCTCTTTGTCCCTCAGTCCCACTCTCTCTCTGTCCCTCTCTCCCTCAGTTTCTCTGTCCCTCTCTCTCTCAGTCTCTCTGTCCCTCTCTCTCTCTGTCCCTCTGTCTCTCTGTCCCTCTCTCTCTCTGACTATCTCTCTCTTTCTATGTCCCTCTCTCTGTCACTGTGTCCCTCTCTCTCTATAACTCTCTCTGTCTCTCTGTCCCTCTCTCTCTCGCTCCCTCTCTCTCTCTCTGTGTCTCTCTGTCCCTCTCTCCCTCTCTCTGGGTCCCTCTCTCTCTGTCCCTTTCTCTCTGTGTCTCTCTCTGTCCCTATCTCTCTCTCGTTCTGTCTCTCTGTCCCTCTCTCTCAGTCTCAGTCTCTCTGTACCTCCCTGTCTCTCTGTCCCCTCTGTCTCTATCTGGTTGCCTCTGTCCCTCTCTATCTCTCTTTGTGTCCCTCTCTCTCTGTGTCCCTCTCTCTCTCTCTCTGTCCCTCTCTCTCTTTCTATGTCCCTCTGTCTCTCTGTCTCTCTCTCACTGTCTCCCACTCTCTCTCTCTCTTTCTCCGTCCCTCTATCTCTCTGACCCTCTCTCTCTTTCTATGTCGCTCTCTCTCTGTCCCTCTCTCTGTCTCTCTGTCCCTCTCTCTCTCGCTCTCTCTCTCTCTCTCTGTGTCTCTCTGTCCCTCTCTCCCTCTCTCTGGGTCCCTCTCTCTCTGTCCCTTTCTCTCTGTGTCTCTCTCTCTGTCTCTATCTCTCTCTCGTTCTGTCTCTCTGTCCCTCTCTCTCAGTCTCAGTCTCTCTGTCCCTCCCTGTCTCCCTGTCCCCTCTGTCTCTGTTTCTCTCTGTCCCTCTCTATCTCTCTTTGTGTCCCTCTCTCTCTTTCTATGTCCCGCTGTCTCTCTGTCCCTCTCTTACTGTCTCCCACTCTCTCTCTCTTTCTCCGTCCCTCTATCTCTCTGTCCCTCTCTGTCTGTCCCTCTCTTTCAGTATCTCTCTGTCCCTCTCTCTCAGTGTGTCCCCCTCTCTCTCTCTCCCTCGATCTCTCAGTGTGTCCCTCTCTCTTTCTGTCCCTCTCTCTCTCTGTGTGTCACACTGTCCCTCTGTCTCTCTGTCCCTCTATCTCTCTGACCCCCTCTCTCTCTCTATGTCCCTCTCTCTCTTACTGTGTCTCTCTGTTCCTCTCTCTCAATAACTCTCCCTCTCTGTCCTTCTCTCTCTGTACCACTCTCTCTCCCTCTATCTCTCTGTCGCTCTCTCACTGTGTCTGTCTCTCTCTGTCCCTCTGTCTCTGTCCCTCTCTCTCTGTGTCCCTCTGTCACTCTGTCCCTCTCTCTCTCTGTCCCTCTCTCTCTCTGTCTCTCTGTCCCTCTCTCTCTGTCTCTCTCTGTCTGTCTGTCCCTCTCTCTCTGTGTCTCCTTGTCCCTCTCTCTCTCTGTCTCTCTGTCCCTCTCTCACTCTCTCTGTGCCCCTCTCTCTCTGTCTCTCTGTCCCTCTCTCTCACTCTCTGTCCCTCTGTCTCTCTCTCCCCCCTCTCTCTCTCCGTCTCTCTGTCCCACTCTCTCTTTGTCCCTCTCTCCCTCAGTTTCTCTGGCCCTCTCTCTCTCAGTCTCTCTGTCTCTCTCTGTGTCCCTCTCTCTCTGTCCCACGGTCTGTCTGTCCCTCTCTCTCTGTCACCCTCTCTCTCTCTCTGTCTCTGTGAGTCTCTCTGTCCCTCTATCTCTCTGACTCTCTCTCTTTCTATGTCCCTCTCTCTACACTGTGTCCCTCTCTCTATAACTCTCTCTGTCTCTCTGTCCCTCTCTCTCTCTGTGTCTCTCTGTCCCTCTCTCCCTCTCTGTGGGTCACTCTCTCTCTGTCCCTTTCTCTCTGTGTCTCTCTCCCTGTCCCTATCTCTCTCTCGTTCTGTCTCTCTGTCCCTCTCTCTCAGTCTCAGTCTCTCTGTACCTCCCCGTCTCTCTGTCCCCTCTGTCTCTATCTGTTTGTCTCTGTCCCTCTCTATCTATGTCTGTGTCCCTCTCTCTGTGTCCCTCTCTCTCTCTCTCTCTCTCTGTCCCTCTCTCTCTTTCTATGTCCCTCTGTCTCTCTGTCCCACTCTCACTGTCTCCCACTCACTCTTTCTCTCATTCTCCGTCACTCTGTCTCTCTGTCCCTCTCTCTCTGTCCCTCTATCTCTCTGTCCCTCTCTGTCTGTCCCTCTCTTTCAGTATCTCTCTGTCCCTCTCTCTCTCAGTGTGTCCCTCTCTCTCTCTGTCCCTCTCTCTCTCTGTCTCTGTCCATCTCTCTGTGTGTCTCTCTGTCCCAAACTCTCTCTCTGTCCCTCTGTCTCTCACTATGTCCCTCTCTCTCTCTGTCCCTCTCTGTGTCTCTCTGTCTCTCTCACTCTCTTTCTCTGTGACTGTCTGTCCCTCTCTCTCTTTGTCTCTCTGTCCCTCTCTCTCTCTCTGTCCCTCTCTCTTTCTGTCCCGCTCTCTCGCTCTGTCTCTCTGTTCCCTCTCTCTCTGTCTGTGTCCCTCTCTCTCTCACTCTGTCCCTCTCTCTCTGTCCCTCTCTCTCCGTCGCTCTCTCTGTCTCTCTGTCCCGCTCTCTCTGTCTCTCTCTCACTCTGACCCCCCTCTCTGTCTGTCCCTCTCTCTCTGTCCCGTATCTCTCTGTCCCTCTCGATGTCCCTGGCCCCCTCTCTGTGTCCCTTTCTCCATCTCTGTCTCCCACACTCTCTGTGTCCCTCTCTGTCTCTGTCCCTCTCACTCTCTGTCCCTCTCTCTCTGCGACCCTCACTCTCACTGTCCCTTTCTCTCTCTCTGTATCTCCCCTGTCTCTGTCCCATTCTCTATGTCTCTCCGTGCCTCTATCTCTCTATCCCTCTTTGTCTATGTCTCTCTCTCTCTCTGTGTCCCTCTCCCTGTCCCTCTGTCTCCCTGTGTATCTCTCTGACCCTCTCTCTTTCTATGTCCCTCTCTCTCTGTCCCTCTCTCTGTCTCTCTGTCCCTCTCTCTCTCTGTCCCTCTGTCGCTCTGACCCTCTCTCATTCTCTCTCTCTCGGTCCGTCTCTCTCTCTCGCTCTGTGGCTCTCTGTCCCTCTGTCTCTCTGACCCCCTCTCTCTCTGTGTCTCTCTCTGTCCCTCTCTCATTTTCTATGTCCCTCTCTCTCACTGTGTCCCTTTCTCTCTGTCTCTCTGTCCCTCTCCCTGTATCTCTCTATCCCTCTCTTTCTGTCTCTCTGTCTCTCACTCTCTGTCCCTCTCTCTCTGTCTCTCTGCCGCTCGCTCTCTCTGTGTCCCTCTCTCTCTGTCCCTCGCTCTCTCTGTCCCTCTCTCTCTCTCTCTCTCTGTCCCTCTCTCTGTCCCTCGCTCTCTCTGTCCCTCTCTCTCCCTCTGTCCCTCTCTCCCACTCTGTCCCTCTCTGTCCATCTCTCTCTGTCTCTCTGTCCTTCTCTCTCTGTCCCTCTCTCTGTCTCTCTGTCCCTCTCTCTCTGTCCCTCTCTCTCCCACTCTCTCTGCCTCTCTGTCCCCCTCTCTCTGTCCCTCTGTCTCTCTGCACCTCTCTCTCTGTCTCTATTTCTCGATCTATCTCTCTGTCCCTCTCTCTCTCTGTCTCTCTGTCCCCCTCTCCCTTTCTATGATCCTCTCTCCCTCTCTGTCTCCCTCACCCCCTCTCTCTCTGACTCCCTGTCCCTCTCCCCCCCTCTCTCTCTCTGTGCCCCTCTCTCTCTCCTCTCTCGGTCCCTCTGTCTCTCTGTCTCTTTCAGTATTTCTGTCCCTCTCTCTCTCAGTCTCTCTGTCCCTCTGTCTCTCAGTCTCTCTCTCCCTCTCTTGCTGTCCCTCATTCTCTCTGTCCCTCTCTCTCTGTCTCCCTCTCTCTGTGTTTCTCTCTGTCCCTCTGTCTCTCTGTCACTCTCTCACTCTGTCTCTCTGTTCGTCTCTTTTTCTCTGTGTCTCTCAGTCCCTCTGTCTCTCTTTCCCTCTCTCTCTGTCTATCTGACCCTCTCTCTCTCTGTGCCACTCTCTCTCTGTCTCTCTGTCCCTCTCTCTCTCGCTCCCTCACTCTCTCTCTCTCTCTCTCTCTCTCTCTCTCTGTCGCTCTCTCCCTCTCTGTGGATCCCTCTCTCTCTGTCCCTTTCTCTCTGTGTCTCTCTCTGTCGCTCTCTCCCTCTCTGTGGATCCCTCTCTCTCTGTCCCTTTCTCTCTGTGTCTCTCTCTGTCGCTATCTCTCTCTCGTTCTGTCTCTCTGTCCCTCTCTCTCTGTCTCAGTCTCTCTATACCTCCCTGTCTCTCTGTCCCCTCTGTCTCTATCTGTTTGTCTCTGTCCCTCTCTATCTCTCTCTGTGTCCCTCTCTCTCTGTGTCCCCCTCTCTCTCTCTCTCTCTCTCTGTCCCTCTCTCTCTTTCTATGTCCCTCTGTCTCTCTCTCACTGTCTCCCACTCTCACTCTCTCTTTCTCCGTCCCTCTGTCTCTCTGTCCCTCTCTCTCTGTCCCTCTATCTCTCTGTCTCTCTGACCCTCTCTCTCTGTCCCTCTCTGTCTGTCCCTCTCTTTCAGTATCTCTCTGTCCCTCTCTCTCTCAGTGTGTCCCTCTCTCTCTCTCCCCCTCGATCTCTCAGTGTGTCCCTCTCTCTCTCTGTCCCTCTCTCTCTCTCTCTGTGTCTCACTGTCCCTCTGTCTCTCTGTCCCTCTATCTCTCTGACCCTCTCTCTCTCTATGTCCCTCCCTCTCCTCCTGTATCTCTCTGTTCCTCTCTCTCTATAACTCTCGCTCCCTCTGTCCTTCTTCTCTGTACCTCTCACTCTCTCTGTCTCTCTGTCCCTCTCTCTGTGTGTCCCTCTCTCTCTGTCCCTCTGTCTCTGTCCCTCTCTCTCTGTGTCCCTCTCTCTCTGTCCCTCTCTTTCTGTCTCTCTGTCCCTCTCTCTCTGACTCTCTCTCTGACTCTCTCTCTGTCTCTCTGTCCCTCTCCCTCTGTGTCTCCTTGTCCCTCTCTCTCTGTCTCTCTGTCCCTCTCTCGCTCTCTCTGTGCCCCTCTCTCTCTATCTCTCTCTCCCTCTCTCTCACTCTCTGTCCCTCTGTCTCTCTCTCCCCCCCTCTCTCTCTCCGTCTCTCTGTCCCACTCTCTCTCTGTCCCTCTCTCCCTCAGTTTCTCTGTCCCTCTCTCTCTCAGTCTCTCTGTCTCTCTCTGTCCTTCTCTCTCTGTCCCACGGTCTGTCTGTCCCTCTCTCTCTGTCACCCTCTCTCTGTTGCTGTCTCTGTGAGTCTCTCTGTCCCTCTATCTCTCTGACTCTCTCTCTCTTTCTATGTCCCTCTCTCTCTCACTGTGTCCCTCAAACTCTATAACTCTGTCTTGCTCCCTCTCTCTCTCTGTGTCTCTCTGTCCCTCTCTCCCTCTCTCTGGGTCCCTCTCTCTCTGTCCCTTTCTCTCTGTGTCTCTCTCTCTGTCCCTATCTCTCTCTCGTTCTGTCTCTCTGTCCCTCTCTCTCAGTCAAGTCTCTCTGTACCTCCCTGTCTCTCTGTCCCCTCTGTCTCTATCTGTTTGTCTCTGTCCGTCTCTATCTCTCTTTGTGTCCCTCTCTCTCTCTGTCCCTCTCTCTCTCTCTCTGTCCCTCTCTCTCTTTCTATGTCCCTCTGTCTCTCTGGCTCTCTCTCACTGTCTCCCACTCTCTCTCTCTTTCTCCGTCCCTCTATCTCTCTGTCCCTCTACCTCTCTGTCTCTGTGACCCTCTCTCTCTGTCCCTCTCTATCTGTCCCTCTCTTTCAGTATCTATCTGTCCCTCTTTCTCTCAGTGTGTCCCTCTCTCTCTCTGTCCCTCTTTCTCTCTGTCTCTCTGTCCAACTCTCTGTGTGTCTCTCTGTCCCAAACTCTCTCTCTGTCCCTCTGTCTCTCACAATGTCCATCTCTCTCTCTGTCCCTCTCTGTGTCTCTCTGTCTCTCTCACTCTCTTTCTCTGTGACTGTCTGTCCCTCTCTCTCTTTGTCTCTCTGTCCCTCTCTCTCTCTGTCCCTCTCTCTCCGTCGCTCTCTCTGTCTTTCTGTCCCGCTCTCTCTGTCTCTCTCTCTCACTCTGTCCCCCCTCTCTGTCTGTCCCTCTCTATCTCTGTCTGTGTCCCTCTCTCTGTGTCCCTCTCTCTCTCTCTCTGTCCCTCTCTCTCTTTCTATATCCCTCTGTCTCTCTGTCCCACTCTCACTGTCTCCCACTCACTCTTTCTCTCATTCTCCGTCACTCTGTCTCTCTGTCCCTCTCTCTCTGTCCCTCTATCTCTCTGTCCCTCTCTGTCTGTCCCTCTCTTTCAGTATCTCTCTGTCCCTCTCTCTCTCAGTGTGTCCCTCTCTCTCTCTGTCCCTCTCTCTCTCTGTCTCTGTCCATCTCTCTGTGTGTCTCTCTGTCCCAAACTCTCTCTCTGTCCCTCTGTCTCTCACTATGTCCCTCTCTCTCTCTGTCCCTCTCTGTGTCTCTCTGTCTCTCTCACTCTCTTTCTCTGTGACTGTCTGTCCCTCTCTCTCTTTGTCTCTCTGTCCCTCTCTCTCTCTGTCCCTCTCTCTTTCTGTCCCGCTCTCTCGCTCTGTCTCTCTGTTCCCTCTCTCTCTGTCTGTGTCCCTCTCTCTCTCACTCTGTCCCTCTCTCTCTGTCCCTCTCTCTCCGTCGCTCTCTCTGTCTCTCTGTCCCGCTCTCTCTGTCTCTCTCTCACTCTGACCCCCCTCTCTGTCTGTCCCTCTCTCTCTGTCCCGTATCTCTCTGTCCCTCTCGATGTCCCTGTCCCCCCTCTCTGTGTCCCTTTCTCCATCTCTGTCTCCCTCTCTCTCTGTGTCCCTCTCTGTCTCTGTCCCTCTCACTCTCTGTCCCTCTCTCTCTGCGACCCTCACTCTCACTGTCCCTTTCTCTCTCTCTGTATCTCCCCTGTCTCTGTCCCATTCTCTATGTCTCTCCGTGCCTCTATCTCTCTATCCCTCTTTGTCTATGTCTCTCTCTCTCTGTGTGTGTCCCTCTCCCTGTCCCTCTGTCTCCCTGTGTATCTCTCTGACCCTCTCTCTTTCTATGTCCCTCTCTCTCTGTCCCTCTCTCTGTCTCTCTGTCCCTCTCTCTCTCTGTCCCTCTGTCGCTCTGACCCTCTCTCTCTGTCTCCCCCTCTCTCTCTCTCTCTCCGTCCCTCTGTCTCTCTGTCCCTCTCTCATTCTCTCTCTCTCGGTCCGTCTCTCTCTCTCGCTCTGTGGCTCTCTGTCCCTCTGTCTCTCTGACCCTCTCTCTCTCTGTGTCTCTCTCTGTCCCTCTCTCATTTTCTATGTCCCTCTCTCTCACTGTGTCCGTCTCTCTCTGTCTCTCTGTCCCTCTCCCTGTATCTCTCTATCCCTCTCTTTCTGTCTCTCTGTCTCTCACTCTCTGTCCCTCTCTCTCTGTCTCTCTGCCGCTCGCTCTCTCTGTGTCCCTCTCTCTCTGTCCCTCGCTCTCTCTGTCCCTCTCTCTCTCTCTCTGTCCCTCTCTCTGTCCCTCGCTCTCTCTGTCCCTCTCTCCCTCTGTCCCTCTCTCCCACTCTGTCCCTCTCTGTCCATCTCTCTCTGTCTCTCTGTCCTTCTCTCTCTGTCCCTCTCTCTGTCTCTCTGTCCCTCTCTCTCTGTCCCTCTCTCTCCCACTCTCTCTGCCTCTCTGTCCCTCTCTCTCTGTCCCTCTGTCTCTCTGCACCTCTCTCTGTGTCTCTATTTCTCGATCTATCTCTCTGTCCCTCTCTCTCTCTGTCTCTCTGTCCCCCTCTCCCTTTCTATGATCCTCTCTCCCTCTCTGTCTCCCTCCCCCCCTCTCTCTCTGACTCCCTGTCCCTCTCCCCACCCCCCCACCCCTCTCTCTGTGCCCCTCTCTCTCTCCTCTCTCGGTCCCTCTGTCTCTCTGTCTCTTTCAGTATTTCTGTCCCTCTCTCTCTCTCAGTCTCTCTGTCCCTCTGTCTCTCAGTCTCTCTCTCCCTCTCTTGCTGTCCCTCATTCTCTCTGTCCCTCTCTCTCTGTCTCCCACTCTCTGTGTTTCTCTCTGTCCCTCTGTCTCTCTGTCACTCTCTCACTCTGTCTCTCTGTCCGTCTCTTTTTCTCTGTGTCTCTCAGTCCCTCTGTCTCTCTTTCCCTCTCTCTCTGTCTATCTGACCTTCTCTCTCTCTGTGCCACACTCTCTCTGTCTCTCTGTCCCTCTCTCTCTCTCGCTCCCTCACTTTCTCTCTCTCTCTCTCTCTCTCTCTCTCTCTGTCGCTCTCCCCCTCTCTGTGGATCCCTCTCTCTCTGTCCCTTTCTCTCTGTGTCTCTCTCTGTCGCTATCTCTCTCTCGTTCTGTCTCTCTGTCCCTCTCTCTCTGTCTCAGTCTCTCTATACCTCCCTGTCTCTCTGTCCCCTCTGTCTCTATCTGTTTGTCTCTGTCCCTCTCTATCTCTCTCTGTGTCCCTCTCTCTCTGTGTCCCCCTCTCTCTCTCTCTCTCTCTGTCCCTCTCTCTCTTTCTATGTCCCTCTGTCTCTCTGTCCCTCTCTCACTGTCTCCCACTCTCACTCTCTCTTTCTCCGTCCCTCTGTCTCTCTGACCCTCTCTCTCTGTCCCTCTCTGTCTGTCCCTCTCTTTCAGTATCTCTCTGTCCCTCTCTCTCTCAGTGTGTCCCTCTCTCTCTCTCCCCCTCGATCTCTCAGTGTGTCCCTCTCTCTCTCTGTCCCTCTCTCTCTCTCTGTGTCTCACTGTCCCTCTGTCTCTCTGTCCCTCTATCTCTCTGACCCTCTCTCTCTCTATGTCCCTCCCTCTCCTCCTGTATCTCTCTGTTCCTCTCTCTCTATAACTCTCGCTCCCTCTGTCCTTCTTCTCTGTACCTCTCACTCTCTCTGTCTCTCTGCCCCTCTCTCTGTGTGTCCCTCTCTCTCTGTCCCTCTGTCTCTGTCCCTCTCTCTCTGTGTCCCTCTCTCTCACTCTGTCCCTCTCTCTCTGTCCCTCTCTTTCTGTCTCTCTGTCCCTGTCTCTCTGACTCTCTCTCTGACTTTCTCTCTGTCTCTCTGTCCCTCTCCCTCTGTGTCTCCTTGTCCCTCTCTCTCTGTCTCTCTGTCCCTCTCTCGCTCTCTCTGTGCCCCTCTCTCTCTATCTCTCTCTCCATCTCTCTCACTCTCTGTCCCTCTGTCTCTCTCTCCCCACCTCTCTCTCTCCGTCTCTCTGTCCCACTCTCTCTCTGTCCCTCTCTCCCTCAGTTTCTCTGTCCCTCTCTCTCTCAGTCTCTCTGTCTCTCTCTCTGTCCCTCTCTCTCTGTCCCACGGTCTGTCTGTCCCTCTCTCTCTGTCACCCTCTCTCTGTTGCTGTCTCTGTGAGTCTCTCTGTCCCTCTATCTCTCTGACTCTCTCTCTCTTTCTATGTCCCTCTCTCTCTCACTGTGTCCCTCAAACTCTATAACTCTCTCTGTCTCTCTGTCCCTCTCTCTCTCTTGCTCCCTCTCTCTCTGTGTGTCTCTCTGTCCCTCTCTCCCTCTCTCTGGGTCCCTCTCTCTCTGTCCCTTTCTCTCTGTGTCTCTCTCTCTGTCCCTATCTCTCTCTCGTTCTGTCTCTCTGTCCCTCTCTCTCAGTCAAGTCTCTCTGTACCTCCCTGTCTCTCTGTCCCCTCTGTCTCTATCTGTTTGTCTCTGTCCGTCTCTATCTCTCTTTGTGTCCCTCTCTCTCTCTGTCCCTCTCTCTCTCTCTGTCCCTCTCTCTCTTTCTATGTCCCTCTGTCTCTCTGGCTCTCTCTCACTGTCTCCCACTCTCTCTCTCTTTCTCCGTCCCTCTATCTCTCTGTCCCTCTACCTCTCTGTCTCTGTGACCCTCTCTCTCTGTCCCTCTCTATCTGTCCCTCTCTTTCAGTATCTATCTGTCCCGCTTTCTCTCAGTGTGTCCCTCTCTCTCTCTGTCCCTCTTTCTCTCTGTCTCTCTGTCCAACTCTCTGTGTGTCTCTCTGTCCCAAACTCTCTCTCTGTCCCTCTGTCTCTCACAATGTCCATCTCTCTCTCTGTCCCTCTCTGTGTCTCTCTGTCTCTCTCACTCTCTTTCTCTGTGACTGTCTGTCCCTCTCTCTCTTTGTCTCTCTGTCCCTCTCTCTCTCTGTCCCTCTCTCTCCGTCGCTCTCTCTGTCTCTCTGTCCCGCTCTCTCTGTCTCTCTCTCTCACTCTGTCCCCCCTCCCTGTCTGTCCCTCTCTCTCTGTCCCGTATCTCTCTGTCACTCTCGATGTCCCTGTCCCCCCTCTCTGTGTCCCTTTCTCCATCTCTGTCTCCCTCTCTCTCTGTGTCCCTCTCTGTCTCTGTCCCTCTCACTCTCTGTCCCTCTCTCTCTGCGACCCTCACGCTCACTGTCCCTTTCTCTCTCTCTGTATCTCCCCTGTCTCTGTCCCATTCTCTATGTCTCTCCGTGCCTCTATCTCTCTATCCCTCTTTGTCTATGTCTCTCTCTCTCTGTGTGTGTCCCTCTCCCTGTCCCTCTGTCTCCCTGTGTATCTCTCTGACCCTCTCTCTTTCTATGTCCCTCTCTCTCTGTCCCTCTCTCTGTCTCTCTGTCCCTCTCTCTCTCTGTCCCTCTGTCGCTCTGACCCTCTCTCTCTGTCTCCCCCCCCGCTCTCTCTCTCCGTCCCTCTGTCTCTCTGTCCCTCTCTCATTCTCTCTCTCACGGTCCGTCTCTCTCTCTCGCTCTGTGGCTCTCTGTCCCTCTGTCTCTCTGACCCTCTCTCTCTCTGTGTCTCTCTCTGTCCCTCTCTCATTTTCTATGTCCCTCTCTCTCACTGTGTCCCTCTCTCTCTGTCTCTCTGTCCCTCTCCCTGTATCTCTCTATCCCTCTCTTTCTGTCTCTCTGTCTCTCTCTCTCTCTGTCCCTCTCTCTCTGTCTCTCTGCCACTCGCTCTCTCTGTGTCCCTCTCTCTCTGTCCCTCGCTCTCTCTGTCCCTCTCTCTCTCTCTGTCCCTCTCTCTGTCCCTCGCTCTCTCTGTCCCTCTCTCTCCCTCTGTCCCTCTCTCCCACTCTGTCCCTCTCTGTCCATCTCTCTCTGTCTCTCTGTCCTTCTCTCTCTGTCCCTCTCTCTGTCTCTCTGTCCCTCTCTCTCTGTCACTCTCTCTCCCACTCTCTCTGCCTCTCTGTTCCTCTCTCTCTGTCCCTCTGTCTCTCTGCACCTCTCTCTCTGTCTCTATTTCTCGATCTATCTCTCTGTCCCTTTCTCTCTGTCTCTCTGTCCCCCTCTCCCTTTCTATGATCCTCTCTCCCTCTCTGTCTCCCTCCCCCCCTCTCTCTCTGACTCCCTGTCCCTCGCCCCCCCCCCACCCCCTCTCTCTCTGTGCCCCTCTCTCTCTCCTCTCTCGGTCCCTCTGTCTCTCTGTCTCTTTCAGTATTTCTGTCCCTCTCTCTCTCTCAGTCTCTCTGTCCCTCTGTCTCTCAGTCTCTCTCTCCCTCTCTTGCTGTCCCTCATTCTCTCTGTCCCTCTCTTTCTGTCTCCCTCTCTCTGTGTTTCTCTCTGTCCCTCTGTCTCTCTGTCACTCTCTCACTCTGTCTCTCTGTCCGTCTCTTTTTCTCTGTGTCTCGCAGTCCCTCTGTCTCTCTTTCCCTCTCTCTCTGTCTATCTGACCCTCTCTCTCTCTGTGCCACTCTCTCTCTGTCTCTCTGTCCCTCTCTCTCTCTCGCTCCCTCACTCTCTCTCTCTCTCTCTGTCGCTCTCTCCCTCTCTGTGGATCCCTCTCTCTCTCTGTCCCTTTCTCTCTGTGTCTCTCTCTGTCGCTATCTCTCTCTCGTTCTGTCTCTCTGTCCCTCTCTCTCTGTCTCAGTCTCTCTGTACCTCCCTGTCTCTCTGTCCCCTCTGTCTCTATCTGTTTGTCTCTGTCCCTCTCTATCTCTCTCTGTGTCCCTCTCTCTCTGTGTCCCTCTCTCTCTCTCTCTCTCTGTCCCTCTCTCTCTTTCTATGTCCCTCTGTCTCTCTGTCCCTCTCTCACTGTCTCCCACTCTCACTCTCTCTTTCTCCGTCCCTCTGTCTCTCTGTCCCTCTCTCTCTGTCCCTCTATCTCTCTGTCTCTCTGACCCTCTCTCTCTGTCCCTCTCTGTCTGTCCCTCTCTTTCAGTATCTCTCTGTCCCTCTCTCTCTCAGTGTGTCCCTCTGTCTCTCTGTCCCTCTATCTCTCTGACCCTCTCTCTCTCTATGTCCCTCCCTCTCCTCCTGTATATCTCTGTTCCTCTCTCTCTATAACTCTCGCTCCCTCTGTCCTTCTCTCTCTGTACCTCTCACTCTCTCTGTCTCTCTGTCCCTCTCTCTGTGTGTCCCTCTCTCTCTGTCCCTCTGTCTCTGTCCCTCTCTCTCTGTGTCCCTCTCTCTCACTCTGTCCCTCTCTCTCTCTGTCCCTCTCTCTCTGACTCTCTCTCTGACTCTCTCTCTGTCTCTCTGTCCCTCTCCCTCTCTGTTTCCTTGTCCCTCACTCTCTGTCTCTCTGTCCCTCTCTCGCTCTCTCTGTGCCCCTCTCTCTCTATCTCTCTCTCCCTTCTCTCTCACTCTCTGTCCCTCTGTCTCTCTCTACCCCCCTCTCTCTCTCCGTCTCTCTGTCCCACTCTCTCTCTGTCCCTCTCTCCCTCAGTTCCTCTGTCCCTCTCTCTTTCAGTCTCTCTGTCTCTCTCTCTGTCCCTCTCTCTCTGTCCCACGGTCTGTCTGTCCCTCTCTCTCTGTCACCCTCTCTCTGTCGCTGTCTCTGTGAGGGGTCTCTCTGTCCCTCTATCTCTCTGACTCTCTCTCTCTTTCTATGTCCCTCTCTCTCTCACTGTGTCCCTCAAACTCTATAACTCTCTCTGTCTCTCTGTCCCTCTCTCTCTCTTGCTCCCTCTCTCTCTCTCTGTGTCTCTCTGTCCCTCTCTCCCTCTCTCTGGGTCCCTCTCTCTCTGTCCCTTTCTCTCTGTGTCTCTCTCTCTGTCCCTATCTCTCTCTCGTTCTGTCTCTCTGTCCCTCTCTCTCAGTCAAGTCTCTCTGTACCTCCCTGTCTCTCTGTCCCCTCTGTCTCTATCTGTTTGTCTCTGTCCGTCTCTATCTCTCTTTGTGTCCCTCTCTCTCTCTGTCCCTCTCTCTCTCTCTGTCCCTCTCTCTCTTTCTATGTCCCTCTGTCTCTCTGGCTCTCTCTCACTGTCTCCCACTCTCTCTCTCTTTCTCCATCCCTCTATCTCTCTGTCCCTCTACCTCTCTGTCTCTGTGACCCTCTCTCTCTGTCCCTCTCTATCTGTCCCTCTCTTTCAGTATCTATCAGTCCCTCTTTCTCTCAGTGTGTCCCTCTCTCTCTCTGTCCCTCTTTCTCTCTGTCTCTCTGTCCATCTCTCTGTGTGTCTCTCTGTCCCAAAATCTCTCTCTGTCCCTCTGTCTCTCACTATGTGCCTCTCTCTCTCTGTCTCTCTCTGTGTCTCTCTGTCTTTCTCTTTCTTTCTCTGTGACTGTCTGTCCCTCTCTCTCTTTGTCTCTCTGTCCCTCTCTCTCTGTCCCTCTCTCTTTCTGTCCCCCTCTCTCGCTCTGTCTCTCTGTCGCCTCTCTCTCTCTCTGTCTGTGTCCCTCTCTCTCTCACTCTGTCCCTCTCTCTCTCTGTCCCTCCCTCCGTCGCGCTTTCTGTCTCTCTGTCCCTCTCTCTCTGTCCCCTCTCTCTCTGTCCCTCTCGATGTCCCTGTCCCCCCTCTCTGTGTCCCTTTCTCCATCTCTGTGTCCCTCTCTCTCTGTGTCCCTCTCTGTCTCTGTCCCTCTCACTCTCTGTCACTCTCTCTCTGTGACCCTCACTCTCACTGTCCCTTTCTCTCTTTCTGTATCTCCCCTGTCTCTGTCCTATTCTCTATGTCTCTCCGTCCCTCTCTCTCTATCACTCTTTGTCTATGTCTCTCTCTCTCTGTGTCCCTCTCTATGTCCCTCTCTCTCTCTGTCTATCTCTGTCCGTATCTCTCTCTTTCTCAGTCTCTCTCTCCCGCTCTCTCTCAGTCTCTCTGCCCCTCTCTCTCTCTGTCCCTCGGTCGATCTGACCCTCTCTCTCTGTCTCCCAATCTCTCTCTCTCTCTCCGTTCCTCTGTCTCTCTGTCCCTCTCTCATTCTCTCTCTCGGTCCGTCTCTCTCTCTCGCTCTGTGGCTCTCTGTCCCTCTGTCTCTCTGTCCCTCCATCTCTCTGTCTCTCTGACCCTCTTTCTCTCTATGTCTCGCTCTGTCCCTCTCTCATTTTCTATGTCCCTCTCTCTCACTGTGTCCCTCTCTCTCTGTCTCTCTGTCCCTCTCCCTGTATCTCTCTGTCCCTCTCTTTCTGTCTCTCTGTCTCTCTCTCTCTGTCCCTCTCTCTCTGTCTCTCTGCCCCTCTCTCTTTCTGTGTCCCTCTCTCTCTCTCTCGCTCTCTCTGTCCCTCTCTCTCATTGTGTGTGTCTCTCTCTGTCCCTCGCTCTCGCTGTCCCTCTCTCTCTGTGTGTCCCTCTCTCCCACTCTGTCCCTCTCTGTCCATCTCTCTCTCTGTCTCTCTGTCCCTCTCTCTGTGTCCCTCTCTCTGTCTCTCTGTCCCTCTCTCTCTGTCCCTCTCTTTCCCACTCTGTCTGTCTCTCTGTCCCTCTCTCGCTCTCTCTGTGCCTCCTCTCTCTGTCGCTCTGTCCCTTTCTCTCTCTCTGTCCCTCTGTCTCTCTGCCCCTCACTCTCTGTCTCTATTTCTCGATCTATCTCTCTGTCCCTCTCTCTCTGTCTCTCTGTCCCCCACTCCCTTTCTGTGACCCTCTCTGCCTCTCTGTCCCTCTCCCCCCTCTCTCTCTGTGCCCCTCTCTCTCTCTTCTCTCTCGGTCCCTCTGTCTCTCTGTCTCTTTAAGTCTCTCTGTCCCTCTCTCTCTCTCAGTCTCTCTGGCCCTCTCTCTCTCTCCCTCTCTTGCTCTCCCTCGGTGTCTCTGTCCCTCTCTCTCTGTCTCCCTCTCACTGTGTTTCTCTCTGTCCCTCTGTCTCTCTGTCACTCTGTCACTCTGTCTCTCTGTCCGTTTCTTTTTCTCTGTGTCTCTCAGTCCCTCTGTCTCTCTTTCCCTCTCTCTCTGTCCCCCTCTCTCTCTGTGTCTCTCTGTCCCCCTCTCTCTTTCTATGTCCCTCTCTCTCTCAGTGTGTGATCCCCACTGTCTCTCTGTCCCTCTCTCTGTCTCTCTGTCCCTCTCTCTCTGTCCCTCTCTCTCTGTGTCTTTCTGTCCCTCTCTCTCTCTATCCGTCTCTCTGTGTCCTTCTCCCTGTCTGTCTTCCTGTCCCTCTCTCTGTCTCTCTGTTCCTCTCTCTCTCTGACCCTCCCTCGCTCTCTCTCTCTCTCTCTCTGTCCCTCAGTCTCTCTGAACCCCTCTCTCTCTCTGTCTCCCTTTCTCTCTCTCTGTGTGTCCCTCCCTCGCTCTCTCTCTCTCTGTCTCTCAGTCTCTCTGTCCCTCTCTCTCTGTCCCTCTCTCGCTCTCTCTGTGTCCCTCTCTCTGTATCCGTCTCTCTCTCTGTCCCTCTCTCTGTCCCTCTCCCTCACTCTCTGTCCCTCTGTCTCTCTGTCCCTCTCGCTCTCTGTCTGCCTCTCATTCTCTGTGTCCCTCTCTCCCCCTCTGTCTCTCTGTCTTTCTCTCTCTCTGTCTCTCTCTGTCCATCTTTCTCTCTGTCTCTCTGTACCTCTCCCTCCCGCTCTCTGTGTGTCCCTCTCTCTCTTTCCCTCTCTCAGACCTTCTGTCTCTCTGCCCCTCTCTCTCTTTCAGTTTCTCTGTCCCCCTTTCTCTCTCAGTCTCTCTAACCCTCTCGATCGCTGTCTCTCTGTCCCTCTCTCTCTTTCCTTCTCTCTCTCTGTCTCTATCTGTTTGTCCCTCTCTCTGACATCTCTCTCTCTGCCCCACCTCTCTCTGTCCCACTCTCTCTGTGTCCCTCTCTCTCTGTCCCTCTCTCACTGTGTGTGTCTCTCTCTCTGTCTGTCAATCTCTCGATCTCTCGCTGTCCCTCACTCTCTCTCTCTGTGTTCCCCTCTCTCTCGCTCTCTCTCTCTCTGTCCCTCTCTCTCTCTCTTGCCCTCTCTCTCTCAGTCCCTCTGTCTCACTGTCCCACTCTGTCTGTCTCTCCCTCTCTCTCTCTATGCCCCTCTCTCTTTCAGTCTCTCTCTCTGTGTCCTTCTCTCTGTCTCTCTCCCCCTCTCTCTGTCTCTCTGTCCCTCTCTCTCTGTCCCTCTTTCGCTCTCTCTCTCTCTTTGTCCCTCTCATTCTGTATCCCTCTCTCTCTTTCCCTCTCTCTCTGTCCCTCTCTCCCTGTGTCCCTCTCTCTCTGTCTCTCTCTGTCCCCCTCTTCTCTCTCAGTCCCTCTCTCTCTGTATCCCTCTATCTCTCTATCCCTCTCTGTCTGTCCCTCCATCGCTCTCTCTCTCTATGACCCTCTCTCTTTCTGTCTCTCTCTCTCTCTGTCCCCCTCTTCTCTCTGTGTCCCTAACCATGTCTCTGTCCCTCTCTCTCTGTCCCTCTCTGTCTGCCTCCCCTTCTCTCTCTCTTTGTCCCTCTCTCTGTCCCCGTCCCCCTTTCTCTCTGTCCCTTTCTCCCTCTCTGTGTCCCCCTCTGACTCTGTACCCCCTCTGTCGCTCTATTCCACTCTCTGTCCCCCTCTCTCTCTGTCTCTCTCTCTCGGTCCCTCTCTCTGTCTCTGTCCCTCTCTCTCTGTCTCTCTGTCCCTCTCTCTCTGTTTCTCTCTCTCTCTCTACCTCTCTCACTGTGTGTTGGTGTGTGTCTCTCTCTCTGTCCATCTCTCGAACTATCTCTGACGCTCACTCTCTCTCTCTGTTCCCCTCTCTCTCGCTCTGTCTCTCTGTCTCTGTCTCTCTCTGTACCTCACTCTCTCTCTCTCTCTGTGTCCCTCTCTCTCTCTGGCCCCCTCTCTCTCAGTACCTCTGTCTCTCTGTCCCTCTCTGTCTGTCTCTCCCTCGCTCTCTCTCTCTATGTCCCTGTCTCTTTCTGTCTCTCTCTGTGTCCTTCTCTCTGTCTCTCTGTCCCTCTCTCTCTCTGTCCCTGTATAGATATCTCTGTGTCCCTCTCACTCTCACTCTCTGTCTCTCTCTGTCCCTCCGTCTCGCTCTGTCTCTCTGTCCCTCTCTCTCTCGCTCTCTCTGTTCCTCTCTCTCTGTGTCTCTCTCTCTCTGTGTCCCTTTCTCTCTGTGTCCCTCTCTCTTTGTCTCCCTCTTCTCTCTCAGTCCCCCTCTCTCTCTTTCCTTCGCTTTCTCCCTCTCTCTCTCTGCCCCCTCCCTCTCGCTCTGCCTCTTTGTCCCTCTCTCTGTGTATCTCTCTCTCTGTCCCCTCTCTCTGTCTTTGTCCTTCTCTTTCTCTGTCTCACTCTGTGAATCCTTCTCTCTGTCTCTCTTCCCCTCTCTCTGTCTCTCTGTACCACTCTCCCCCTGTCCCTCTCTCCCTCAGTTTCTCTGTCCCTCTCTCTCTCAGTCTCTCTGTCCCTGTCTCTGTCCCTCTCTCTCTATCCCTCGGTCAGTCTGTCCCTCTCTCTCTGTCTCCCTGTCTCTCTCTCTCTGTGTGTCTCTCTGTCCCTCTGTCTCTCTGTCCCTCTCTCTCTGACCCTCTCTCTCTTTCTTTGTCCCTCTCTCTCTCACTGTGTCCCTCTCTCTCTATAACACTCTCTGTCTCTCTGTCCCTCTCTCTCTCAGTCTCTCTGTCCCTCTCTCTCTCTCGCTCCCTCTCTCTCTGTGTGTCTCTCTGTCCCTGTCTCCCTCTCTGTGTGTCCCTCTCTCTCTGTCCCTTTCTCTCTGTGTCACTCTCTCTGTCCCCATCTCTCTCTCGTTCTGTCTCTCTGTCCCTCTCTCTCATTCTCAGTCTCTCTGTACCTCCCTGTCTCTCTATCCCCTCTGTCTCTATCTCTGTTTGTCTCTGTCCCTCTCTATCTCTCTCCGTGTCCCTCTCTCTCTGTGTCCCTCTCTCTCTCTGTCCCTCTCTCTCTTTCTATGTCCCTCTGTCTCTCTCTTTCTCCGCCCCGCTGTCTCTCTGTCCCTCTCTCACTGTGTCCCTCTCTCTCTCTCTCTGTCCCTCTGTTACTCTCTCTCTATAACTCTCTCTGTCTCTCTGTCCCTCTCTCGCTGTACCTCTCTCTCTGTCGCTCTGTCCCTCTCTCTCTCTTTGTCCCTCTCTCTCTGTCCCTCGCTCTCTCTGTCCCTCTCTCTCTCTGTCCCTCTCTCTCACTGTGTCCCTCTCTCTCTGTCCCTCTCTCTCTGTGTCCCTCTCACTCTCTGTCTCTCTGTCTCTCTCTGTCCCTCCGTCTCGCTCTGTCTCTCTGTCCCTCTCTCTCTGTGTGTGTGCCTCTCTCTGTCCCTCTCTCTCTCTCTGTCCCTCTCTCTGTCCCTCTCTCTTTGTCCACCTCTTCTCTCTCAGTCCCTCTCTCTCTCTCAGTCCCTCCCTCTCTCCCTCTCTCTCTCTGCCCCCTCCCTCTCGCTCGGTCTCTTTGTCCCTCTCTCTCGCTGTATCTCTCTCTCTGTCCCCTCTCTCTGTCTTGGTTCCTCTCTCAGTCCCTCTGTCTCTCTGTCCCTCTCTGTCTGTCTCTCCCTCGCTCGCTCTCTCTATGTCCCTCTCTCTTTCTGTCTCTCTCTGTGTCCTTCTCTCTGTCACTCTCCCCCTCTCTCTGTCTCTCTCTGTCCCTCTCTCTCTGTCCCTCTATCGCGCTCTCTGTGTCCCTCTCACTCTCTGTCACTCTGTCTCTCTCTGTCACTCCGTCTCGCTCTGTCTCTCTGTCTCTCTCTCTCTCTCTGTGCCTCTCTCTCTGTCTCTCTCTCTCTGTGTCCCTCTCTCTCTCTGTCCCTCCCACTCTCCCTCTCTCTCTCTGCCCCCTCTTACTCGCTCTGTCTCTTTGTCCCTCTCTCTCGCTGTATCTCTCTCTCTGTCCCATCTCTCTCTCTTTGTCCCTCTCTTTCTCTGTCTCTCTCTCTATGTGTCCTTCTCTCTGTCTCTCTCCCCCACTCTCTGTCTCTCTGTCCCACTCTCTCTGTCCCTCTCTCTGTGTCCCTCGGTCTGTCTGTCCCTCTCTCTCTGTCTCCCCCTCTCTCTCTCTCTGTGTGTCTCTCTGTCCCTTTGTCCCTCTATCTCTCTGTCCCCCTCTCTCTCTTTCTATGTTCCTCTATCTCTCACTGTGTCCCTCTCTCTCTCTCTCTGTCCCTCTGTTCCTCTCTCTCTATAAATCTCTCTGTCTTTCTGTCCCTCTCTCTCTGTACCTCTCTCTCTGTCTCTCTGTCCCTCTCTCTCTCTCTGTCCCTCTCTCTCTTTCCCTCGCTCTCTCTGTCCCTCTCTCTCTCTCTGTCCCTCTCTCTCACTCGGTCCCTCTCTCTCTGTCCCTCTCTCTCTGTGTCTCTCTGTCCCTCTCTCTCTTTCTGTCCCTCTGTCTCTCTGTCCCTCTCTCTCTCTGTGTCCATCTCTTTATGTGTCCCTCTCTCTTTGTCGCCCTCTTCTCTCTCAGTCCCTCTCTCTCTCTCTGTCCGTCCCTCTCTCCCTCTCTCTCTCTGGCCCTCCCTCTCGCTCTGTCTTTGTCCCTCTCTCTCTGTATCTCTCACTCTGTCCCCTTTCTCTCTCTCTTTGTCCCTCTCTTTCTCTGTCTCTGTCTATGTGTCCTTCTCTCTGTCTCTCTCCCCCTCTCTCAGTCTCTCTGTCCCTCTCTCTGTCCGTCTCTCTCTGTCCCTCGGTCTGTCTGTCCCTCTCTCTCTGTCTCTCTCTCTGTGTCTCTCTCTGTCCCTCTCTCGATCCCTCTCTGTCCCTTTCTCTGTCCCTCTCTGTCTCTGTCCCTCTCTCTCTGTTTCTCTGTCCCTCTCTCTCTCTGTTTCCCCCTCTCTCTCTGTCCCTCTCTCACTGTGTGTTGGTGTGTGTGTCTCTCTCTGTCCATCTGTCGAACTCTCTGTCCCTCACTCACTCTCTCTGTTCCCCTCTCTTTCGCTCTGTCTCTCTGTCTCTGTCTCTCTATGTACCTCTCTTTCTCTCTCTCTCTCTCTCTCTCTGTGTGTATCCCTCTCTCTCTCAGGCCCTCTGTCTCTCTGTCCCTTTCTGTCTGTCTCTCTCTCGCTCACTCTCTCTCTGTCTATCTCTCTTTCTGTCTCTCTCTCTGTGTCCTTCTCTCTGTCCCTCTCTCTCTGTCCCTCTCTCTGTGTCCCTCTGTCTCTCTTTGCCCCTCTCTCTGTCCTTATCCACCTTCTCTCTATCCCTTTCGCCCTCTCTGTGTCCCCCTCTGACTCTGTCCCTCTCTCTCAGTCTCCCTGTCCCTCTCTCAGTCCCCCTCTCTCTCTGTGTCTCTCTCTGCCCCTCTCTCGATCTCTCTCTGTCCCTTTCTCTGTCCCTCTCTCTGTCTCTGTCCCCCTCTCTGTCTCTCTGTCATTCTCTCCCTCTCTCTCTTTTTCCCTCTCTCTCTGTCCCTCTCTCACTGTGTGTTGGTGTGTGTCTCTCTCTCTGTCCATCTCTCGAAGTCTCTCTGTCCCTCACTCTCTCTGTCTGTTCCCCTCTCTCTGACTCTCTGTCTCTGTCTCTCTCTGTACCTGTCTCTCTCTCTCTGTCCCTCTCTCTCTCTGGCCCTCTCTGTCTGTCTCTCCCTCGCTCTCTCTCTATATCCCTCTCTCTTTCTGTCTCTCTCTCTCGGTGTCCTTCTCTCTGTCACTCTCCCCTCTCTGTCTCTGTCACTCTCTCTCTCTGTCCCTCTATCGCTCTCTCTGTGTCCCTCTCAGTCTCTGTCTCTCTCTGTCGCTGCGTCTCGTTCTGTCTCTCTGTCCCTCTCTCTCTCTGTCCCTCTCTCTCTGTCCCTCTCTTTCTCTGTCCCTCTCTCACTGTGTCCCTCTCTCTTTGTCCCCCTCTTCTCTCTCAGTCCCTCTCTCTCTCTGTCCCTCCCTCTCTCCCTCTGCCCCCTCCGTCTCGCTCTGTCTTTGTCCCTCTCTCTCTCTGTATCTCTCTCTCTCTCTTTGTCCCTCTGTTTCACTGTCTCTCTCTATGTGTCCTTCTCTCTGTCTCTCTGCCCCTCTCTCTGTCTCTCTGTCCCACTCTCTCTCTGTCCCTCTCTCCCTCAGTTTCTCTGTCCCTCTCTCTCTCAGTCTCTCTGTCCCTCTCTCTGTCTCTCTCTCTGTCCCTCAGTCTGTCTGTCCCTCCCTCTCTGTCTCCCTCTCTCTCTGTGTCTCTCTCTCTGCCCCACTCTCGATCCCTCTCTGTCCGTTTCTCTGTCCCTCTCTCTGTCTCTGTCCCTCTCTCTCTGTGTCCCTCTCTCTCTCTCTGTCCCTCTCTCACTGTGTGTTGGTGTGTCTCTCTCTGTCTGTCCATCTCTCGAACTCTCTGTCCCTCACTCACTCTCTCTGTTCCCCTCTCTTTCGCTCTGTCTCTCTGTCTCTGTCTCTCTCTGTACCTCTCTCTCTCTCTCTCTCTCTCTGTGTATCCCTCTCTCTCTCAGTCCCTCTGTCTCTCTGTCTCTGTCTCTCTCTGTACCTCTCTCTCTCTCTCTCTCTCTCTCTCTCTCTGTATCCCTCTCTCTATCTCTCTGTCCCTCTGTCTCACTCTGTCTCTGACTCTCTCTGTCCCCTTTCTCTCTTTGTGTCCCTCTCTCCTTCTCAGTGTCTCTGTCCCTCTCCCTCTCTCCCTCTCTCTCTGTCTCTCTCTCCCCCTCTCTCTGCGCCCCCTCTCTCTGTCCCTCTTTCTCTGGCCCTCTTTCTCTCTGTCCCTCTCTCTCTGTCGCTCTCTCTCTCTCTCCCTCTCTCTCTCTGTCCCTCTGTCTCTCTGTCCCTCTCTCTCTGTCCCTCTCTCTGTCTCTCTGCCCCTCTCCCTCTGTGCCTCTCTCTCCCTCTCTCTCTCTCGCTCTGTGGCTCTCTGCCCCTCTGTCTCTCTGCCCATCTCTCCTTCTCATGGTCTCTGTCCATCTCCATCTCTCCTTCTCTCTCTGTCGCGCTCTCTGTCGCTCTCTCTCTGTCTCCCTCTCTCTCTCTGTCCCTCTGTCTCTCTCTCCCTCTCTCTCTGTCCCTCTCTCTCTGACCCCCTCTCTCTGTGTCCCGCTCTCTCTGGCCCTCTATCTCTCTGTCTCTCTGTCTCTCTCACTCTCTCTGTCCATCCGTCTCGGTCTGTCTTTCTGTCCCCCCCTCTCTCTCTGTCCCTCTCTCTCTTTCCCTCTTTCTCTCTGTCCCTCTCTCTCTGTCCCTCTCTCTCTGTCTCTCTCTATGTCCCCCTCTTCTCTCTCAGTCCCTCTCTCTCTGTGTCTCTATCTCTCTGTCTCTCTCTGTCTGTCCCTCCCTCGCTCTCTCTCTCTGTCCCTCTCTCTCTCTGTCTCTTGGACCCCCCCCCCCTCTCTCTCTCTCTCTGTTTCCCTCGCTCTCTCTGTCCCTCTCTCACTGTGTGTTGGTGTCTCTCTCTCTCTCTCTGTCCATCTCTCGAACTCTCTGTCCCTCACTCTCTCTCTCTGTTTCCCTCTCTCTCGCTCTGTCTCTCTGTCTCTCTCTCTCTCTGTACCTCTCTCTCTCTCTCTCTCTGTGTCCCTCTCTCTCTCTCAGTCCCGCTGTCTCTCTGTCACTCTTTGGCTGTCTCTCTCTCGCTCTCTCACTCTATGTCCCTCTCTCTTTCTGTCTCTATCTGTCCCCCTCTCTCTGTCCCGCTATCGCTCTCTCTGTGTCCCTCTCACTCTCTGTCTCTCTGTCTCTCTATGTCCATCAGTCTCACTCTGTCTCTCTGTCCCTCTCTCTCTGTGTCCCTCTCTCTCTGTCCCCCTCTTCTGTCTCAGTCCCTCCCTCTGTGTGTCCCTCTATCTCTCTGTCCCTCTCTGTCTGTCCCACCCTCGCTCTCTCTCTCTCTCTGTCCCTCTCTCTTTCTGTCTCTGTCTTTGTGTCCTTCTCTCTGTCTCTCTCTCTATGTCCCCCTCTTCTCTCTGTGTCCCTAACCCTCTCTCTGTGCCTCTCTCTCTGTCTCTCTCTCTCTCTGTCCCTGTGCCCCTCTCTCTCTGTCCCTTTCTCCCTCTCTGTGTCCTCCTCTGACTCTGTCCCCCGTCTGTCGCTCTGTCCCTCTCTCTCTCTATCCCACTTTGTCTCTGTCCCTCTCTCTCCCTCTGTCCCTCTCTCTGTCCCCCTCTCTCTCTATGTCTCTCTCTGTCACTCTCTCGATCTCTTTCTGTCCCTTTCTCTGTCCCTCTCTCTGTCTCTGTCCCTCTCTCTGTCTCTGTCCCTCTCTCTCTCTGTCTCTCGGACCCTCTCTCTGTCTCTCTCTGTTTCCCTCGCTCTCTCTGTCCCTCTCTCACTGTGTGTTGGTGTGTCTCTCTCTCTCTGTCCATCTCTCGAACTCTCTGTTCCTCACTCTCTCTCTGTTTCCCCCTCTCTCGCTCTGTCTCTCTGTCTCTGTCTCTCTCTGTACCTCTTTCTCTCTCTGTCTGTATGTGTCCGTCTCTCTCTCTCAGTCCCTCTGTCTCTCTGTCCCTCTTTGGCTTCTCTCCCTCGCTCTCTCACTCTATGTCCCTCTCTCTTTCTGTCTCTATCTGTCCCCCTCTCTCTGTCCCTCTATCGCTCTCTCTGTGTCCCTCTCACTCTCTGTCTCTCTGTCTCTCTATGTCCCTCAGTCTCACTCTGTCTCTCTGACCCTCTTTCTCTCTGTCCCTCTCTCTCTCTGTGTCCCTCTCTCTCTGTCCCCCTCTTCTGTCTCAGTCCCTCTCTCTCTGTGTCCCTCTATCTCTCTGTCCCTTTCTGTCTGTCCCACCCTCGCTCTCTCTCTCTATGTCCCTCTCTCTTTCTGTCTCTCTCTTTGTGTCCTTCTCTCTGTGCCTCTCTCTCTGTCTCTCTCTCTCTCTGTCCCTGTCCCCCTCTCTCTCTGTCCCTTTCTCCCTCTCTGTGTCCTCCTCTGACTCTGTCCCCCGTCTTTCGCTCTGTCCCTCTCTCTCTCTATCCCTCTTTGTCTCTGTCCCTCTCTCTCTCTGTCCCTCTCTCTGTCCCCCTCTCTCTCTATATGTCTGTCTCTGTCACTGTCTCGATCTCTCTCTGTCCCTTTCTCTGTCCCTCTCTCTGTTTCTGTCCCTCTCTCTGTCTCTGTCCCTCTCTCTCCCTGTCTCTCTGTCTATCTCGCTCTCTCTGTTTACTTCTCTCTCTCTAACCCTCCCTCACTGTGTGTTGGTGTGTGTCTCTCTCTCTGTCCATCTCTTGAACACTCTCTGTCCCTCACTCTCTCTCACTGTTCCCCTCTCTCTCGCTCTGTCTCTCTGTCTCTGTCTCTCTCTGTACCTTTCTCCCTCTCTCTCTCTGTGTCCCTCTCTCTCTCTGGCCCTCTCTCTCTCTCTGTCCCTCTGTCTCTCTGTCCCTCTCTGTCTGTCTCTCCCTCGCTCTCTCTCTCAATGTCCCTCTCTCTTTCTGTCTCTCTCTGTGTCCTTCTCTCTGTCTCTCTCCCCTTCTCTCTGTCTCTCTGTCCCTCTCTCTCTGTCCCTCTATCGCTCTCTCTGTGTCCCTCTCAGTCTCTGTCTCTCTGTCTCTCTCAGTCTATCCGTCTCGCTCTGTCTCTCTGTCCATCTCTCTCTCTGTCCCTCTCTCTCTGTTTCCCTCTCTCTCTGTGTCCCTCTCTCTTTGTCCCGCTCTTCTCTCTCAGTCCCTCTCTCTCTGTCCCTCCCTCTCTCCCTCTCTCTCTGCCCCCTCCCTCTCCCTCTGTCTCTTTGTCCCTCTCTCTCTGTATCTCTCTCTCTGACCCTCTCTCTCTCTTTGTCCCTCTCTTTCTCTGTCTCTCTCTATGTGTCCTTCTCTCTGTCTCTCTCCCCCTCTCTCTGTCTCTCTGTCCCACTCTCTCTCTGTCCCTCTCTCCCTCAGTTTCTCTGTCCCTCTCTCTCTCAGTCTCTCTGTCCCTCTCTCTGTCCCTCTCTCTCTGTCCCTCGGTCTGTCTGTCCCTCTCTCTCTGTCTCTCTCTCTCTCTCTCTCTCTCTGTGTCTCTCTGTCCCTCTGTCTCTCTGTCCCTCTCTCTCTGACCCTCTCTCTCTTTCTATGTCCCTCTCTCTCACACTGTGTCCCTCTCTCTCTCTGTCCCTCTGTTCCTATCTCTCTATAACTCTCCCTGTCTCTCTGTCCCTCTCTCTCTGTACCTCTCTCTCTGTGTCTCTCTGTCCCTCTCTCTATCTGTGTCCCTCTCTCTGTCCCTCGCTCTCTCTGTCTCTCTATCTCTGTGTCACTCTCTCTCACTCTGTCCCTCTCTCTCTCTGTCCCTCTCTCTCTGTCTCTCTGTCCTTCTCTCTGCCCCACTCTGTCTCTCTGTCCTTCTCTCTCTGTGTCTCCTTGTCCCCTCTTTCTCTGTCTCTCTGTCGCTCTCTCACTCTCTCTGTGCCCCTCTCTCTCTGTCACTCTGTCCCTCTCTCTCTCTGTTCCTCTGTCTCTCTCCCCTCTCTCTCTCCGTCTCTCTGTCCCACTCTCTCTCTGTCCCTCTCTCCCTCAGTTTCTCTGTCCCTCTCTCTCTCAGTCTCTGTCTCTCTCTCTGTCCCTCTCTCTCTGTCCCTCGGTCTGTCTGTCCCTCTCTCTCTCTCGCTCCCTCGCTCTCTCTCTGTCTCTCTGTCCCTCTCTCCCTCTCTATGTATCCCTCTCTCCCTGTCCCTTTCTCTCTGTGTCTCTCTCTCTGTCCCTATCTCTCTCTCGCTCTGTGTCTCTCTGTCCCTCTCTCTCTCTCTCTCTGTCCCTCTATCTCTCTGTCTCTCTGACCCCCTTTCTCTCTGTCCCTCTCTGTCTGCCCCTCTCTTTCAGTATCTCTCTGTCCCTCTGTCTCTCAATGTGTCCCTCTATCTCTCTGTCCCTCTCACTCTCTGTCTCTCTGTGTGTCTCTCTGCCCCACTCTCTCTCTCTGTCCCTCTGTCTCTCACTATGTCCCTCGCTCTCTGTTCCTCTCTGTGTCTGTCTGTCCCTCTCTCTTTCTCTGTGACTGTCTGACCCTCTCTCTTTGTCTCTCTGTCCCTCTCTCTCTTTGGCTGTCCCTCTCCCTCTCTCACTGTCTCTCTCTCTGTCCCGCTCTCTCTGTATCTCTGTCCCCTCTCTCTCTGTCCTTCTCTCTGTCCCTGTCCAACCCCTTTCTGTGTCCCTTTCTCCCTCTCTGTATCCCTCTCTCTCTGTGTCCTTCACTGTCTCTGTCCCCCTCTCTCTATGTCCCTCTCTCTCTCTGTCCCTAATTCTCAATGTCCCTTTCTCCCTCTCTGTATCCCCCTCTGTCTCTGCCCCTGTCTCTCTCTGTCCCTCTCTCCCTCTACCCATCTTTGTCTATGTCCCTCTCTCACTCTCTCTCTATCTCTCTCTGTCCCTCTCTCTCCGTGTCTCTCTCTCTCTCTCTGTCCCTATCTCTCTCTCTCTCTCTCAGTCTCTCTGCCCCTCTCTCTGTTCCTCGGTCGCGCCGTCCCTTTCTCTCTGTCTCCCCCCTCTCTCTCTTTCTCCGTCCCTCTATCTCTCTGTCCCTCTCTCATTCTCTCTCTCGGTCCCTCTCTCTCTCTCGCCCTGTGTCTCTCTTTCCCTCTGTTTCTCTGTCCCTCTATTACTCTGTCTCTCTGACCCTCTCTCTCTCTCTCTCTGTCCCTTCTCTCTCTTTCTATGTCCCTCACTCTCTCTGTCTCTCTGTCCCTCTCTCTCTGTGTCTCTCTGTCCCTCTTTCTGTCTCTCTGTCCCTTCTCTCTATGTGTGTCCCTATCTCTCTCTGTCGCTCTCTCTCTGTCCCTCTCTCTTCTGTCCCTCTCTCTCTCTGTCCTCCCTCTCTCTGTCCGTCTCTCTCTGTCCCCCTCTGGATCTCTTTGAAACTCTCTCTGTCCCTGTCCCCCTCTATTTCTCTGTCGCTTTCTCCCTCTCTGTGCACCCCTCTGTCTCTGTCCCTCTCTGTCTCTGTGTCTCTGTCCCTCTCTCTCTCTCAATCCCTCTTTGCCTCTGTCCCTCTCTGTCTCTCTGTGTCCCTCCCTCTCTCTGTCCCTCTCCCGTCCCTTTCTCTGTCCTTCTCTCTGTCTTTCTGTCTATGTCTCTCTCTCTCTCTCTCTCTCTCTCTCTGTCCCTCTCTTACTGTCTCTCTCTCTCTGTCTCTCTCTCTGTCTCTTTGCCCTCTCTCTCGCTCTGTTTCTCTATGTCCCTCTTTCTCTCTCTGTACCTCTCTCTCTCTCTGTCCTCTGTCTCTCGGTCCCTCTGTCTCTCTGTCCCTCTCTCTCTGTCCCTCCCTCGCTCTTTCGCTCCCTGTCCCCCTCTATCTCACTCTCTCTCTCTCTCTGTCCTTCTCTCTGTCTCTGTCCCCCTCTCTCTGTCTCTCTGTCGCACTCTCTCTCTCTCTCTCTGTCCATCTCTCGCTCTCTCTGTGTCCATCTCTTTCTCTGTCTCTCTGTCCCTCTCTCTGTCCCTCTCTCTCTCTGTGTCTCTCTGTCCCTCTCGCTCTCTGTGTTTCCCTGTCCCTCTCTCTCTCTCTCTCTGTCCCTCTCTCTCTGTCCCTCTCTGTCCCTATCTCTCTCTCTCCCAGTCTCACTGTCCATCTCTCTCACAGTCTCTCTGTTACCTCTCTCTCTCTCAGTCTCTCTATCCCTCTCTGTCTCTCTGACCCTCTCTCTCTCTCTCTCTCTGTCCCTCTCTCTCTTTCTATGTCCCTCTCTCCCTCTCTGTCTCTCTGTCCCTCTCTCTCAGTATCTCCCTGTACCTCTCTCTCTCTCTGTCCCTCTCTATCTCAGTGTCCCTCTTGCTGTCTGTCCCTCACTCTCTCTGTCTCTCTGTCCCTCTCTCTCTGTGTCTCTCTGTCCCTCTTTCTGTCTCTCAGTCCCTCTCTCTATGTGTGTCCCTATCTCTCTCTGTCGCTCTCTCTCTGTCCCTCTCTCTTCTGTCCCTCTCTCTCTCTGTCCTCCCTCTCTCTGTCCATCTCTCTCTGTCCCCCTCTGGATCTCTTTGAAACTCTCTCTGTCCCTGTCCCCCTCTATTTCTCTGTCGCTTTCTCCCTCTCTGTGTACCCCTCTGTCTCTGTCCCTCTCTGTCTCTGTGTCTCTGTCCCTCTCTCTCTCTCAATCCCTCTTTGCCTCTGTCCCTCTCTGTCTCTCTGTGTCCCTCCCTCTCTCTGTCCCTCTCCCGTCCCTTTCTCTGTCCCTCTCTCTGTCTCTGTCCCTCTCTCTCTGTCTTTCTGTCTATGTCTCTCTCTCTCTCTCTCTGTCCCTCTCTTACTGTCTCTCTCTCTCTGTCTCTCTCTCTGTCTCTTTGCCCTCTCTCTCGCTCTGTTTCTCTATGTCCCTCTTTCTCTCTCTGTACCTCTCTCTCTCTCTGTCCTCTGTCTCTCGGTCCCTCTGTCTCTCTGTCCCTCTCTCTCTGTCCCTCCCTCGCTCTCTCCCTCCCTGTCCCCCTCTATCTCACTCTCTCTCTCTCTGTCCTTCTCTCTGTCTCTGTCCCCCTCTCTCTGTCTCTCTGTCGCTCTCTCTCTCTCTCTGTCCCTCTGTCGCTCTCTCTGTGTCCATCTCTTTCTCTGTCTCTCTGTCCCTCTCTCTGTCCCTCTCTCTCTCTGTGACTCTCTGTCCCTCTCGCTCTCTGTGTCTCTCTGTCCCTCTCTCTCTCTGTCTTTCTGTCCCTCTCTCTTTCTCTGTGACTATCTGTCCCTTTCTCTCTCTCTTTGTCTTTCTGTCCCTCTCTCTCTTTCCATGTCCCTATCCCACTCTCACTCTCTCTGTCTCTGTCTCTCTGTCTTTCGCTCTCTCTCTGTCTGTCCCTCCTTCTCGGTTCACCTCTCTCTGTGTCCCCCTCTCTCTCGCTCTGTCTCTCTGTCCCCCTCTCTCTCTCTCTGACTCTCTCTCTCTGTTTCCCTCTCTCTCTCACTCTGTCCCTCTCTCTCTGTCCTTCTCTCTGTCTCTCTGTCCCTGTCTCTCTGTCCCTCCCTCGGTCCTCCACTCTCTCTCTCTCTCTGTCCCTCTTTCTCACTGTGTCCGTCTCTCTCTGTGTTCCTCTCTCTCGCTCTGACCCTCTCTCTCTTTCCCTGTCCCGCTCTCTCTGTCTCTCTCTCTCTGTCCCCTCTCTCTCTGTCCCTCTCTCTCTGTTCTCCTCTCTCTCTGTCCTTCTCTCTGTCCCTGTCCACCTCTCTCTATGTCCCTTTCTCCCTCTCAGTATCCCTCTCTCTGTGTGTCCCTCTCTGTCTCTGACCCCCTCTCTCTATGTCCCTCTATCTGTGTCCCTCACTCTCAATATCCCTTTCTCCCTCTCTGTATCCCCCTCTGTCTCTGCCCCTCTCTCTCTCTGTCCCTCTCTCTCGACTCCCTTTGTCCATGACCCTCTCTCTCACTCTGTCTCTCTCTCTCTCTCTGTCCCTCTCTCTCTGTCCCTCTCTGTCCCTATCTCTCTCTCTCTCAGTCTCACTGTCCATCTCTCTCACAGTTTCTCTGTTACCTCTCTCTCTCTCAGTCTCTCTATCCCTCTCTGTCTCTCTGTCCCTCGGTCGCTCTGTCCCTCTTTCTCTGTCTCCCCCCCTCTCTCTCTCTTTCTCCGTCCCTCTGTCTCTCTGTCGCTCTCTAACTCTCTCTCTCGGTCCCTCTTTCTCTCTCGCCCTGTGTCTCTCTGTCCCTCTCTCTCTTTCTTTGTCCCTCTCTCTCTCTATCTGTCTCTCTGTCCCTGTCTCTCTTTGTCTCTCTGACCCCCTCTCTCTCTGTGTCCCTCTCGCCCTCTCTGTCCCTCTCTCTCTCTGTGTTACACTCTCTTCCAAGTCCCTCTCTCTGTGTCACTCTGACCCTGTCTCACTGTCTCTCTGTCCCTCTCTCTGTGTCCTTCTCTCCCTCTCTCCCTCTTTGTCCCTCTCTGTCTCTGTCTCTTTGTTCCCCTCTCTCTCAGTGTCCCTCTCTCCCTCTCAGTCTCTCTGTCCCTCTCTCTCTCTCTCTCTGTCGCTCACCCTCTCTATCTCGCTCTCTCTATGTCCCTCGCTCTCTCTCAGTCTCTCTGTCCCTTCGTTTCTCTTTCCCTACCTCTCTCTCTTTAATTCTCTCTGTCCCTCTCGCTGTCTCTCAGTCTCTCTGTCCCTCTCTCTCTCTCTTCCTCCCTCTCTCTCTCCCTCTCTCACTCTCTGTCCCTCGGTCTCTCTGTCCCTCTCCCTCTGTCTCCCTCTCTCTCTCTGTCACTCTGTCTCTCTGTCCCTCTCTCTGTGTGTGTCACTCTCTTCCTATATCCCTCTCTCTCTGTCACTCTGACCCTGTCTCTCTGTCTCTCTGCCCCCTCTCTCTGTGTCTCTCTGTTCCCTCTCTCTCTCTCTGTACCTCTCGATCTGTGTCTTTCTGTCCCTCTCTCTCTCTGTGTCCCACTCTCTCTGTCCCTCTCTCTGTCCCTCTGTCCCCCTCTCTCTCTATCACTCTGTCTGTGTCTCTCTGTCCCTCTCTCTGTGTCCCTGTCTCTCTGTCCCTCTCTCTCTCTGTCCCTCTCTGTCTCTCTCTGTCCCACTCTCTCTCTGTCCCCCTCTCTCTCGTTGTGTGTCTCTCTGTCCCTCTGTCTCTATCCCTCTCTCTCTCTCTCTCTGTCTCTCTGATACTCTCTCACTCTCTGTTTCTCTGTCCATCTCTCTCTCGCTGTGTCTTTCTGTCCCTCTCTCACTTTCTATCTCCCTCTCTCTTTCTATGTCCCTCTCTCATTCATTGTGTCCCTCTCTCTGTCTGCCTCTCTGTCCCTCTCTCTCTGTCCCTCTCTCTCTCTGTCGCCCTCTCTTGCTCTGTCTCTCTGTTAATCTCTCTCTCGCTCTGTCCCTCTCTGTCTCTCTATATTTGCCCCTCTCTCTCTGTCCCTCTCTCTCTGTGTCCCTCTCTCTCTGTCTGTCTCTCTCTGTACCCCTCTCTCTCTGTCCCTCTCTCTCTGTGTCCCTTTCTCTCTGACCCTCTCTCTCTGTCTCTCTCTCTGTCTCTTTCTCTCTCTGTCCCTCTCTCTCTCTGTCTCTCAGTCCCTATCTCTCTCTATCCCTCTTTGTCTTTGTCCCACTCTCTCTCTCTGTGTCCCTCTCTCGCTCTGTCCCTCTCCCTCGCTGTCCCTCTGTCCCTCTGTCTGTCCCTCTCTCGTCCCTTTCTCTCTCCCTCTCTGTCTCTGTCTCTCTCTCTCTGTCTCTCTCTGTCCCTCTCTCTCTCTGTCCCTCTCTTACTGTCTCTCTCTCTCTCTCTCTCTCTCTCTGTCCCCCTCTCTCTCCCTCTGTCTCTCTGTCCTCTTCTCTCTCTCTCTGAACCTCTCTCTCACTATGTCCATCTCTCTCTCGGTCCCTCTCTCTCTCTGTCCCAACCTGTCTGTCGCTCCCTTGCTCTTGCTCTCTCAGTCCCCCTCTATCTCTCTATCTCTCTCTCTGTACCCCGCGTTCTCTGTCCCTCTCTCGCTGTGTCCCTCTCTCTCTCTGTCCCTCTCTCTCTGTCTCTCTGTCCTTCTCTCTGCCCCACTCTGTCTCTCTGTCCTTCTCTCTCTGTGTCTCCTTGTCCCCTCTGTCTCTGTCTCTCTGTCGCTCTCTCACTCTCTCTGTGCCCCTCTCTCTCTGTCACTCTGTCCCTCTCTCTCTCTGTTCCTCTGTCTCTCTCCCCTCTCTCTCTCCGTCTCTCTGTCCCACTCTCTCTCTGTCCCTCTCTCCCTCAGTTTCTCTGTCCCTATCTCTCTCAGTCTCTGTCTCTCTCTCTGTCCCTCTCTCTCTGTCCCTCGGTCTGTCTGTCCCTCTCTCTCTCTCGCTCCCTCGCTCTCTCTCTGTCTCTCTGTCCCTCTCTCCCTCTCTGTGTATCCCTCTCTCCCTGTCCCTTTCTCTCTGTCCCTATCTCTCTCTCGCTCTGTGTCTCTCTGTCCCTCTCTCTCTCTCTCTCTCTCTGTCCCTCTATCTCTCTGTCTCTCTGACCCCCTTTCTCTCTGTCCCTCTCTGTCTGCCCCTCCCTTTCAGTGTCTCTCTGTCCCTCTGTCTCTCAATGTGTCCCTCTATCTCTCTGTCCCTCTCACTCTCTGTCCCAATCTGTCTGTCGCTCCCTTGCTCTTGCTCTCTCCGTCCCCCTCTATCTCTCTATCTCTCTCTCTCTGTACCCCGCGTTCTCTGTCCCTCTCTCGCTGTGTCCCTCTCTCTCTCTGTCCCTCTCTCTCTGTCTCTCTGTCCTTCTCTCTGCCCCACTCTGTCTCTCTGTCCTTCTCTCTCTGTGTCTCCTTGTCCCCTCTGTCTCTGTCTCTCTGTCGCTCTCTCACTCTTTCTGTGCCCCTCTCTCTCTGTCACTCTGTCCCTCTCTCTCTCTGTTCCTCTGTCTCTCTCCCCTCTCTCTCTCCGTCTCTCTGTCCCACTCTCTCTCTGTCCCTCTCTCCCTCAGTTTCTCTGTCCCTCTCTCTCTCAGTCTCTGTCTCTCTCTCTGTCCCTCTCTCTCTGTCCCTCGGTCTGTCTGACCCCTCTCTCTCTCACTCCCTCTCTCTCTCTGTCTCTCTGTCCCTCTCTCCCTCTCTGTGTATCCCTCTCTCCCTGTCCCTTTCTCTCTGTGTCTCTCTCTCTGTCCCAATCTCTCTCTCGCTCTGTGTCTCTCTGTCCCTCTCTCTCTCTCTCTCTGTCCCTCTATCTCTCTGTCTCTCTGACCCCTTTCTCTCTGTCCCTCTCTGTCTGCCCCTCTCTTTCAGTATCTCTCTGTCCCTCTGTCTCTCAATGTGTCCCTCTATCTCTCTGTCCCTCTCACTCTCTGTCTCTCTGTGTGTCTCTCTGCCCCACTCTCTCTCTGTCCCTCTGTCTCTCACTATGTCCCTCTCTCTCTGTTCCTCTCTGTGTCTGTCTGTCCCTCTCTCTTTCTCTGTGACTGTCTGACCCTCTCTCTTTGTCTCTCTGTCCCTCTCTCTCTTTGGCTGTCCCTCTCCCTCTCTCACTGTCTCTCTCTCTGTCCCGCTCTCTCTGTATCTCTGTCCCCTCTCTCTCTGTCCTTCTCTCTGTCCCTGTCCAACCCCTTTCTGTGTCCCTTTCTCCCTCTCTGTATCCCTCTCTCTCTGTGTCCTTCACTGTCTCTGTCCCCCTCTCTCTATGTCCCTCTCTCTCTGTCCCTAATTCTCAATGTCCCTTTCTCCCTCTCTGTATCCCCCTCTGTCTCTGCCCCTGTCTCTCTCTGTCCCTCTCACCCTCTACCCATCTTTGTCTATGTCCCTCTCTCACTCTCTCTCTCTATCTCTCTCTGTCCCTCTCTCTCCGTGTCTCTCTCTCTCTCTCTGTCCCTATCTCTCTCTCAGTCTCTCTGCCCCTCTCTCTCTCTGTTCCTCGGTCGCGCCGTCCCTCTCTCTCTGTCTCCCCCCTCTCTCTCTCTTTCTCCGTCCCTCTATCTCCCTGTCCCTCTCTCATTCTCTCTCTCGGTCCCTCTCTCTCTCTCGCCCTGTGTCTCTCTTTCCCTCTGTTTCTCTGTCCCTCTATCTCTCTGTCTCTCTGACCCTCTCTCTCTCTCTCTCTGTCCCTCTCTCTCTTTCTATGTCCCTCTCTCCCTCTCTGTCTCTCTGTCCCTCTCTCTCAGTATCTCCCTGTACCTCTCTCTCTCTCTGTCCCTCTCTATCTCAGTGTCCCTCTTCCTGTCTGTCCCTCACTCTCTCTGTCTCTCTGTCCCTCTCTCTCTGTGTCTCTCTGTCCCTCTTTCTGTCTCTCTGTCCCTCTCTCTATGTGTGTCCCTATCTCTCTCTGTCGCTCTCTCTCTGTCCCTCTCTCTCCTGTCCCTCTCTCTCTGTGTCCTCCCTCTCTCTGTCCATCTCTCTCTGTCCCCCTCTGGATCTCTTTGAAACTCTCTCTGTCCCTGTCCCCCTCTATTTCTCTGTCGCTTTCTCCCTCTCTGTGTACCCCTCTGTCTCTGTCCCTCTCTGTCTCTGTGTCTCTGCCCCTCTCTCTCTCTCAATCCCTCTTTGCCTCTGTCCCTCTCTGTCTCTCTGTGTCCCTCCCTCTCTCTGTCCCTCTCCCGTCCCTTTCTCTGTCCCTCTCTCTGTCTCTGTCCCTCTCTCTCTGTCTTTCTGTCTATGTCTCTCTCTCTCTCTCTGTCCCTCTCTTACTGTCTCTCTCTCTGTCTCTCTCTCTGTCTCTTTGCCCTCTCTCTCGCTCTGTTTCTCTATGTCCCTCTTTCTCTCTCTGTACCTCTCTCTCTCTCTGTCCTCTGTCTCTCGGTCCCTCTGTCTCTCTGTCCCTCTCTCTCTGTCCCTCCCTCGCTCTCTCCCTTCCTGTCCCCCTCTATCTCTCTCTCTCTCTCTCTCTGTCCTTCTCTCTGTCTCTGTCCCCCTCTCTCTGTCTCTCTGTCGCTCTCTCTCTCTCTCTGTCCCTCTCTCGCTCTCTCTGTGTCCATCTCTTTCTCTGTCTCTCTGTCCCTCTCTCTGTCCCTCTCTCTCTGTGTATCTCTGTCCCTCTCGCTCTCTGTGTCTCTCTGTCCCTCTCTCTCTCTGTCTTTCTGTCCCTCTCTCTTTCTCTGTGACTGTCTGTCCCTTTCTCTCTCTCTTTGTCATTCTGTCCCTCTCTCTCTTTCCATATCCCTATCCCTCTCTCACTCTCTCTCTGTCTCTGTCTCTCTGTCTCTCGCTCTCTCTCTGTCTGTCCCTCCTTCTCGGTTCACCTCTCTCTGTGTCCCCCTCTCCCTCGCTCTGTCTCTCTGTCCCTCTCTCTCTCTCTGACTCTCTCTCTCTGTTTCCCTCTCTCTCTCACTCTGTCCCTCTCTCTCTGTCCTTCTCTCTGTCTCTCTGTCCCTCTCTCTGTGTGTCTCTCGGTCCTCTCTCTCTGTGTCCCTCTTTCTCACTGTGTCCGTCTCTCTCTGTGTTCCTCTCTCTCGCTCTGACCCTCTCTCTCTTTCCCTGTCCCGCTCTCTCTGTCTCTCTCTCTCTCTGTCCCCTCTCTCTCTGTCCCTCTCTCTCTGTTCTCCCCTCTCTCTGTCCTTCTCTCTGTCCCTGTCCACCTCTCTCTATGTCCCTTTCTCCCTCTCAGTATCCCTCTCTCTGTGTGTCCCTCTCTGTCTCTGTCCCCCTCTCTCTATGTCCCTCTATCTGTGTCCCTCACTCTCAATATCCCTTTCTCCCTCTCTGTATCCCCCTCTGTCTCTGCCCCTCTCTCTCTCTGTCCCTCTCTCTCTACCCCCTTTGTCTATGACCCTCTCTCTCACTCTGTCTCTCTCTCTCTCTGTCCCTCTCTCTCTGTCCCTCTCTGTCCCTATCTCTCTCTCTCTCAGTCTCACTGTCCATCTCTCTCACAGTTTCTCTGTTACCTCTCTCTCTCTCAGTCTCTCTATCCCTCTCTGTCTCTCAGTCCCTCGGTCGCTCTGTCCCTCTTTCTCTGTCTCCCCCCCCCCCTCTCTCTCTTTCTCCGTCCCTCTGTCTCTCTGTCGCTCTCTAACTCTCTCTCTCGGTCCCTCTCTCTCTCGCCCTGTGTCTCTCTGTCCCTCTCTCTCTTTCTTTGTCCCTCTCTCTCCCTATCTGTCTCTCTGTCCCTGTCTCTCTCTGTCTCTCTGACCCCCTCTCTCTGTGTGTCCCTCTCGCCCTCTCTGTCTCTCTGGCCCTCTCTCTCTGTGTTACACTCTCTTCCTATGTCCCTCTCTCTGTGTCACTCTGACCGTGTCTCACTGTCTCTCTGTCCCTCTCTCTGTGTCCCTCTCTCCCTCTCTCCCTCTTTGTCCCTCTCTGTCTCTGTCTCTTTGTTCCCCTCTCTCTCAGTGTCCCGCTCTCCCTCTCAGTCTCTCTGTCCCTCTCTCTCTCTCTCTGTCGCTCACCCCCTCAATCTCGCTCTCTCTATGTCCCTCGCTCTCTCTATGTCCCTCGCTCTCTCTCAGTCTCTCTGTCCCTTCGTTTCTCTTTCCCTACCTCTCTCTCTTTAAGTCTCTCTGTCCCTCTCGCTGTCTCTCAGTCTCTCTGTCCCCCTCTCTCTCTCTTCCTCCCTCTCTCTCTCTTCCGCTCTCACTCTCTGTCCCTCGGTCTCTCTGTCCCTCTCCCTCTGTCTCCCTCTCTCTCTGTCACTCTGTCTCTCTGTCCCTTTGTCACTCTGTCTCTCTGTCCCTCTCTCTCTCTGTGTCACTCTCTTCCTATATCCCTCTCTCTGTCACTCTGACCCTGTCTCTCTGTCTCTCTGTCCCCCTCTCTCTGTGTCTCTCTGTTCCCTCTCTCTCTCTGTACCTCTCTATCTGTGTCTTTCTGTCCCTCTCTCTCTCTGTGTCCCACTCTCTCTGTCCCTCTCTCTGTCTCTCTGTCCCCCTCTCTCTCTGTCACTCTGTCTGTGTCTCTCTGTCCCTCTCTCTGTGTCCCTCTCTCTCTGTCCCTCTCTCTGTCTCTCTGTCCCCCTCTCTCTGTCACTCTGTCTGTGTCTCTCTGTCCCTCTCTCTGTGTCCCTCTCTCTCTGTCCCTCTCTCTCTCTGTCCCTCTCTGTCTCTCTCTGTCCCACTCTCTCTCTGTTCCCCTCTCTCTCGTTGTGTGTCTCTCTGTCCATCTGTCTCTATCCCTCTCTCTCTCTCTCTGTCTCTCTGATACTCTCTCACTCTCTGTTTCTCTGTCCATCTCTCTCTCGCTGTGTCTTTCTGTCCCTCTCTCACTTTCTATCTCCCTCTCTCTTTCTATGTCCCTCTCTCATTCATTGTGTCCCTCTCTCTGTCTGCCTCTCTGTCCCTCTCTCTCTGTCCCTCTCTCTCTCTGTCGCCCTCTCTTGCTCTGTCTCTCTGTTAATCTCTCTCTCTCTGTCCCTCTCTGTCTCTCTATATTTGCACCTCTCTCTCTGTCCCTCTCTCTCTGTGTCCCTCTCTCTCTGTCTGTCTCTCTCTGTACCCCTCTCTCTCTGTCCCTCTCTCTCTGTGTCCCTTTCTCTCTGACCCTCTCTCTCTGTCTCTCTCTCTGCCTCTTTCTCTCTCTGTCCCTCTCTCTCTCAGTCCCTATCTCTCTCTATCCCTCTTTGTCTTTGTCCCACTCTCTCTCTCTGTGTTCCTCTCTCTCTCTGTCCCTCTCCCTCGCTGTCCCTCTGTCCCTCTGTCTGTCCCTCTCTCGTCCCTTTCTCTGTCCCTCTCTGTCTCTGTCTCTCTCTCTCTCTCTGTCTCTCTGTCCCTCTCTCTCTCTGTCCCTCTCTTACTGTCTCTCTCTCTCTCTCTCTCTCTGTCCCCCTCTCTCTCGCTCTGTCTCTCTGTCCTCTTCTCTCTCTCTCTGAACCTTTCTCTCTCTATGTCCATCTCTCTCTCGGTCCCTCTCTCTCTCTGTCCCAATCTGTCTGTCGCTCCCTTGCTCTTGCTCTCTCAGTCCCCCTCTATCTCTCTATCTCTCTCACTCTGTACCCTGCGTTCTCTGTCCCTCTCTCGCTGTGTCCCTCTCTCTCTCTGTCCCTCTCTCTCTGTCTCTCTCTCTGCCCCTTTCTCTCTCTGTCCCTCTCTCTCTATGTCTCTCAATCCCTCTCTCTCTCTTTCCCTCTTTGTCTCTGTCCCACTCTCTCTCTCTGTGTTCCTCTCTCTCTCTGTCCCTCTCCCTCGCTGTGTCTCTGTCCCTCTCTCTCTGTCTCCCTTTCGTCCCTTTCTCAGTCGCTCTCTCTGTCTCTGTCCCCCTCTCTCTCTCTGTGTCCGTCTCTCCCTCTCTGACACTCTGTCCCTCCTTCTCTCTGTCTTTCTGTCCCTCTCCCTCTTTCTCTCTCTGTGTTCCTCTCGCTCTCTCCCTCTCTCTGTCACTCCGTCTCTCTGTCCCAATCTCTCCCTCTCAGTCCCTCTGTCCCTCTCTCTCTCATTCTGTCGCTCACCCTCTTTATCTCGCTCTCTCTATGTCCCTCGCTCTCTCTCAGTCTCTCTGTCCCTTCGTTTCTCATTCCCTACCTCTTTCTCTCTAAGTCTCTCTGTCCCTCTCGCTGTCTCTCAGTCTCTCTGTCCCTCTCTCTCTCTCTTCCTACCTCTCTCTCTCTCCCTCTCTCACTCTCTGTCCCTCGGTCTCTCTGTCCCTCTCCCTCTGTCTCCCTCTCTCTCTGTCACTCTGTCTCTCTGTCCCTTTGTCACTCTGTCTCTCTGTCCCTCTCTCTCTCTGTGTCACTCTCTTCCTATATCCCTCTCTCTCTGTCACTCTGACCCTGTCTCTCTGTCTCTCTGCCCCCCTCTCTCTGTGTCTCTCTGTTCCCTCTCTCTCTCTGTACCTCTCTATCTGTGTCTTTCTGTCCCTCTCTCTCTCTGTGTCCCACTCTCTCTGTCCCTCTCTCTGTCTCTCTCTCTGTCACTCTGTCTGTGTCTCTCTGTCCCTCTCTCTGTGTCCCTCTCTCTCTGTCCCTCTCTCTCTCTGTCCCTCTTTGTCTCTCTCTTTCCCACTCTCTCTCTGTCCCCCTCTCTCTCGTTGTGTGTCTCTCTGTCCCTCTGTCTCTATCCCTCTCTCTCTCTCTCTGTCTGTCTCTCTGACACTCTCTCACTCTCTGTTTCTCTGTCCATCTCTCTCTCGCTGTGTCTTTCTGTCCCTCTCTCACTTTCTATCTCCCTCTCTCTTTCTATGTCCCTCTCTCATTCATTGTGTCCCTCTCTCTGTCTGCCTCTCTGTCCCTCTCTCTCTGTCCCTCTCTCTCTCTGTCGCCCTCTCTTGCTCTGTCTCTCTGTTAATCTCTCTCTCTCTGTCCCTCTCTGTCTCTCTATATTTGCCCCTCTCTCTGTCCCTCTCTCTCTGTGTCCCTCTCTCTCTGTCTGTCTCTCTCTGTACCCCTCTCTCTCTGTCCCTCTCTCTCTGTGTCCCTTTCTCTCTGACCCTCTCTCTCTGTCTCTCTCTCTGTCTCTTTCTCTCTCTGTCCCTCTCTCTCTCTGTCTCTCAGTTCCTATCTCTCTCTATCTCTCTCTGTGTCCCTTTCTCTCTGACCCTCTCTCTCTGTCTCTCTCTCTGTCTCTTTCTCTCTCTGTCACACTCTCTCTCTCTGTGTTCCTCTCTCTCTGTCCCTCTCCCTCGCTGTCCCTCTGTCCCTCTGTCTGTCCTTCTCTCGTCCCTTTCTCTGTCCCTCTCTGTCTCTGTCTCTCTCTCTCTCTTTGTCTCTCTCTGTCCCTCTCTCTCTCTGTCCCAATCTGTCTGTCGCTCCCTTGCTCTTGCTCTCTCAATCCCCCTCTATCTCTCTATCTCTCTCTCTCTCTCTGTACCCCGCGTTCTCTCTCTCTCTCTTTGTGTCCCTCTCTCTCTCTCTGTCCCTCTCTCTCTGTCTCTCTCTCTGCCCCTTTCTCTCTCTGTCCCTCTCTCTCTGTGTCTCTCAATCCCTCTCTCTCTCTTTCCCTCTTTGTCTCTGTCCCACTCTCTCTCTCTGTGTTCCTCTCTCTCTCTTTCCCTCTTTGTCTCTGTCCCACTCTCTCTCTCTGTGTTCCTCTCTCTCTGTCCCTCTCCCTCGCTGTGTCTCTGTACCTCTCACTCTGGCTCCCTCTCGTCCCTTTCTCAGTCCCTCTCTCTGTCTCTGTCCCCCTCTCTCTCTCTGTGTCCCTCTCTCCCTCTCTGACACTCTGTCCCTCCTTCTCTCTGTCTTTCTGTCCCTCTCCCTCTTTCTCTCTCTGTGTCCCTCTCTCCCTCTCTGACACTCTGTCCCTCCCTCTCTCTGTCTTTCTGTCCCTCACCCTCTTTCTCTCTCTGTGTCCCTCTCGCTCTCTCCCTCTCTCTGTCACTCCGTCTCTCTGTCCCTATCTCTCTCTCTCAGTCTCTCTGCCAATCTCTTTCTCTCTCAGTCTCTCTGCCCCTCTCTCTCTGTCTCTCTGACCCTCTCTCTCTCTTTCCCTCTTTGTCTCTGTCCCACTTTTTCTGTGTGTGTTCGTCTCTCTCTCTGTCCCTCTCCCTCGCTATGTCTCTGTCCCTCTCTCTCTGTCCCGCTCTCGTCCCTTTCTCTGTCCCTCTCGCTGTCTGTCCCTCTCTTTCTGTCCCTCTCTTACTGTCTCTCTCTGTGTACCTCTCTCTCTCTCGGTCCCTCTTACTCTCGGTCCCTCTGTCTCTCTCTCCCTCTCTGTCTGTCCCTCCCTCGCTCTCGCTCTCTCTGTCCCTCTCTATCACTCTGTCTGTCTCTCTCTCTGTGTGTCCTTCTCTCTGTCTCTGTCCCCTCTCTCTGTCTCTCTGTCCCTCTCTCGCTCTTTGTCCCTCTCTCGCTCTCTCGGTCCCTCTCTCTCTCTCTGTGTGTATCTCTCTCCGTCTCGCTCTCTGTGTCGCTCTGTCCCCCCCTCTCTCTGTGTCCCTCTCTCCCACTCTGACACTCTGTCGCTCTCTCTCGCTCTCTCTGTCCGTCTCCCTCTTTCTCTCTCTGTGTCCCTCTCGCTCTCTCCCTCTCACTCTGTCACTCTGTCTCTCTGTCCCTGTCTCTCTCTCTCAGTCTCTCTGCCAATCTCTTTCACTCTCAGTCTCTCGGACCCTCTCTCTCTCTGTCTCTCTGTCCCCTCTCTCTCTGTGTCTCTCTGTCCGTCTCTCTCTTTCTATGTTCCTCTCCCTTATACTGTATTCCTCTCTCTCTGTCTCTCTATCTCTCTCTCTCAGTCCCTCCCTCTGTCTCTCTGTCCCTCTCTCTCTCTCTCATTCTGTCCCTCTCCATCTGTCCCTCTCGCTCACTGTCCCTCTCTCTCTCTCTGTCCCTCTCTCTCTGTCTCTCTCTCTGTCCCTCTCTCTCTGTTCCCGTCTCTCTCTCCCTGCCCCTCTCTCTCTGTCCCTCTCTTACTCTGTCTCTCCCTCTCCGTTCCTCACTCTCTCTGTCCCTCTCTCTGTGTGTCTCTCTGTCCCTCTCTTTCTCTGTGTCCCTCTGTCTCTCACTATGTCCCTCTCTCTCTGGTCCCTCTCTGTGTCTCTCTGTCCCTCTCTCTCTCTGTGTCCCTATCTCTCTCTGTCCCTCTCTCTCTGTCCCTCTCTCTCTTTTCCTCTCTCTCTGTCCGCCCCTCTCTCTGTCCCTCTCTCTCTGTCCCCCTCACTCTTTGACACTCTCTCTGTCCCTGTCCCCTCTCTCGCTCTCACTTTCTCCCTCCGTGTGTCCCCCTCTGTCTCTGTCCCTCTTTGTCTCTGTCTCTCTGTCCCTCTCTCTCTTTCTATCTTTGTCTCTGTCGCTCTCTGTCCCTCTCTCTCTCTGTACCTCTTTTACTGTCTCCTCTCTCTCTGTCACTCTCTCTGTCCCCCCTCTCTCGCTCTGTCTCTCTCTCTCTCTCTGTACCTCTCTCTCTTTGTCCCTCTCTCTCTCTCTCTGTCCCTCTCTCTCGGTCCCCCTGTCTCTCTGTCCCTTTCTGTCTTTCCCTCCCTCGCTCTCTCTCTGTCTGTCCCCCTCTATCTCTCTGTCTCTCTCTCTGTGTTCTTCGCTCTGTCTCTGTCCCCCTCTCTCAGTCTCTCTATCCCTCTGTCTCTCTTTGACCCTCTCTCGCTCTCTCTGTGTCCCTCTCTCGATCTGTCTCTTTGTCCCTCTCTCTGTCCCTCTCTCTCTCTGTCTCTCTGTCCCTCTCGCTTTCTGTGTCTCTCTGCCCCCCCCTCTCTGTGTCCCTCTCTCCCTCTCTGTCCCTCTCTCCCTCTCTGTCTCTCTATCCCTCTCCCTCTTTCTCTGCGTCCCTCTCTCTCACTCCCTCTCAGTCTGTCCCACTATCTCTCTGTCTCTCTTTGACCCTCTCTCGCTCTCTCTGTGTCCCTCTCTCTATCTGTCTCTTTGTCCCTCTCTCTGTCCCTCTCTCTCTCTCTCTCTCAGTCTCTATGCCAATCTCTTTCTCACTCAGTCTCTGTCCCTCTCTCTCTCAGTCTCTCTGTCCCTCTCTCTTTCTGTCACTCTCTCTCTCTGTCCCTCTCTCACTGTCTCTTTTTGTCTCTCTCGGTCTCTCTGTCCCTCTATTTCTCTCTGTCTCTCTGACCCTCTCTCTCTGTGTCTCTCTGTCCCCTCTCTTTGTCTGTCTCTTTGTCCCTCTCTCTGTCTCTCTGTCCCTCTCTCTGTCCCTCTGTCCCCCCACTCTCTCACTGTGGCCCAATCACTCTGTCCCTCTCACTCTCTGTCCTTCTCTATCTCTCTGTCTCCCTCTCTCTCGCACTGTCTTTCTGTCCCCCTCTCACTCTCTGTCTCTTTCTCTCTCTGTCTCTCTCTCTCTGTCCCTCTCTCTCTTTGTCCCTCTCTCACTCTGTCTCTCTCACTCTGTCCCTCTCTCTCTGTCCCTCTATCTCTGTTCTCCTCTCTCTCTCTTTCCCTCTCTCTGCCCGTGTCCCACTAGTCCCTTTCTCCCTCTCTGCTTCGCTCTCTCTCTCTGTCCCTCTCAGTCTCTGTCCCTCTCTCTCTGAGTCACTCTCACTCTGTGACCCTCTCTCGCTCTCTCGCTCTCTGTCCCTTTCTCCCTCTCTGTGTGCCCCTCTGTCTCTGTCCCTCTCTCCCAGTCCCACACTCTCTCTTTGTCCCTCTCTCTCTTTCCTTCTCTCTCTGTTCCTTTCTCTCTGTGTGTCTCTCTCTGTCCCTATCTCTCTCTCTCTCAGTCTCTCTGTCCCTCTCTCCCAGTCTCAGTCTCTCTGTACCTCTCTGTCTCTCAGACTTTCTCTGTCCCCCTCTCTCTCTGTCTCTGTTTGTCTCTGTCCCTCTGTCTGTCCCTTTCTCTCTGTGCCCCGCTCGCTCTGCCTCTCTCTCTCTGTCCCCTCTTCTCTCTCTGTTCCCCCCCTCTCTCTCACTGTGTCCTTATCTCTGTCTCTGTCCACCTCTCTCTGTCTCTTTGTCCCTCTCTCTGTCCCTCTCTCTCCTTGTGTGTCTCTCTGTCCCTCTCGCTCTCTGTGTCTCTCTGTCCCCCCTCTCTCTGTGTCCCTCTCTCCCTCTCTGTCCCTCTCTCCCTCTCTCTGTCTCTCTATCCCTTTCCCTCTTTCTCTGCGTCCCTCTCTCTCTCTCTCCCTCTCAGTCTGTCCCACTGTCTGTCTGTCCCTATCTCTCTCTCTCTCAGTCTCTCTGTCCCTCTCTCACTGTCTCTTTTTGTCTCTGTCTGTCCCTCTGTCTCTCTGTCCCTCCCTCTCTCTCTGTGTCTCTCTGACCCTCTCTCTCTGTGTCTCTCTGTCCCCTCTCTCTGTCTGTCTCTTTGTCCCTCTTTCTGTCTCTCTGTCCCTCTCTCTGTCCCTCTCTCTGTCTCTCTGTTCCCCCTCTCTCTCTCACTGTGTCCGCTCTCTCTGTCTCTCTCACTCTCTGTCCTTCTCTATCTCTCTGTCTCCCTCTCTCTCGCTCTGTCTTTCTGTCCCCCTCTCGCTCTCTGTCTCTTTATCTCTCCGTCCCTCTCTCTCTCTGTGTCCCTCACTCTCTCTGTGTCCCTCTCTCTCTCTCTGTCCCTCTCTCACTCTGTCTCTCTCACTCTGTCCCTCTCTCTCTGTCCCTATCTCTATCTCTCAGTCTCTCTGTCCCTCTCTCCCAGTCTCAGTCTCTCTGTACCTCTCTGTCTCTCAGTCTCTCTCTGCCACCCCCCCCTCTCTGTCTCTGTTTGTCTCTGTCCTTCTCTCTCTGTCCCTCTCTCTCTCTCTTCCGTCCCTTTCTCTCTGTGTCCCGCTCGCTCTGCCTCTCTCTCTCCGTCCCCTCTTCTCTCTCTGTCCCCCCCTCTCTCGCGCTCTCTCTCTCTCTCACTGTGTCCTTCCCTCTGTCTCTGTCCACCTCTCTCTGTCTCTCTGTCCCTCGCTCTCTCTGTCTCTCTCTCTGTCTCTCTCTCTGTCACCCTCTCTCTATCTTTATCCCTCCCTCTTTCCCTGTCCCCCTCTCTCTGTACCTTTCTCCCTCTCTGTGTACCCCTCTGTCTCTGACCCTCTCTCTCTCTCTGTCTCTCTGTCCCTCTCTCTCTCTATCCCTCTTTGTCTCTGTCCCTCTCTCTCCCTCTGTCTCTCTGTCTCTGTCCCTCTCTCTCTGTCTCTCTCTCTCTCTCTCTGTCCATCTCTCGATCTCTCTCTGTCCGTCTCTCTCTCTCTCTCTCTCTCTCTGCCCCACACTCTCTCGCTCTGTTTCTCTATCCCTTTCTCTCGGTGTACCTCTCTCTTTCTCTCTCTCTCTCTGTCCCTCTCTCTCTCGGTCACTCTCTGTCTGTCCCTTCCTCGCTCTCGCTCTCTGTCCCCCCACCTTTCTCTCTCTCTCTCACACTATGTCCTTCTTTCTGTCTCTGCCCCCCCTCTCTCTCTGTCCTTCTGTCTTATAGTCCCTCTCTCAATCTGTCTCTCTGTCCCCCTCTCTCTCTGTGTCTCTCTGTCCCTATGTGCCTCTCTCTGTCTCTCTGTCCCTCTCTCTCTCTCTGTCTCTCTGTCCCTCTGTCCCTCTCTCTCTTTCTATGCACCTCTCACTCTCTGTCTCTCTGTCCCTCTCTCTCTGTCTCTCTATCCCTCTCTCTCTGTCCCTCTCTCTCTGTCTCTCTATCCCTCTCTCTCTGTCCCTCTCTCTGTGTCTCTGTGTCCCTCTCTCACTCTGTCTATCTCACTCTGTCCCTCTCACTCTGTCCCTCTATCTCTGTCCTCCTCTCTCTCTCTCTCTGTCCCTCTCTCTGTCCGTGTCCCCAATCCCTTTCTCCCTCTCTGCTTCACTCTCTCTGTGTCCCTCTCTGTCTCTGTCCCTCTCTCTCTGAGTCACTCTCACTCTGTGTCCCTATCTCTCTGTCCCTTTCTCCCTCTCTGTGTCCCCCTCTGTCTCTTTCCCTCCCTCCCAGTCCCACTCTCTCTCTCTGCCTCTCTGTCCCTCTCTCTCTATCCCTGTTTGCCTCTGTACCCTCTCTCTCTCTGTTCCTCTCTCTCTGTGTCTCTCTCTCTGTCCCTATCTCTCTCAGTCTCTCTGTCCCTCTCTCTCTGTCTCTCTCTCTGTCCCTCTCTCTCTGTCACCCTCTCTCTCTCTTTATCCCTCTCTCTTTCCCTGTCGCCCTCTCTCTGTCCCTTTCTCCCTCTCTGTGTACCCCTCTGTCTCTGTCCCTCTCTCTCTATCCCTCTTTGTCTCTGTCCCTCTCTCTCCCTCTGTCCCTCTCTGCCTCTGTCCCTCTCTCTCTGTCTCTCTCTCTCTGTCCATCTCTCGATCTCTCTCTGTCCCTCTCTCTCTCTACCCCCCACCCTCTCGCTCTGTGTCTCTATCCCTCTCACTCTGTGTACCTCTCTCTTTCTCTCTCTCCCTCTGTCCCTCTCTCTCTCGGTCCCTCCCTGCCTGTCCCTCCCTCGCTCTCTCTCTCTCTGTCCCCACCCCCCCCCTCTCTCTCTCTCTCTCTCACTGTGGCCTTCTCTCTGTCTCTGTCCCCCTCTCTCCGTCTCTCTGTGCCTCTCTCTCTGTTCTCTCGTTCGCTCTCCATGTGCCCCTCTCTCTGTCTCTCTGTCACTCTGTCTCTCTGTCGCTCTGTCTCTCTGTCCCTCTCTCTCTCTGTGTCCCTGTCTCTCTCTGTCCCCCTCTCTCTCACGGTACCCCTGTCTCTCTGTCCATCTCTGTCTGTCCCTCCCTCGCTCTCTCTCTCCCTGTCCCCAACCCCCTCAGTCTCTGTGTCTCCCTTTCTCTATATGTCCTTCTCTCTGCCCTTTCCCCGTCTCTCGGTCTCTCTGTCCCTCTGTCTCTCTTTCTCTACCACTCTCTTAGTCTCTCTCTGTCCCTCTCGCTATCTCTCAGTCTCTCTGTCCCTCTCTCTCTCTCAGTCTCTATGTCCCCCTCTCTCTCTCCCTCCCTCTCTCTCTCTCCCTCTCTCTCTCTCTCAGTCCCTCGGTCCCTCTCTCCCTCTCTCTCTGTCTCCCTCTCTCTCTCTCTCTGTCCCTCTGTCTCTCTGTCCCTCTCTCACTCTGTCTCTCTGTCCCCCTCTCTCTCTGTGTCTCTCTGTCCCTATGTCCCTCTCTCTCTGTGTCTCCCTGTCCCTCTCTCTCTTTCTATGTCCCTCCCTCTCTGTCTCTCTGTCCGTCTCTCTGTGTCCCTCTCTCTGTCTCTCTGTCTCCCCCTCTCTCTGTCCCTCTCTCTGTGTCTCTCTGTCCTTCTCTCTCTGTGTCTCACTCTCTGTGTCCCAATCTCTCTCTGTCCCTCTCTCTCTCTGTCCCCCTCTCTCATGCTCTGTCTCTCTGTTCCCCTCTCTCACTCTCTGTCCCTCTCTCTCTGTCTCTCCCTGTCCCTCTCTCTCTCTGTCCCTCTCTCTGTCCCTCTCTCTGTGTCTCTGTCCCGCTCTCTCTCTCTCTCTCTCTGTCTCTCTGTCCCTCTCTGTCTCTCTGTGTCCCACTCTCTCTCTGTCCCTCTCTCTCTCTCTGTCCCTTGGTCTCTCTGTCTCTCTGTCCCCCTCTCTCTCGCTGTGTGTCTCTCTGTTTCTCTGTCTCTATCCCTCTCTCTCTCTCTCTCTCTGTCTCTCTGACCCTCTCTCACTCTCAGTTGCATTGTCCATCTCCCTCTCTCGCTGTGTCTTTCTGTCCCTCTCTCTCTTTCTATCTCCCTTTCTCATTCACGGTGTCCCTCTCTCTCTGTCTCTCTGTCCCCCTCTCTCTGTGCATCTCTGTCCACTCTCTCTCTCTCTGTCCCTCTCTTTCTGTCCCCTCTCTTTTGCTATTTCTCTCTGTCAATCTCTCTCTCTCTGTCCCTCTCTCTCTGTCTCTCTCTCTGTCCCTCTATCGCTCTGTGTCCCTCTCTCTGTCTCTCTCACTCTGTCCCTTTCTCCCTCTGTCCCTCTCTCTATGTCCCCCTTCTGTCTCTCTGTCCCTCTCTCTGTCTCTCTGTATGTCTCTCTCTCTCGCTCTGTGTCCCTCTCTCTGTGTCCCTCTCTCTCTGTCCCACTCTCTCTCTCTCTCTCTCTATGTCCCTCTCTCTCTGTCCCTCTTTCTCTCTCTCTCTCTCTGTCCCTCTCTCTCACTGTCTCTTTCTCTCTGTACCCCTCTCTCTCTGTTCCTCTCTCTCTGTGCCTCCCTCTCTATCCCTCTCTCTCTCTGTCCCTCTCTGTCTGTTCCACCGTCTCTCTCTCTCTCCCTCTCTCTGTCCCTTTCTCGCTCTCTCTCTCTCTCTGTCTGTCTCTCTGTCCCTCTCTCACCCTGCCTCTCTGTCTCTCTCTCTCTGTCCATCTCACTCTCTCTGTGTCTCTCTGTCCCTCTGTCCCCCTCTCTCTCTATCTGTTCTCTCTCTGTGTCCCTCTCTCGCTGTCCCTCTCTCTCTGTCCCTCTTTCTCAGTCTCTCTCTCTCTGTCCCCCTCTTCTCTCTCTGTCTATCTCTCTCTGTGTCCCTGTCTCTCTCTGTCCCTCTCTCTCACGGTACCCCTGTCTCTTTCCATCTCTGTTTGTCCCTCCCTCGCTCGCTCTCTCTCTGTCCCCCACCCACCCTCTCAGTGTCTCTCTTTCTCTCTGTGTCCTTCTCTCTGCCCTGTCCCCGTCTCTCGGTCTCTGTGTCTCTGTCCCTCTCTCTATCTCTCTGTGTCCCTCTCTCTCTCTGTCTCTCTGTGTCAGTCTGACTCTCTCTCCCTTTCTCTCTCTCTGTCCCTCTCTCTCTGTCTCTCTGAACCTCTCTTTCTCTGTCTCTCTGTCCCCCTCTCTCTCTGAGTCCCTCTCTACCTCTCTGTCTCTCTGTCCCTCTCTCTCTCTCTGTCTCTCTGTCCCCCTCTCTCCCTCTCTCCCTCTCTATCCCTCTCTCTCTCTATCTCTCTGTCCCCCTCTCTCTCTGTGTCCCTCACTCCCTCTCTGTCTCTCTGTCCCCCTCTCTCTCTGTCCCTCTCTCCCTCTCAGTCCCTCTGTCCCTCTCGCTCTCTCTCCCTCTCCATCTCTCACTCTCTCACTCTCACTGTCCCTCAGTGTCTCTGTCCCTCTCTCTCTGCCTACCTCTCTCTCTCTGTCCCTCTGTCTCTCTGTCCCTCTCTCACTCTGTCTCTCTGTCCCTCTCTCTCTGTGTCTCTCTGTCCCTCTGTCTCTTTCTATGTCCTCTCTCTCTGTCTCTCTGTCCCTCTCTCTCTCTGTGTCCCATCTCTCTGTCCATTTCTCTCTCTGTCTCCCCTCTCCCGCTCTGTCTCTCTGTCTCTCTCTCTCTCTCTCTCTCTCTCTGTCTGTCCCTCACTCTCTCTGTCTCTCTGTCCCTCTCTCTGTGTGTCTCTCTGTCCCGCTCTCTGTGTGTGTCCCTCTGTCTCTCACTACGTTCCTCTCTCTCTCTTTCCCTCTCTGTGTCTCTCTGTCCCTCTCTCTCTCTGTGCCTCTCTCTGTGTCCCTCTCTCTCTGTCCCTCTCTCTGTCCCTCCCTCTCTCTCTGTCTCTCTGACCCTCTCTCTCTCTGTCATCTGTCCCCTCTCTCTCTGTGTGTCTCTGTCCGTTTCTCTCTTTCTATGTTCCTCTCCCTTATACTGTGTCCCTCTCTCTCTGTCTCTCTACCCCTCTCGCTCAGTCCGTCCCTCCGTCTCTCTGTCCCTCTCTCTCTCACTGTGTCCGTCTCCATCGGTCCCCCTCTCTCTCTCTGTCCGTCTCTATCTCTCTGTCCCCCTCTCCCTCGCTCTGTCCCTCTGTTCCTCTCTCTCTCTGTCCCTCTCTCTGTCCCCGTCTCTCTCTCTCAGCCCCTCTCTCTCTGTGTCCCTCTCTTTCTGTCCTTCTCTCACTCTGTCTCTCCCTCTCTGTCCCTCACTCTCTCTGTCCCTCTCTCTCTCTGTCCCTCTTTCTCTCCCTCTCTCCCTCTCTCTGTCCCCCTCTTCTCATTCTGTCCCTCTCTCTCTGTGTCCCTGTCTCTCTCTGTCCCTCTCTCTCTCTCACTGTACCCCTGTCTCTTTCCATCTCTGTCTGTCCCTCCCTCGCTCGCTCTCTCTCTGTACCCCCTCCCCCCCACCCTCTCAGTGTCTCTCTTTCTCTCTGTGTCCTTCTCTCTGCCCTGTCCCCGTCTCTCGGTCTCTCTGTCCCTCTGTGTCTCTGTCCCTCTCTCTATCTCTCTGTGTCCCTCTCTCTCTCTGTCTCTCTGTGTCAGTCTGACTCTCTCTCTCCCTTTCTCTCTCTCTGTCCCTCTCTCTCTGTCTCTCTGTCCCTCTCTTTCTCTGTCTCTCTGTCCCCCTCTCTCTGAGTCCCTCTCTCCCTCTCTGTCTCTCTGTCCCTCTCTCTCTCCGTCTCTCTGTCCCCTCTCTCCCTCTCTCCCTCTCTATCCCTCTCTCTCTCTATCTCTCTGTCCCCCTCTCTCTCTCTGTGTCCCTCTTTCCCTCTCTGTCGCTCTGTCCCTCTCTCCCTCTCAGTCTCTCTGTTTCTCCCGCTCTCTCTCCCTCTCCATCTCTCACTCTCACTCTCACTGTCCCTCGGTGTCTCTGTCCCTCTCTCTCTGTCTACCTCTCTCTCTCTGTCCCTCTCTCACTCTGTCTCTCTGTCCCTCTCTCTGTGTGTCTCTCTGTCTCTTTCTATGTCCTCTCTCTCTCTCTGTCTCTCTGTCCCTCTCTCTCTGTGTCCCTATCTCTCTGTCCATCTCTCTCTCTGTCTCCCATCTCCCGCTCTTTCTCTCTGTCTATCGCTCTCTCTGTCTCTCTGTCCCTCTCTCTGTGTCTCTGTCCCTCTCTCTCTCTCTGTCCGTCTGTATCTCACTATGTTCCTCTCTCTCTTTCCCTCTCTCTGTCTCTCTGTCCCTCTCTCTCTCTCTGCCCCCCTCTCTCTCTGTGCCACTCTCTGCGTCCCTCTCTCTCTGTCCCTCTCTCTGTCCCTCCCACTCTCTCTGTTTCTCTGACCCTCTCTCTCTCTGTCTCTCTGTCCCCTCTCTCTCTGTGTCTCTCTGTCCGTCTCTCTCTTTCTATGTTCCTCTCCCTTATACTGTGTCCCTCTCTCTCTGTCCCTCTGTCTGTCTCTCTGTCCCTTTCGCTCTCTCTCACTGTGTCCCTCTCCATCTGTCACTCTCTCTCTCTGTCCCTCTCTATCTCTCTGTCCCCCCTCTCTCGCTCTGTCTCTTTGTCCCTCTCTCTCTCTGTGTCCCTCTCTCTGTCCCTCTCTCTCTCTGTCCCCGTCTCTCTCTCTGCCCCTCTCTCTCTGTGTCCCTCTCTCTCTCTGTCCCTCTCTCTCTGTGTCTCTCTGTCCCTCTCTCTCTCTGTGTCCCTCTGTCTCTCACTATGGCCCTCTCTCTCTCGGTCCCTCTCTGTGTCTCTGTGTCCCTCTCTCTCTCTGTGTCCCTATCTCTCTCTGTCCCTCTCTCTCTCTGTCCCTCTCTCTCTTTTCCTCTCTCTCTGTCCGCCCCTCTCTCTGTCCCTCTCTCTCTGTCCCCTCTCTCTCTTCGACACTCTCTCTGTCCCTTTCTCCCTCTGTGTGTCCCCCTCTGTCTCTGTCCCTCTTTGTCTCTGCCTCTCTGTCCCTCTCTCTCTTTCTATCTTTGTCTCTGTCTCTGTCTCTCTCTCTCTCTCTCTCTCTCTCTCTCTCTCTCTCTCTCTCTCTCTCTGTCTCTCTGCCCCTCTCTCTCTGTACCTCTTTTACTGTCTCTCTCTCTGTCACTCTCTCTCTCTGTCCCCCCTCTCTCGCTCTGTCTCTCTCTCTCTCGGTCCCTCTGTCCCTTTCTGTCTTTCCCTCGCTCGCTCTCTCTATGTCTGTCCCCCTCTATCTCTCTGTCTCTCTCTCTCTGTGTCCTTCTATCTGTGTCTGTCCCCCTCTCTCTGTCTCTTTGTCCCTCTGTCTCTCTTTGACCCTCTCTCGCTCTCTCTGTTTCCCTCTCTCTATCTGTCTCTTTGTCCCTCTCTTTGTCCCTCTCTCTGTGTCTCTCTGTCCCCCCTCTCTCTGTGTCCCTCTCTCCCTCTCTGTCCCTCTCTCCCTCTCTGTCTCTCTATCCCTCTCCCTCTTTCTCTGCGTCCCTCTCTCTCTCCCTCTCAGTCTGTCCCACTGTCTCTCTGTCCTTATCTCACTCTCTCTCAGTCTCTCTGCCAATCTCTTTCTCATTCAGTCTCTGTCCCTCTCTCTCTCAGTCTCTCTGTCCCTCTCTCTTTCTGTCACTCTCTCTCTCTGTCCCTCTCTCACTGTCTCTTTTTCTCTCTCTCTGTCCCTCTGTCTCTCTGTCCCTCCCTCTCTCTCTGTCTCTCTGACCCTCTTTCTCTGTATCTCTCTGTCCCCTCTCTCTGTCTGTCTCCTTGTCCCTCTCTCTGTCTCTCTGTCGCTCTCTCTGTCTCTCTGTCCCCCCTCTCTCTCACTATGTCCCTCTCACTTTGCCCCTCTCACTCTCTGTCCTTCTCTATCTCTCTGTCTCCCTCTCTCTCGCTCTGTCTTTCTATCCCCCTCTCACTGTCTGTCTCTTTCTCTTTCTGTCCCTCTCTCTCTCTCTCTCTGTGTGTCCCTCTCTCTCTGTCCCTCTCTCACTCTGTCTCTCACACTCTGTCCCTCTCACTCTGTCCTTCTATCTCTGTCCTCCTCTCTCTCTCTCTGTCCCTCTCCCTGTCTGTGTCCCACCAGTCCCTTTCTCCCTCTCTGCTTCGCTCTCTCTCTGTGTCCCTCTCTGTCTCTGGCCCTCTCCCACTGAGTCACTCTCACTCTGTGTCCCTCTCTCTCTCTGTCCCTTTCTCCCTCTCTGTATCCCCCTCTGTCTCTGTCCCTTTCTCCCAGTTCCACTCTCTCACTCTGTCCCTCTCTCTCTATCCCTCTCTCTCTGTTCCTTTCTCTCTGTGTCTCTCTATCTCTGTCCCTATCTCTCACTCTCAGTCTCTCTGTCCCTCTCTCCCAGTCTCAGTCTCTCTGTACCTCTCTGTCTCTCAGTCTCTCGCTGTCCCCCCCTCTCTCTCTGTCTCTGTTTGTCTCTCTCCCAATCTCTCTCTGAGTCCCTCTCTCTCTGTCCCTCTCTCTCTGTGTGTCCCGCGCTCTCTGCCTCTCTCTCTCTGTCCCCTCTTCTCTCTCTGTCCCGCTCTCTCTCACTGTCCCACTCTCTGTCTCTCTCTCTCTCTCTCTCTGTCTCTCTCTGTCCCTCTCTCTCTGTCACCCTCTATCTCTCTTTATCCCTCTCTCTTTCCCTGTCCACCTCTCTCTGCCCCTTTCTACCTCTCTGTGTACCCCTCTGTCTCTGACCCTTTCTCTCTCTGTCTCTCTGTCCCTCTCTCTCTCTATCCCTCTTTGTCTCTGTCCCTATCTCTCCCTCTGTCCATCTCTGTTTCTGTCCCTCTCACGCTGTCTCTCTCTCTCTCTGTCCATCTCTCGATCTCTCTCTGTCCCCCCCCCCTCTCTCTCTCTCTGCCCCCCCACTCTCTCGCTCTGATTCTCTATCCCTCTCTCTCGGTCCCTCTCTCTCTGTCCCTCTCTGTCTGTCCCTCCCTCGCTCTCTCTCTCTGTCCCCCCCCCCCCCCTCTCTCTCCCTCTCTCTGTCTCTCTGTCCCTCGGTCTCTCTGTCCCTCTCTCTGTGTCTCCCTCTCTCTCTCTATCCCTCTGTCTCTCTGTCCCTCTCTCACTCTGTCTCTCTGTCCCCCCCCTCTCTATGTGTCTCTCTGTCCCGATGTCTCTCTCTCTCTGTCTCTCTGATCCTCTCTCTCTCTGTCTTTCTGTCCCCCTCTCTCTCTGTGTCTCTCTGTCCCTCTCTCTCTTTCTATGTCCCTCTCTCTCTCTCTGTCTCTCTCTGTCCCTCTCTCTCTGTATCTCTCTCTGTCTCTCTCTGTCCCTCTCTCTCTGTATCTGTGTCCCTCTCTCTGTCCCTCTCTCTGTCTCTCTGCCCCCTCTCTCTCTCTGTCCCCCTCTCTGTAATTCTGCCCCCGTTTCTCTCTCTGTCCCTCTCTCTGTGTCTCTGTGTCCCTCTCTCACTCTGTCTCTCTCACTCTGTTCCTCTCACTCTGTCCCTCTATTTCTGTCCTCCTCTCTCTCTCTGCCCCTCTCTCTGTCCGTGCCCCCCAATCCCTTTCTCCCTCTCTGCTTCGCCCTCTCTGTCTCTGTCCCTCTCTCTCTGAGTCACTCTCACTCTGTGTCCCTCTCTCTCTGTCCCTTTCACCCTCTCTGTGTCCCCCTCTGTCTCTGTCCCTCCCTCCCAGTCCCACTCTCTCTCTCTCTGCCTCTCTGTCCCCCTCTCTCTATCCCTCTTTGCCTCTGTACCCTCTCTCTCTGTTCCTCTCTCTCTATGTCTCTCTCTCTGTCCCTATCTCCCTCTCTCAGTCTCTCTGTCCCTCTCTCTCTGTCTCTCTCTCTCTGTCCCTCTCTCTCTGTCACCCTCTCTCTCTCTCTCTCTTTATCCCTCACTCTTTCCCTGTCCCCCTCTCTCTGCCCCTTTCTCCCTCTCTGTGTACCCCTCTGTCTCTGTACCTCTCTCTATCCCTCTTTGTCTCTGTCCCTCTCTCTCCCTCTGCCCCTCTCTGTCTCTGTCCCTCTCTCTCTGTCTCTCTCTCTCTGTCCATCTCTCGATCTCTCTCTGTCCCTCTCTCTCTCTCTGCCCCCCATCCTCTCGCTCTGTTTCTCTATCCCTCGCTCTCTGTCTACCTCTCTCTTTCTCTCTCTCCCTCTGTCCCTCTCTCTCGGTCCCTCCCTGTCTGTCCCTCCCTCGCTCGCTCTCTCTCTCTCTCTCTCTCTCTCTCACTGTGTCCTTCTCTCTGTCTCTGTCCCCCTCTCTCCGTCTCTCTGTGCCTCTCTCTCTCAGTCCTTCGCTCGCTCTCCATGTGCCCCCTCTCTCTCTCTCTGTCACTCTCTCTCTCTCTGTCCCTCTGTCTCTCTGTCCCTCTCTCTCTCTCTGTGTCGCTGTCCCCCTCTCTCTCACGGTACCCCTGTCCCTCTGTCCATCTCTGTCTGTCCCTCACTCGCTCTCTCTTCCTCTTTCTCTCTCTCTGTCCCTCGTCCCTCACTCCCTCTCTCTCTCTCTGTCTCTCTCTCTCTCTGTTCCTCTGTCTCTCTGTCCCTTTCTCACTCTGTCTTTCTGTCCCCCTCTCACTCTCTGTCTCTTTCTCTCTCTGTCCCTCTCTCTCTCTGTGTCCCTCTCTCTCTCTGTCCCTCTCTCACTCTGTCTCTCTCACTCTGTCCCTCTCACTCTGTCCCTCTGTCTCTGTCCTCCTCTCTCTCTGTCCCTCTCTCTGTCCGTGTCCCACCAGTCCATTTCTCCCTCTCTGCTTCGCTCTCTCTCTGTGTCCCTCTCTGTCTCTGTCCCTCTCTCTCTGAGTCACTCTCACTCTGTGTCCCTCTCTCTCTCTCTGTCCCTTTCTCCCTCTCTGTGTCCCCCTCTGTCTCTGCCCCTCTCTCCCTGTCCCACTCTCTCGCTCTGTTTCTCTCTCCCTCTCTCTCGCTGTACCTCTCTCTTTCTCTCTCTCTCTTGGTCCCTCTCTCTCGGTCCCTCTCTGTCTGTCCCCCCCTCTCTCTCTCCCTCTCTCTGTCTCTCTCTCTCCCTCGGTCTCTCTGTCCCTCTCTCTCTGTCTCCCTCTCTCTCTCTGTCCCTCTCTCACTCTGTCTCTCTGTCCCCCTCTCTCTCTGTGTCTCTCTGTCTCTCTGTCCCCCTCTCTCTCTGTGTCTCTCTGTCCCTATGTCCCTCTCTCTCTGTCTCTCTGATCCTCTCCAACTGTCTCTCTGTCCATCTCTCTCTCTCTGTGTCTCTCTGTCCCTCTCTCTCTTTCTATGTCCCTCTCTCTCTCTGTCTCTCTGTCCCTCTCTCTCTGTCTCTGTGTCCGTCTCTCTCTCTGTCCCTCTCTCTGTCTCTCTGTCCCCCTCTCTCTCTCTGACCCCTCTGTGTATTTCTGTCCTCCTCTCTCTCTCTCTATCCCTCTCTTTGTGTCTCTGTGTCCCTCTCTCACTCTGTCTCTCTCACTCTGTCCCTCTCACTCTGTCCCTCTACCTCTGTCCTCCTCTCTCTCTCTGTCCCTCTCTCTGTCCGTGTCCCACCAGTCCCTTTCTCCCTCTCTGCTTCGCTCTCTCTCTGTGTCCCTCTCTGTCTCTGTTCCTCTCTCTCTGCGTCACTTTCACTCTGTGTCCCTCTCTCTCTCTCTGTCCCTTTCTCCCTCTCTGTGTCCCCCTCTGTCTCAGTCCCTCTCTCCCAGTCCCACTCTCTCTCTGTCCCTCTCTCTCTATTCCTCTCTCTCTGTTCCTTTCTCTCTGTGTGTCTCTCTCTCTGTCCCTATCTCTCACTCTCAGTCGCTCTGTCCCTCTCTCCCAGTCTCAGTCTCTCTGTACCTCTCTGTCTCTCAGTCTCTCTCTGTTCCCCTCTCTCTCTCTGTCTCTGTTTGTCTCTGTCCCAATCTCTCTGAGTCCCTCTCTCTCTGTCCCTCTCTCTCTCTTTGTGTCCCGCTCTCTCTGCCTCTCTCTCTCTGTCCCCTCTTCTCTCTCTGTCCCGCTCTCTCTCACTGTCCCGCTCTGTCTCTCTCTCTCTCTCTCTGTCTCTCTCTGTCTCTCTCTCTGTCCCTCTCTCTCTGTCACCCTCTATCTCTCTTTATCCCTCTCTCTTTCCTTGTCCCCCTCTCTCTGCCCCTTTCTCCCTCTCTGTGTACCCCTCTGTCTATGACCCTCTCTCTCTGTCTCTCTGTCCCTCTATCTCTCTATCCCTCTTTGTCTCTGTCCCTATCTCTCCCTCTGTCAATCTCTGTCTCTGTCCCTCTCTCGCTGTCTCTCTCTCTCTGTCCATCTCTTGATCTCTCTCTGTCCCTCTCTCTCTCTCTCTCTGGCCTCCACTCTCTCGCTCTGTTTCTCTATCCCTCTCTCTCGGTCCCTCTCTCTCGGTCCCTCTCTGTCTGTCCCTCCCTCGCTCTCTCTCTCTGTCCACCCCTCTCTGTCTCCCTCTCTCTGTCTCTCTATCTCTCGGTCTCTCTGTCCGTCTCTCTCTGTCTCCCTTCTCTCTCTGTCCCTCTGTCTCTCTGTCGCTCTCTCACTCTGTCTCTCTGCTCCCCCTCTCTCTGTGTCTCTCTGTCCCTATATCCCTCTCTCTCTGTCTCTATGATCCTCTCTCTCTGTCTCTCTGTCCCTCTCTCTCTTTCTATGTCCCTCTCTCTCTCTGTCTCTCTGTCCCTCTCTCTCTGTCTCTGTGTCCTTCTCTCTCTGTCCCTCTCTCTGTCTCTCTGTCTCCCCTCTCTCTCTGTCCCCCTCTCTGTATTTCTGTCCCCCCCTCTCTCTCTGTCCCTCTCTCTGTGTCTCTGTGTCCCTCTTTCACTCTGTCTCTCTCACTCTGTTCCTCCCACTCTATCTTTATACCTCTCTCTTTCCCTGTCTCCCTCTCTCTGTTCCTTTCTCCATCTCTGTGTACCCCTCTGTCTCTGTCCCTCTCTCTCCCTCAGTCCCTCTCTGTCTCTGTCCCCCTCTCTCTGTCTCTCTCTATCTGTCCATCTCTCGATCTCTCTCTATCCCTCTCTCTCTCTCTGCCCCCCACCCTCTCGCTCTGTTTCTCTATCCCTCTCTCTCTGTGTACCTCTCTCTTTCTCTCTCTCCCTCTGTCCCCCTCTCTCGGTCCCTCCCTGTCTGTCCTCCCTCGCTCTCTCTCTCTGTCCACCCCCTCTCTCTCTCTCTCTCACTGTGTCCTTCTCTCTGTCTCTGTCCCCCTCTCTCTGTCTCTCTGTGCCTCTCTCTCTCAGTCCCTCGCACGCTCTCCATGTGCCCCTCTCTCTGTCTCTCAGTCCCTCTCTCTCTCTGTCCCTCTGTCTCTCTGTCCCTCTCTCTCTCTGTGTCCCTGTCTCTCTCTGTCCCCCTGTACTCTCTGTCCATCTCTGTCTGTCCCTCACTCGCTCCCTCTCCCCCTGTCCGCCCCCCCCCACCCCCCCTCACTCTCAGTGTCTCCCTTTCTCTATATGTCCTTCTCTCTGCCCTTTCCCACTCGGTCTCTCTATCCCTCTGTCTCTTTTCCTCTACCTCTCTCTCAGTCTCTCTGTCCGTCTCGCTATTTCTCAGTCTCTCTGTCCCTCTCTCTCTCTCCCTCCCTCTCTCTCTCTCCCTCTTCCTCTCTCTCTGTCCCTCGGTCCCTCACTCCCTCTCTCTGTCGCCCTCTCTCTCTTTCTGTCCCTCTGTCTCTCATTCCCTGTCCCCTTCTCTCTGTCCCTTTCTCTCTCTGTGTGTACCCCTCTGTCTCTGTCCCTCTCTCTATCCCTCCTTGTCTCTGTCCCTCTCTCTCCCTCTGTCCCTCTCTGTCTCTGTCCCTCTCTCTCTGTCTCTCTCTCTCTGTCCATCTCTCGATCTCTCTCTGTCCCTCTCTCTCTCTCTGCCCCCCATCCTCTCGCTCTGTTTCTCTATCCCTCTCTCTCTGTGTACCTCTTTCTTTCTCTCTCTCCCTCTGTCCATCTCTCTCGGTCCCTCCCGGTCTGTCCTCCCTCGCTCTCTCTCTCTTCCCCCCCCCTCTCTCTCTCTCACACACTATGTCCTTCTCTCTGTCTCTGTCCCCCTCTCTCTGTCTCTCTGTGCCTCTCTCTCTCAGTCCCTCGCTCGCTCCCCATGTGCCCCTCTCTCTGTCTCTCTGTCCCTCTGTCTCTCTGTCTCTCTCTCTCTCTGTGTGTCCCTGTCTCTCTCTGTCCCCCTCTCCCTCACGGTACCCCTGTACTCTCTGTCCATCTCTGTCTGTCTCTCACTCGCTCCCTCTCCCCCTGTCCGCCCCTCCCCCCTCACTCTCTGTGTCTCCCTTTCTCTATATGTCCTTCTCTCTGCCCTTTCCCACTCGGTCTCTCTGTCCCTCTGTCTCTCTTCCTCTACCTCTCTCTCAGTCTCTCTGTCCCTCGCGCTATTTCTCAGTCTCTCTCTCTCCCTCCCTCTCTCTCTCCCTCTTCCTCTCTCTCTGTCCCACGGTTCTTCACTTCTTCTCTCTGTCGCTCTCTCTCTCTCTCTGTCCCTCTGTCTCTCTGTCCCTCTCTAACTCTGTCTTTCTGTCCCCCTCTCACTCTCTGTCTCTTTCTCTCTCTGTCCCTCTCTCTCTCTCACTCTGTCCCTCTATCTCTGACTGCCTCTCTCTCTCTCAGTCCCTCTCTCTGTCCGTGTCCCACCAGTCCCTTTCTCCCTATCTGCTTTGCTCTCTCTCTTTGTCCCTCTCTGTCTCTGTCCCTCTCTCTCTGAGTCAATCTCACTCTGTGTCCCTCTCTCTCTCTGTCCCTTTCTCCCTCTCTGTGTCCCCCTCTGTCTCTGTCCCTCTCTCCCAGTCCCACTCTCTCTCTCTCTGTCATTCTCTCTCTATCCCTCTCTCTCTGTTCCTTTCTCTCTGTATCTCTCTCTCTGTCCCTATCTCTCACTCTCAGTCTCTCTGTCCCTCTCTCCCAGTCTCAGTCTCTCTGTACCTCTCTATCTCTCAGTCTCTCTCTGTTCCCCCTCTCTCTCTGTCTCTGTTAGTCTCTGTCCCTCTCTCTCAGAGTCCCTCTCTCTCTGTTCCTCTCTCTCTCTCTCTCTGTGTCACGCTCTCTCTGCCTCTCTCTCTCTGTCCCCTCTTCTCTCTCTGTCCCGCGCTCTCTCACTGTCCCGCTCTATGTCTCTCTCTCTCTCTCTCTGTCCCTCTCTCTCTCTGTCTCTCTGTGACTCTCTGTCGCTCTCTCACTCTGTCTCTGTCTGTGTCCCTCTCTGTCTCTGTCCCTCTCTCTGTGAGTCACTCTCACTCTGTGTCCCTATCTCTCTGTCCCTTTCTCCCTCTCTGTGTCCACCTCTGTCTCTGTCCCTCCCTCCCAGTCCCACTCTCTCTCTCTGCCTCTCTGTCCCTCTCTCTCTATCCCTCATTGCCTCTGTACCCTCTCTCTCTGTTCCTCTCTCTCTATGTCTCTCTCTCTGTCCCTATCTCTCTCTCTCAGTCTCTCTGTCCCTCTCTCTCTGTCTCCCTCTCTCTCTCTGTCCCTCTGTCTCTCTGTCCCTCTCTCATTCTGTCTCTCTGTCCCCCTCTCTCTCTGTGTCTCTCTGTCCCTATGTCCCTCTCTCTCTGTCTCTCTGATCCTCTCCCTCTGTCTCTCTGTCCCTCTCTCTCTCTGTGTCTCTCTGTCCCTCTCTCTCTTTCTATGTCCCTCTCTCTCTCTCTGTCTCTCTGTCCGTCTCTCTGTCTCTGTGTCCGTCTCTCTCTCTGTCCCTCTCTCTGTCTCTCTGTTCCCCCTCTCTCTCTGACCCCTCTCTGTCTGTCTGACACCCCCCCCCCTCTCTCTGTGTGTCCCTCTCTCTGTGTCTCTGTGTCCCTCTCTCACTCTGTCTCTCTCACTCTGTCCCTCTCACTCTGTCCCTCTATCTCTGGCCTCCTCTCTCTCTCTCTGTCCGTGTCCCCAATCCCTTTCTCCCTCTCTGCTTCGCTCTCTCTGTGTCCCTCTCTGTCTCTGTCCCTCTCTCTCTGAGTCACTCTCACTCTGTGTCCCCCTCTGTCTCTGTCCCTCCCTCCCAGTCCCACTCTCTCTCTCTGCCTCTCTGTCCCTCTCTCTCTATCCCTCTTTACCTCTGTACCCTCTCTCTCTGTTCCTCTCTCTCTATGTCTCTCTCTCTGTCCCTATCTCTCTCTCTCAGTCTCTCTGTCCCTCTCTCTCTGTCTCTCTCTCTGTCCCTCTCTCTCTGTCACCATCTCTCTCTCTTTATCCCTCTCTCTTTCCCTGTTCCCCTCTCTATCCCTCTCTCTCTGAGTACCTCTCTCTTTCTCTCTCTCCCTCTGTCCCTCCCTCTCGGTTCCTCCCTGTCTGTCCCTCCCTCGCTCTCTCTCTATCTGTCCCCCCCCTCTCTCTCTCTCTCTCTCACTTTGTCCTTCTCTCTGTCTCTGCCCCCTCTCTCTGTGCCTCTCTCTCTCTGCCCCTCGCTCGTTCTCCATGTGCCCCTCTCTCTGTCTCTCTGTACCTCTCTCTCTCTGTCCCTCTGTCTCTCTGTCCCTCTCTCTCTCTGTGTCCCTGTCTCTCTCTGTCCCCCTCTCTCTCACGGTACCCCTGTCTCTCTGTCTATCTCTGTCTGTCCCTCCCTCGCTCTCTCTCCCCCTGTCCGCCCCCCCGCCCTCCCCTCACTCTCAGTGTCTCCCTTTCTCGATATGTCGTTCTCTCTGCGCTTTCCCCATCTCTCAGTCTCTCTGTCCCTCTGTCTCTCTTTCTCTACCTCTCTCTCAGTCTCTCTGTCCCTCTCGCTATCTCTCAGTCTCTCTGTCCCTCTCTCTCTCTCCCTCCCTCTCTCTCTCTCCCTCTTTCTCTCTCTCTGTCCCTCGGTCCCTCTCTCCCTCTCTCCCTGTCGCTCTCTCTCTCTCTGTCCCTCTGTCTCTCTGCCCCTCTCTCACTCTGTCTCTCTGTCCCCCTCTCTCTCTGTGTCTCTCTGTCCCTATGTCCCACTCTCTCTGTCTCTCTGATCCTATCTCTCTCTGTCTCTCTGTCCCTCTCTCTCTCTCTCTCTGTGTCTCTGTCGGGGGGACGACTTACCAGGGGTAAGTAACGGGGCTCAGGCGTCTGGCACGGAGCCTGTCCCCGTTACTCAGAAGGGAAGGGTGGAGAAGAGCAGAGCAGTAGTAATTGGGGACTCGATAGTTCGGGGCAAAGATAGGCGGTTTTGTGGGAACGAGAGAGACTCACGTTTGGTATGTTGCCTGCCAGGTGCAAGGGTACGTGATGTCTCTGATCGTGTTTTCCGGGTCCTTAAGGGGGAGGGGGAGCAGCCCGAAGTCGTGGTCCACATTGGCACCAATGACATAGGTAGGAGGAGCGCTGAAGATGTTAGGCAGGCTTTCAGGGAGCTAGGTTGGAAGCTCAAAGTTAGAACGAACAGAGTTGTTGTCTCTGGTTTGTTACCCGTGCCACGTGATAGAGAGTCGAGGAATAGGGAGAGAGAACAGTTAAGTGCGTGGCTACAGGGATTGTGCAGGAGGGAGGGATTCCGGTATTTGGATAACTGGGGTTCTTTCTGGGGAAGGTGGGACCTCTATAAACAGGATGGTCTGCACCTGAACCTGAGGGGCACCAGTAACCTTGGTGGGAGGTTTGCTAGTGGTCTTGGGTGGGGGGGGTTAAACTAACTCTGCAGGGGCATGGGAACCCAGACTGTAGCATAAGGGTGCAGGACCTGGAATGTAGGGAGGTTAGGAACATGGCATCAATTTCAAAGGAGGGTGCCTGTAAACAGGAAAGTGGCTTGAAGTGTGTATACTTCAATGCAAGAAGTATACGAAATAAGGTCGTTGAACTTGCAGCGTGGGTTGGTAACTGGGACTTTGATGTTGTGGCTATTACGGAGACATGGGTAGAACAGGGACAGGATTGGCTGTTGCAGGTTCCAGGGTTTAAATGTTTTAGTAGGGTCAGAGGTGGGGGTAAAAGAGGGGGAGGTGTGGCATTGCTTGTCAAACATAGTATTACAGCTGTGGAAAGGACGATGGAAGACGACTGAGGTAGTTTGGGCTGAGGTGAGGAATAGGAAAGGTGAGCTCACCCTGTTAGGAGTTTTTTGTAGGCCTCCTAATAGTCCTAGAAACGTAGATGAAAGGATTGCGAGGATGATTCAAGAGAAGAGTGAATGTAATAGGTTGGTTGTTATGGGGGACTTTAACTTTCCTGATATTGAATGGGAAAGCTATAGCTCAAGTTCGTTAGATGGGTCAGCGTTTGTCCAATGTGTGCAGGAGGGTTTCCTGACACAATATGTAGATAGGCCAACAAGAGGTGAGGCCATACTGGATTTGGTTCTGGGTAATGAACCAGGCCAGGTGTTAGAATTAGAGGTAGGTGAGCACTTTGGGGACAGTGACCACAATTCGGTGACTTTTACTCTAGTGATGGAGAGGGATAAGTGTGCACTACAGGGCAAGAGTTATAGCTGGGGTCAGGGAAATTATGATGCGGTGAGGCATGACTTAGGACGTGTGGCTTGGAAAAGTAAGCTTCAAGGCAAGGGTGTAATTGATATGTGGAGCTTGTTCAAGGAGCAACTATTGAGTGTCCTTGATAAGTATGTACCCGTCAGGCAGGGAGGAAAGGGTCGTGTGAGGGAGCCGTGGTTTAGTAAGGAATTGGAATCCCTTGTTAAATGGAAGAGGGCGGCCGATGTAAAGATGAGGCGTGAAGGTTCAATTGGGGCGATTGAGAGTTAGAAGGTAGCCAGGAAGGACCTGAAGAGAGAGCTAAGAGCAGCAAGGAGGGGACATGAAAGGTCCTTAGTTGGTAGGATTAGGGAAAACCCTAAGGCTTTCGATAGGTATGTCAGGAATAAAAGAATGACTAGGGTAGGAATAGGTCCAGTCAAGGATAGCAGTGGGAAGTTGCGTGTGGAGGCTGAAGAGATTGGGGAGACACTGAATGAATCCTTTTCGTCAGTATTCAATCAGGAACAGGACATTGTTGTCAATGTGAGTACTGAGTCACAATTAAGTAGAATGGATGGCTTTGAGGTATGTAGAGAAGAGGTGTTGGAAATTCTGGAAAGGGTGAAAATAGATAAGTCCCCTGGGCCTGATGGCATTTATCCTAGGATTCTCTGGGAAGCAAGGGAGGAGATTGCAGAGCCATTGGCCTTGATTTTTATGTCCTCGTTGTCTACAGGAGTAGTGCCAGAAGATTGGAGGCGAGCAAATGTGGTTCCCTTGTTCAAGAAGGGGAGTAGGGATAACCCTAGTAACTATAGGCCAGTGAGTCTCACTTCTGATGTGGGCAAAATCTTAGAGAGAATTGTAAGGGATAGGATTTATGAACATCTGGATAGGAATAATGTGATCAAGGATAGTCAGCATGGTTTTGTGAAGGGCAGGTCGTGCCTCACAAACCTTATTGAATTCTCTGAGAAGGTGACTAAGGAGGTGGACGAGGGGAAAGCGGTAGATGTGGTGTATATGGATTTTAGTAAGGTGTTTGATGAGGTTCCCCATGGTAGACTACTGCAGAAAATACGGAGGTATGGCATTGAGGGTGAGTTGGAGGTTTGGATTAGGAGTTGGCTGGCTGGAAGAAGACAGAGGGTAGCAGTTTATGGCAAAGTTTCATCTTGGAGTGCCGTCACTAGCGGTGTTCCGCAAGGATCTGTTTTGGGACCATTGCTGTTTGTCATTTTTATAAATGACCTGGAGGAGGGGTTAGAAGGTTGGGTGAGCACGTTTGCGGATGATACGAAAGTCAGAGGAGTTATACACAGTGAGGAAGGATATGGCAGGTTACAGCGGGATATAGACAAGCTGCAGAACTGGGCAGAAAGGTGGCAAATGGAGTTCAATGTAGCTAAGTGTGAGGTGATTCACTTTGGTAAGAGTAATAAAAAGATGGGGTACTGGGCTAATGGTCGGATACTTGGTAGTGTGGATGAGCAGAGAGATCTTGTTGTCCATGTACACAGATCTTTGAAAGTTGCCACCCAGGTAAATAGTGCGGTGAAGAAGGCATATGGCGTACTGGCTTTTATTGGTAGAGGAATTGAGTTCCGGAGTACTGAGTTCATGTTGCAGTTGTATAAGACTCTGGTGCGGCCGCATCTGGAGTATTGTGTGCAGTTTTGGTCGCCATACTATAGGAAGGATGTGGAGGCACTTGAACGGGTGCAGAGGAGGTTTAACAGGATGTTGCCTGGTATGGTAGAAAGATCGTATGAGGGAAGGCTGAGGCACTTGGGGTTGTTTTCATTGGAGAAAAGAAGGTTTCGGGGTGACTTGATAGAGGTGTACAAGATGATTAGGGGTTTAGATAGGGTCGACAGTGAGAATCTTTTTCCACGTGTGGAGTCAGCTATTACAAGGGGGCATAGCTTTAAATTAAGGGGGGGTTAGGTATAGGACAGATGTTAGGGGTAGGTTCTTTCCTCAGCGAGTCGTGAGTTCATGGAATGCCCTGACAGTAACAGTGGTGGACTCTCCCTCATTATGGGCATTTAAGCGGGCAATGGACAGGCATATGGAGGATAGTGGGCTAATGTAGGTTAGGTGGGCTTGGATCGGCGCAACATCGAGGGCCGAAAGGCCTGTACTGCGCTGCATTCTTCTATGTTCTATGTTCTATGTTCTCTTGGTCCCTCTCTCACTCTGTCCACCCTCTATCTCGCTCTGACTCTCTGTCCCTCCCTCTCTCTGTCCCCCTCTCTCCTTCTGTCCCTCGCTCTGTCCCTCTCTCTCTCTGCCTCTCTCTCTGTCCCTCTCTCTCTGTCCCTCTCTCTCTGAACGCCCCCCTCTCTCTATCCCTGTCTCTGTCCCTGTCCCCTCCTCACTCTGTCCCTTTCTCCCTCTCTCTGTCCCTCTCTCTGTGTTCCTTTCTCTCTCTGTCCCTTTCTCCCTCTCAGTGTCCCCCTCTGTCTCTGTCCCTCTCTCTCTCTGTCCCTCTCTCTCTGTCTCTCTCTGTCAGTCTGTCTCCCTGTCCCTCCCTCTCTATCTCTGTCCGTCTCTCTCTCTCTCTCTGTCCCTCTCTCCCTCTCTCTCTCTGTCCCTCACTCTCTCTCTCTTTCACTCTCTCTCTGTCTCTCTGTCCCCCCCTCTCTGTCTCTCTCTCCCTCTCTCTCTCTCTCAGTCTCTCTGTCCCTCTGTTTCTCTTTCCCTACCTCTCTCTCTCTCTCTCTCAGTCTCTCTGTCCCTCTCGCTGTCTCTCAGTCTCTCTGTCCCGCTCTCTTTCTTCGTCGATCTGTCCCTCTCTCTCTCTCCCCCTCTCTCTCTCCCTCTGTCTCTCTGTCCCTCTCTCTCTCTGCCTCTCTATCTGTCCCTCTCTCTCTGTCCCTCTCTCTCTGTCTCTTTCTCCCCCTCTCTCTCTCTCTATCCCTCGGTCTCACTGTCCCTCTCTCTCTGTCTCTCTCTCTCTCTGTGTCAGTCTGTCTCTCTGTCCCACCCTCTCTATCTCTGTCCCTCTCTCTCTCTCTGTGTCCCTCTCTCCCCCTCTCTCTCTCTCTCTCTGTGTCCCTCTCTCCCTCTCTCTCTCTTTCACTCTCTCTCTGTCTCTCTGTCCCGCTCTCTTTCACTGTGTCTCTCTCTCCCTCTCCCTCTCTGTCTCTCTGTCCCTCTGTTTCTCTTTCCCTACCTCTCTCTCTCTCTCAGTCTCTCTGTCCCTCTCGCTGTCTCTCAGTCTCTCTGTCCCGCTCTCTTTCTTCGTCGATCTGTCCCTCTCTCTCTTCCCCCCTCTCTCTCTCCCTCTGTCTCTCTGTCCCTCTCTCTCTCTGCCTCTCTATCTGTCCCTCTCTCTCTGTCCCTCTCTCTGAAAGCCCCCCTCTCTCTATCCCTGTCTCTGTCCCTGTCCCCTCCTCTCTCTGTCCCTTTCTCCCTCTCTCTGTTCCTCTCTCTGTGTTCCTTTCTCTCTCTGTCCCTTTCTCCCTCTCTGTGTCCCCCTCTGTCTCTGTCCCTCTCTCTCTGTCTCTCTCTCCCTCTCTCTCTCTCTCTCTATCCCTCGGTCTCACTGTCCCTCTCTCTCTGTCTCTCTCTCTCTCTCTCTCTCTGTGTCAGTCTGTCTCTCTGTCCCTCCCTCTCTATCTCTGTCCCTCTCTCTCTCTCTGTGTCCCTCTCTCCCTCTCTCTCTTTCACTCTCTCTCTGTCTCTCTGTCCCGCTCTCTTTCACTGTGTTCCTCTCTCCCTCGCTGTCTCTCTGCCCCACTCCCTCTCTGTCTCTCTGTTCCCCCCCTCTCTCTGTCTCTCAGTCCCTCTCTCTCAGTCTCTCTGTCCCTCTGTTTCTCTTTCCCTACCTCTCTCTCTCTCTCAGTCTCTCTGCCCCTCTCGCTGTCTCTCAGTCTCTCTGTCCCTCTCTCTTTCTCCGTAGATCTGTCCCCCTCTCTCTCTCTCCCCCCTCTCTCTCTCCCTCTGTCTCTCTGTCCCTCTCTCACTCTGTCTCTCTGTCCCCCTCTCTCTCTCTTAGTCTCTCTGTCCCTCTCTCTCTCCCTCTCTCTCTCTCTCACTCTCTGTCCCTCGGTCTCTGGCCCTCTCTCTCCCTTCTCCCTCTCTCTCTCTCTCTCTGTGTCCCTCTGTCTCTCTGTCCCTTTCTCACTCTGTCTCCCTGTCCCTCTCTCTCTCTGTCCCTCTGTCTCTCTGTCCCTCTCTCACTCTGTCTCTCTGTCCCTCTCTCTCTCTCAGTCCCTCTGTCTCTCTGTCCCTCTCTCACTCTGTCTCTCTGTCCCTCACTCTCTCTCAGTCTCTCTGTCCTTCTCTCTCTCCCTCTCTCTCTCTCTCTGTCCCTCGGTCTCTGTCCCTCTCTCTCTCTCAGTCCCTCTGTCTCTCTGTCCCTCTCTCTCTCTGCCTCTCTCTCTGTCCCTCTCTCTCTGTCCCTCTCTCTCTCTGCCTCTCTATCTCTGTCCCTCTCTCTCTCTCTCTGTCCCTCTCTCCCCCTCTCTCTCTCTCTCTCTGTGTTCCTCTCTCCCTCTCTCTCTCTCTTTCACTCTCTCTCTGTCTCTCTGTCCCGCTCTCTTTCACTGTGTCTCTCTCTCCCTCTCCCTCTCTCAGTCTCTCTGTCCCTCTGTTTCTCTTTCCCTACCTCTCTCTCTCTCTCAGTCTCTCTGTCCCTCTCGCTGTCTCTCAGTCTCTCTGTCCCGCTCTCTTTCTTCGTCGATCTGTCCCTCTCTCTCTTCCCCCCTCTCTCTCTCCCTCTGCCTCTCTGTCCCTCTCTCTCTCTGCCTCTCTATCTGTCCCTCTCTCTCTGTCCCTCTCTCTGAAAGCCCCCCTCTCTCTATCCCTGTCTCTGTCCCTGTCCCCTCCTCTCTCTGTCCCTTTCTCCCTCTCTCTGTTCCTCTCTCTGTGTTCCTTTCTCTCTCTGTCCCTTTCTCCCTCTCTGTGTCCCCCTCTGTCTCTGTCCCTCTCTCTCTGTCTCTCTCTCCCTCTCTCTCTCTCTCTCTATCCCTCGGTCTCACTGTCCCTCTCTCTCTGTCTCTCTCTCTCTCTCTCTCTCTCTCTGTGTCAGTCTGTCTCTCTGTCCCTCCCTCTCTATCTCTGTCCCTCTCTCTCTCTCTGTGTCCCTCTCTCCCTCTCTCTCTCTCTCTCTCTGTCCCTCTCTCCCTCTCTCTCTCTTTCACTCTCTCTCTGTCTCTCTGTCCCGCTCTCTTTCACTGTGTTCCTCTCTCCCTCGCTGTCTCTCTGCCCCACTCCCTCTCTGTCTCTCTGTTCCCCCCCTCTCTCTGTCTCTCAGTCCCTCTCTCTCAGTCTCTCTGTCCCTCTGTTTCTCTTTCCCTACCTCTCTCTCTCTCTCAGTCTCTCTGCCCCTCTCGCTGTCTCTCAGTCTCTCTGTCCCTCTCTCTTTCTCCGTAGATCTGTCCCCCTCTCTCTCTCTCCCCCCTCTCTCTATCCCTCTGTCTCTCTGTCCCTCTCTCACTCTGTCTCTCTGTCCCCCTCTCTCTCTCTTAGTCTCTCTGTCCCTCTCTCTCTCCCTCTCTCTCTCTCTCACTCTCTGTCCCTCGGTCTCTGGCCCTCTCTCTCCCTTCTCCCTCTCTCTCTCTCTGTGTCCCTCTGTCTCTCTGTCCCTCTCTCACTCTGTCTCCCTGTCCCTCTCTCTCTCTGTCCCTCTGTCTCTCTGTCCCTCTCTCACTCTGTCTCTCTGTCCCTCTCTCTCTCTCAGTCCCTCTGTCTCTCTGTCCCTCTCTCACTCTGTCTCTCTGTCCCTCACTCTCTCTCAGTCCCTCTGTCCTTCTCTCTCTCCCTCTCTCTCTCACTCTGTCCCTCGGTCTCTGTCCCTCTCTCTCTCTCAGTCCCTCTGTCTCTCTGTCCCTCTCTCTCTGCCTCTCTCTCTGTCCCTCTCTCTCTGTCCCTCTCTCTCTCTGCCTCTCTATCTCTGTCCCTCTCTCTCTCTGTGTCCCTCTCTCCCCCTCTCTCTCTCTCTCTCTGTGTCCCTCTCTCCCTCTCTCCCTCTCTGCCTCTCTATCTCTGTCCCTCTCTCTCTCTCTGTGTCCCTCTCTCCCCCCCTCTCTCTCTCTCTCTCTGTGTCCCTCTCTCCCTCTCTCCCTCTCTCTCTCTTTCACTCTCTCTCTGTCTCTCTGTCCCGCTCTCTTTCACTGTGTCTCTCTCTCCCTGTCTCTCTCTCTATCCCTGTCTCTGTCCCTGTCCCCTCCTCTCTCTGTCCCTTTCTCCCTCTCTCTGTCCCTCTCTCTGTGTTCCTTTCTCTCTCTGTCCCTTTCTCCCTCTCTGTGTCCCCCTCTATCTCTGTCCCTCTCTCTCTCTGTCCCTCTCTCTCTGTCTCTCTGTCCCTCTCTCTCTCTCTATCCCTCGGTCTCACCGTCCCTCTCTATCTGTCTGTCTCTCTCTCTCTCTCTCTGTCCCTCTCTCTGTCTCTCTGTGTCCCTCTCTCTCTGTCTCTCTGGCCCACTCTCGCTCTCTCTCTCTCTCTCTCTCTCTCTGTGTCAGTCTGTCTCTCTGTCCCTCCCTCTCTATCTCTGCCCCTCTCTCTCTCTCTGTCCTTCTCTCCCTCTCTCTCTGTCCCTCACTCTCTCTCTCTTTCACTCTCTGTCTCTGTCTCTCTGTCCCGCTCTCTCTCACTGTGTCCCTCTCTCCCTCTCTGTCCCTCTGCCCCACTCCCTCTCTGTCTCTCTGTCCCCCCTCTCTCTGTCTCTCTGTCCCTCTCTCTCTCAGTCTCTCTGGCCCTCTGTTTCTCTTTCCCTACCTCTCTCTCTCTCTCCCAGTCTCTCTGTCCCTCTCGCTGTCTCTCAGTCTCTCTGTCCCTCTCTCTTTCTCCGTAGATCTGTCCCTCTCTTTCTCCCCCCCTCTCTCTCCCTCTGTGTCTCTGTCCCTCTCTCACTCTGTCTCTCTGTCCCTCTCTCTCTCTCTGTCTCTCTGTCCCTCTCTCTCTCTCCATCCCTCTCTCTCTGTCCCTCGGTCTCTCTGCCCCTCTCTCTCTCTGTCTCCCTCTCTCTCTCTCTCTGTCCCTCTCTCACTCTGTCTCTCTGTCCCCCTCCTCTCTCCGAGTCTCTCTATCTCTATGTCCCCCTCTCTCTGTCTCTCTGATCCACTCTCTCTGTCTCTCTGTCCCTCTCTCTCTGTGTCTCTCTGTCCCTCTCTCTCTTTCTATGTCCCTCTCTCTCTGTCCCTCTTTCTCTCTCTCTCTCTGTCCCTCTCTCTGTGTCTTTCTGTCCCCCTCTCTCTGTGTCCCACTCTCTCTGTCCCACTCTCTCTCTGTTCCTCTCTCTCTGTCCCCTCCCTCTCGCTCTGTCTCTCTGTCCCTCTCTCTGTCTTCCTCTCTCTCTCTGTCTCTCGCTGTCCCCCTCTCTCTCTGTCCCTCTTTCTCTTACTCTGGGACTCTCTCTCTCTGTGTCCCTCTGTCTCTGTCACTCTCTCTCTCTCTCTCTGTCCCTGTCTCTGTCTCTCTGTCCCTCTCTCTCTCACGGTACCCCTGTCTTTCTGTCCATCTCTGTCTGTCCCTCCCTCGCTCTCTCTCTCTCTGTCACCCACCCTCTCTCTGTTTCTCTCTTTCTCTCTGTGTCCTTCTCTCAGCACTGTCCCCATCTCTCGGTCTCTCTGTCCCTCTGTCTCTCTGTCTCTCTGTCCCTCTCTCTGTCTCTCTCTCTCTCTCTCTCTCTCTGTCAGTCTGCCTCTCTGTCCCTCCCTCTCTCTCTGTCCCTCCCTCTATCTCTCTGTGTCCCTCTCTCCCTCTCTGTCTCTCTCTCCCTTTCTCTCTCTCAGTCTCTCTGTCCCTCTGTTTCTCTTTCCTTACCTCTCTCTCTCTCTCTCTCAGTCTCTCTGTCCCTCTCGCTGTCTCTCAGTCTCTCTGCCCCGCTCTCTTTCTCCGTAGATCTGTCCCTCTCTCTCTCCCCCCCTCTCTCTCTCAGTCTCTCTGTCCCTCTCTCTCCCTCCCCCTCTCTCTCTCTCTCTCTGTCCCTCGGTCTCTGTCCCTCTCTCTCTGTCTCCCTCTCTCTCTATGTGGCTCTCTGTCTCTCTCTCACTCTGTCTCCCTGTCCCTCTCTCTCTCTGTCCCTCTCTGTCTCTGTCCCCCTCTCTCTCAGTCCCTCTGTCTGTCTGTCCCTATCTCACTCTGTCTCTCTGTCCCTCTCTCTCTATGTCTCTCTGTCCCTATGTCCCTCCCTCTCTGTCTCTCTGACCCTCTCTCTGTGTCTCTCTGTCCCTCTCTCTTTCTATGTCCCTCTCTCTCTGTCTCTCTCGCTGCCTCTCTGTCCGTCTCTCTCTGTCACTCTCTCTCTGTGTCCCAGTCTCTCTGTCCTGCTCTCTCTCACTGTGTCCCTCTCTCTCTCTCTCTCTCAGTCTCTCTGTCCCTCTGTTTCTCTTTCCCTACCTCTCTCACTCTCTCAGGCTCTCTGTCCCTCTCGCTGTCTCTCAGTCTCTCTGTCCCTCTCTCTTTCTCCGTAGATCTGTCCCTCTCTCTCTTTCCCCCCTCTCTCTCTCCCTCTGTCTCTCTGTCCCTCTCTCACTCTGTCTCTCTGTCCCTCTCTCACTCTCAGTCTCTCTGTCCCTCTCTCTCTCCCTCTCTCTCTCTCTCTGTCCCTCGGTCTCTGTCCCTCTCTCTCTGTCTCCCTCTCTCTCTCTCTGTGTCCCTCTGTCTCTCTGTCCCTCTCTCACTCTGTCTCCCTGTCCTCTCTCTCTCTCTGTCCCTCTGTCTCTCTGTCCCTCTCTCACTCTGTCTCTCTGTCCCTCTCTCTCTCTCAGTCCCTCTGTCTCTCTGTCCCTCTCACACTCTGTCTCTCTGTCCCTCTCTCTCTCTCTATGTCTCTCTGTTCCTATGTCCCTCCCTCTTTGTCTCTCTGACCCTCTCTCTGTGTCTCTCTGTCCCTCTCACTTTCTATGTCCCTCTCTCATACACGGTGTCCCTCTCTCTCTGTCTCTCTGTCCCTTCTCTGTGTCCCTCTCTCCGTCTCTCTGTCCCTCTCTCTCTCTATCCCTCACTCTCTGTCCCCTCTCACTCGCTCTGTCTCTCTATCAATGTCTCTCTCACTATTCCTCTCTCTCTGTTTCTCTCTGTCCCTCTATCTCTGCACCTCTCTCTCTGTCCCTCTCTCTCTCTGTGTCCCTCTCTATCTGTCTCTCTCTCTCTCTCTGTACCTCTCTCTCTGTCCCTCTATCTGTGTCCCCCTCTCTCTCTGTCCCTCTGTCTCCCTGTCCGTATGTCTCTCTCTCTCTCTCTCAGTGTCTCTGTCCCCCTCACTCACTGTGTCCCTCTCACTCTCTGTCTCTCTCTCTCTCTCTGTGTGTCCCTCGGTCTCTCTGTCTCTCTGTCCGTATCTCTCTCTCTCTCTCTCTGTGTCTCTCTGTCCCTCTCTCTCTCTTTCTATGTCCCTCTCTCATTCACTGTGTCCCTCTCTCTCTCTGTCTCTCTGTCCCTCTCTCTCTCTGTGACCCTCTTTCTCTGTCCCCTCTCTCTTGCTCTGAATTTCTGTCAATCTCTCTCTCTCTGTCCTTCTCTCTCTCTGTCTCTCTCTGACCCTCTATGTCTGCCCCCCTCTCTCTCTCTGTTCCCCTCTCACTCTGTGTCCCTCTCTCTCTGTCTCTCTCTCCCTGTTCCTGTCCCCCGTCTCTCTCTTTCCCTCTTTCTCTCTCTCTGTGCCCCTCTCTCTCTGTGTCCCTATCTCTGTGTGTCCCTCTCTCTCTGTCCCTCTCACTGTGTGTCCCTCTCTCTCTCTGTCCCTCTCTCTGCCTCACTCTCTGTGTCCCTCTCTCTCACTGTTTCCCTCTCTGTCCCTCTCTCTCTGTCCCTCTCTCTATGGCCCCGTCTCTCTGTCTCTGTCCCTGCACCTCCTCTCTCTGTCCCTTTCTCCGTCTCTGTGCCCCCCTCTCTATCTGTCCCTCTCTCTCTGTCCCTTTCTCCCTCTCTGTGTCCCCCTCTGTCTTTGTCCCTCCTACTCTGGGTCCCTCTCTCTCTCTGTCTCTCTCTCTGCCTCACTCTCTGTGTCCCTCTCTCTCACTGTTTCCCTCTCTGTCCCTCTCTCTCTGTCCCTCTCTCTATGGCCCCGTCTCTCTGTCTCTGTCCCTGCACCTCCTCTCTCTGTCCCTTTCTCCGTCTCTGTGCCCCCCTCTCTATCTGTCCCTCTCTCTCTGTCCCTTTCTCCCTCTCTGTGTCCCCCTCTGTCTTTGTCCCTCCTACTCTGGGTCCCTCTCTCTCTCTGTCTCTCTCACTCTCTCACTTTCTCTCTGTCCCTCTGTGTGTGTGTGTGTCCCTGTTCCTCTGTCTCTCGCTCTGTCTCTTTCTATGTCCCTCTCTCTTTCTATGTACCTCTCTCATTCACTGTGTCCCTCTCTCTCTCTGTCTCTCTGTCCCTCTCACTCTCTGTCCCTCTCTCCGTCTCTCTGTCCCTCTCTCTCTGTGTCTCTCTGTCCCTCTCTGTCTGTCCCTCACTCTCTGTCCCCTCTCACTCGCTCTGTCTCACTATCAATGTCTCTCTCACTATTCCTCTCTCTCTGTTTCTCTCTGTCCCTCTATCTCTGCACCTCTGTCTCTGTCCATCTCCCTCTCTCTGTCCTTCTCTCTCTGTGTCCCTCTCTGTGTGTCCCTCTCTGTGACCCTCTCTCTGTGTCCCTCTCTCTGTGTCCCTCTCTCTCTGTCCCTTTCTCCCTCTCTGTATCCCTCTCTCTCTGTCTCTCTGCCTCTCTCTCTCTGTAACTCTCTCTGTCTCTCTTTTCCTCTCTCTGTCCCTTTCTATATGAGTCTCTCTGTCTCTCTCTCTCTTTCTCGATCTGTGTCCCTCTCTCTCTGTCCCTCTTTCTCTGTCCCTCTCTCTATGACCCCCGTCTCTCTCTCTGTCCCTGCACCCCCTCTCTCTGTCCCTTCCTCCCTCTCTTTGTCCCCCTCTCTCTCTGTGTCCCCCTCTCTCTCTGTCCCTTTCTCCGTCTCTCTGTGATTCCCTCTGTCTCTGTCCCTCTCTCTCTGCATCTCTCTCTCTGTGTCTCTCTGTCCCTCTCTCTCTGTCCCTCACTCTCTGTCCCCTCTCACTCGCTCTGTCTCACTATCAATGTCTCTCTCACTATTCCTCTCTCTCTGTTTCTCTCTGTCCCTCTATCTTTGCACCTCTGTCTCTGTCCATCTCTCTCTCTCTGTCCTTCTCTCTCTGTGTCCCTCTCTGTGTGTCCCTCTCTGTGACCCTCTCTCTGTGTCCCTCTCTCTGTGTCCCTCTCTCTCTGTCCCTTTCTCCCTCTCTGTATCCCTCTCTCTCTGTCTCTCTGCCTCTCTCTCTCTGTAACTCTCTCTGTCTCTCTTTTCCTCTCTCTGTCCCTTTCTATATGAGTCTCTCTGTCTCTCTCTCTCTTTCTCGATCTGTGTCCCTCTCTCTCTGTCCCTCTTTCTCTGTCCCTCTCTCTATGACCCCCGTCTCTCTCTCTGTCCCTGCACCCCCTCTCTCTGTCCCTTCCTCCCTCTCTTTGTCCCCCTCTCTCTCTGTGTCCCCCTCTCTCTTTGTCCCTTTCTCCGTCTCTCTGTGATTCCCTCTGTCTCTGTCCCTCTCTCTCTGCATCTCTCTCTCTGTGTCTCTCTGTCCCTCTGTCTCTCGCTCTGTCTCTTTCTATGTCCCTCTCTCTTTCTATGTCCCTCTCACATTCACCGTGTCCCTCTCGCTCTCTGCCTCTCTGCCTCTCTCTCTGTAACTCACTCTGTCTCTCTGTCCCTCTCTCTGTCACTCTCTCTGTCTCTCTGTTCCTCTCTCTCTCTCGCTGTCCCCCCCTCTCTCTCTCTCTCGCTCTCTGTCCCTCTGTCTCTGTCCCTCTTTCTCTGTTCCTCTCTCTCTGTCCCTCTCTCTCTGTCTCGCTCTCTCTGTCCCCCTCTTCTCTCACTGTCCCTCTCTCTCTCTGTACCCCTCTCTCTCTCTCTCTGTCCCTCTCTCTCTGTGTCCCTCTCTCTCTCTGTCTCTCTCTCTCTGCCTCTCTCTCTGTCCCTCCCTCTATGCCACCCTCTCTCTCTCTGTCCCTCTCTCTGTCCTTTCTCCCTCTCTGTGTCCCTCTCTCTCTGTCCAACTCCCTCTGTCCCTTTCTCCCTCTCTGTGTCCCCCTCTGTTTCTGCCCCTCTCTCTCTGGGTCCCTCTCTATCTCTGTCTCTCTGTCACTCTCTCTCTCTGTGTCCCTCGGTCTTAATGTCCCTCTCTCTGTCTCCCACTCACTTTCTCTGTCCCTCTGTCTCTCTGTCCCTCTCTCTCTCTCTGACTCTCTGTCCCTCTGTCTATCTGTCTCTCTCTCTGTCTCTGTCTCTCTCTCTCTGTCCCTCTCTCTGCCCCTCTCTCTCTGTCCCTCTCTCTCTCTCTGTCTCCCTCTCTCTCTGTCTCTCTCTCTGTCCCTCTCTCTCTGTCCCTCTTTCTCTGTCCCTCTCTCTATGACCCCCATCTCTCTCTCTATCCCTGCACCCCCTCTCTCTGTCCCTTTCTCCCTCTCTTTGACCCCCCCTATCTCTCTGTCCCTCTCTCTCTCTCTGTCTCTTTCTCCCTCTCTGTGTCCCCCTCTGTCTCTGTCTCTCTCTCTGGGTCCCCCTCTCTCTCTCTCTGTCTCTCTGTCCCTCTCTCACTCTCTATCCCTCTCTCTCTCTGTGTGTGTCTCTGTCCCTCTGTATCTCGCTCTGTCTCTTTCTATGTCCCTCTCTCTTTCTATGTCCCTCTCTCATTCACTGTGTCCCTCTCTCTGTATCTCTGTCTCTCTCTCTGTCTGTCCCTCTCTCTCTGTGTCTCTCTGTCCCTCTCCCTCTCTCTCTCTCTGTCTCTCTGGCCCTCTGTCTATCTGTCCCTCACTCTCTGTCCCCGCTCACTCGCTCTGTCTATCTATCAATGTCTCTCTCACTATTGCTCTCTCTCTGTTTCTCTCTGTCCCTCTATCTCTGCCCCTCTCTCTGTACGTCTCTCTCTGTCTCCCTCTCTCTCTGTCTCTCTCTCTCTGACCCTCTCTCTGTCCCTGTATCCCCTCTCTCTGTCCCTTTCTCCCTCTCTGTATCCCTCTCTCTCTCTGTCTCTCTGTCCCTCTCTCTCTGTAACTCTCTCTGTCTCTCTGTCCCTCTCTCTGTCCCTCTCTCTGTGTCCCTCTCTCTGTCCCTGTCCCCCCGCTCTCTGTCCCTTTCTCCCTCTCTGTATCCCTCTCTCTCTCTGTCTCTCTTCCTCTCTCTCTCTATAACTCTCTCTGTCTCTCTGTATCTCTCTCTGTCCCTCACTCCATGTGTCTCTCTGTCTCTCTCTCTCTCTTTCTCGCTCTGTGTCCCTCTCTCTCTCTGTGTCCCTCTCTCTCTGTCCCTCTCTCTATGATCCCCGTCTCTCTCTGTCCCTGCACCCCCTCTCTCTGTCCCTTTCTCCCTCTCTTTGTCCCCCTCTGTCTCTCTCCCTCTCTCTCTGGGTCCGGCTCTCTCTGTCTCTCTGTCCCTCTCTCACTCTCTCTTTTTCCCTCCGTCTCTCTCTGTGTGTCTCTCTGTCCCTCTGTCTCTCGCTCTGTCTCTTTCTATGCCCCTGTCTCTTTCTATGGCCGTCTGTCATTCACCGTGTCCCTTTCTCTCTGACTCTCTGTCCCTCTCTCTCTCTCTGTCCCTCTCTCTCTGCGTCTCTCTGTCCCTCTCTCTCCCTCTGCCTCTCTGCCTCTCTCTCTGTAACTCTCTCTGTCTCTCTGTCCCTCTCTCTGTCCCTCTCTCTGTCTCTCTGTTCCTCTCTCTCTCTCGCTGTCCATCTCTCTGTCTCTCTCTCTCTCGCTCTGTGTCCCTCTCTCTCTGTCCCTCTTTCTCTGTTCGTCTCTCTCTCTGTCCCTCTCTCTGTCTTGCTCTCTCTGTCCCCCTCTTCTCTCACTGTCCCTCTCTCTCTGTACCCATCTCTCTCTCTGTCCCTCTCTCTCTGTGTCCCTCTCTCTCTCCCTTTTTCCCTCTCTGCCTCTCTCTCTGTCCCTCCCTCTATGCCACCCTCTCTCTCTGTCCCTCTCTCTGTCCTTGTCCCTCTCTCTGTCCCTTTCTCCCTCTCTGTGTCCCTCTCTCTCTCTGTCCATCTCTCTCTCTGTCCCTTTCTCCCTCTCTGTGTCCCCCTCTATTTCTGCCCCTCTCTCTCTGGGTCCCTCTCTATTTCTGTCTCTCTGTCACTCTCTCTCTCTCTGTGTGTCCCTCGGTCTCAAAGTCCCTCTCTCTCTGTCTCCCACTCACTTTCTCTGTCCCTCTGTCTCTCTGTCCCTCTCTCACTCTGTCTCTCTGTCCCTCTCTCTCTCTCTGACTCTCTGTCCCTCTGTCTATCTGTCTCTCTCTCTGTCTGTCCCTCTATCTCTCTGTCTCACTCTCTCTCTGTCTCTCTCTCTCTCTCTCTGTCCCTCTCTCTCTGTACCTCTTTCTCTGTCCCTCTCTCTATGACCCCCGTCACTCTCTCTGTCCCTGCACCCCTCTCTCTGTCCCTTTCTCCCTCTCTTTGTCCCCTTCTGTCTCTGTCTCTCTCTCTCTCTGGGTCCCTCTCTCACTCTGTCTCTCTGTCCCTCTCTCCATGTGTCTCTGTGTGTCTCTCTCTCTTTCTCGCTCTGTGTCCCTGTCTCTCTGTCCCTCTTTCTCTGTCCCTCTCTCTATGACCCCCGTCTCTCTCTCTGTCCCTGCACCCCCTCTCTCTGTCCCTTTCTCCCTCTCTTTGTCCCCCTCTCTCTCTGTGTCCCTCTCTCTCTCTGTCCCTTTCTCCGTCTCTGTGATTCCCTCTGTGTCTGTCCCTCTCTCTCTGGGTCCCTCTCTCTGTGTCTCTCTGTCCGTCTCTCACTCTCTCTTTTTCCCTCTCTCTCTCTCTCTCTCTGTGTCTCTCTGTCCCTCTGTCTCTCGCTCTGTCTCTTTCTATGTCGCTCTCTGTTTCTATGTCCCTCTCTCATTCACTGTGTCCCTCTCTCTCTGTCTCTCTGTCCCTCTCTCTCTCTGTCCCTCTCTGCGTCTCTCTGTTCCTCTCTATCTGCGTCTCTCTGTCCCTCTCTCTCTCTGTCCCCTCTCACTCGCTCTGTCTCTCTATCAAAGTCTCTCTCACTATTCCTCTCTCTCTGTTTCTCTCTGTCCCTCTATCTCTGCCCCTCTCTCTCTGTCCCTCTCTCTGTCTCCCTCTCTCTCTGCCTCTCTCTCTGTAACTCTCTCTGTCTCTCTGTCCCTCTCTCTGACCCTATCTCTGTCTCTCTGTTCCTCTCTCTTTCTCGCTGTCCCTCTCTCCATGTGTCTCTCTGTCTCTCTCTCTCTCGCTCTGTGTCCCACTCTCTCTGTCCCTCTTTCTCTGTTCCTCTCTCTCTCACTGTGTCCCTCTCTCTCTGTCTCGCTCTCTCTGTCCCCCTCATCTCTCACTGTCCCTCTCTCTCTGTACCCATCTCTCTCTCTGGCCCTCTCTCTCTGTGTCCCTCTCTCTCTCTGTCTCTCTCTCTCTCTGCCTCTCTCTCTGACCCTCCCTCTATGCACCCCTCTCTCTGTCCTTGTCCCTCTCTCTGTCCCTTTCTCCCTCTCTGTGTCCCTCTCTCTCTGTGTCCATCTCTCTCTCTGCCCCTTTCTCCCTCTCTGTGTTCCCCTCTGTCTCTGCCCCCCTCTCTCTGGGTCCCTCTCTATCTCTGTCTCTCTGTCACTCTCTCTCTCTGTGTCCCTCGGTCTCAATGTCTCTCTCTCTCTGTCTCCAACTCTCTTTCTCTGTCCCTCTGTCTCTCTGTCCCTCTCTCACTCTGTCTCTCTGTCCCTCTCTCTCTCTCTGACTCTCTGTCCCTCTGTCTATCTCTCTCTCTGTCTCTCTGTCTCTCTCTCTCTCTCTCTGTCCCTCTATCTCTGCCCCTCTCTCTCTATCCCTCTCTCTCTGTCTCCCTCTCTCTGTCTCTCTCTCTCTCTGTCCCTCTTTCTCTGTCCCTCTCTCTATGACCCCTGTCTCTCTCTCTGTCCCTGCACCCCCTCTCTCTATCCCTTTCTCCCTCTCTTTGTCCCCCCCTCTCTCTGTCTCTCTGTCCCACTCTGTCTGTCCCTCTCTCTGTCTCTCTCTCTCGCTGTCCCTCTCTCCATGTGTCTCCGTTTCCCTCTCTGTCTCTGTGTGTCCCCCTCTCTCTGAAACCCTCTCTCTCTTGCTCTGTCCCTCTATCCCTCTCTCTCTCCCTCTGTCCCTCTATCTCTCTGTCTCTCTCTATCCCTCTCTCACCCTTTGTGTCCCTCTCTCTTACTCTGTCTGTCTCTCTCTCCCTGCCTCTCTGTCCCTCTCTCTCTGTCCCTCTCTCTGTCTCTCTGACACTCTCTCTCTGTCCCTCTCTCTGTCTCTCTGACACTCTCTCTCTGTCCCTCTCTCTGTCTCTCTGTCTCTCTCTCTCTCTGTGTCTCTCTGTTCCTCTCTTTCACAGTGTCACCCCTCTCTCTCTGTCCCTCTCTCTCTGTCTGTCTCGCTCTCTATCCCCTTCTCTCTCTGTCTCTCTCTGTCCCTGTTCCCCCCCCCCCGTCCCTTTCTCCCTTTCTGTGTCCATCTCTGTCTGTGTCCCTCTCTGTCTCTGTCCCTCTCTCTCTGTCCCTCTCTCTCTGTCCCTTTCTCTCTGTCTCTCTGTCCCTCTCTCTCTATCCCTCTTTGTCTCTGCCCCCTCTCTCTCTATGTTCCTCTCTCTCTGTCCCTCTCCCTCTCTGTGTCTCTCTCTGTCACCCCCTCTCTCTCTATTCCCCTCGCTCTCACTCTGTCTCTCTGTCCCTCTCTCTCTGTCCCTCTCTCTCTCTCTGTTCCTCCCCCTCTCTCTGTCTGCCCCCTCTCTCTCGCTCTGTCTCTCTCTCTCCCTCTCTCTCTCTGTACGTCTCTCTCTCCGTCCCTCTCTCTCTCTGTTCCTCTCTCTCTCTCTGTCTCCCTCTCTTTCTCTGTCCCTCTCTCTGTGTCCCTCTCACTCTGTCCCCCTCTCTCTCTCTGTCCCTGTCCGCTCCTCTCTCTGTCCCTCTCTCTCTGTCTTTCTGTCCCTCTCTCTCACTGTGTCCCACTCTCTCTGTCCCTCTCTCTCTCTGTCCCTCTCTCTCTCTGTCCCCCCTCTCTCGGTCTGTCTCTCTGTCCCTCTCTCTCTGTCTCTCCCTGTCCCTCTCTCTCTCTGTCCCTCTGTCTCTCACTCTGACCCTCTCGTTTTCTGTGCCCCCCTCTCTCTGTTACTCTCCATCTGTCCGTCTCTCTGTCTCTCGGTCCCTCTGTCTCTGTCCCTCTCTCTGTCCCTCTGTCCCTCCCTCTCTCTCTCTCTGTCTCTCCCTGTCCCTCTCTCTCTCTCTGTCCCTCTGTCTCTCACTCTGACCCTCTCGTTCTCTGTGCCCCCCTCTCTCTGTCCCTCTCTATCTGTCCCTCTCTCTGTCTCTCGGTCCCTCTGTCTCTGTCCCTCTCTCTGTCCCTCTGTCCCTCTCTCTCTCTCTGTCCCTCTCTCAGTGTCTCTCTCTGTCCCTCTCTCTCTGTCCCTCTCTCTCTGTCTCTCTCTGTCTCTCTGTCCCTCTCTGTCTCTTTGTGTCCCACTCTCTCTCTGTCCCTCTCTCTCTCTCTGTCCCTCGGTCTATCTGTCTGTCTGTCCCCCTCTCTCTCGCTGTGTGTGTCTCTGTCCCTCTGTCTCTATCGCTCTCTCTCTCTATCTCTCTGACCCTCTGTCTCTTTCTATCTCCCTCTCTCTTTCTATGTCCCTCTCTCATTCACTGTGTCCCTCTCTCTCTGTCTCTCTGTCCCTCTCTCTCTGTGCCTCTCTGTCCCTCTCTCTCTCTCTTTGTCCCTCTCTCTCTGTCCCCTCTCTCTCGCTCTGTCCCTCTCTCTCTCTGTCTCTCTCTGTCCTTCTCTCTGTCTCTCTCTTGTCCCTCTCTCTCTCTGTGTCACTCTCTCTCTCTCTGTGTGCCCCCCTCTCTCTGTCCCTCTCTCTCTCTCTGTGTCCCTCTCTCTCTGTCCCTGTTTCTCTGTCTCTCTCTGTCCCTTTCTCTCTCTGTCCCTCTCTCTCAGTCCCCCTTCTCTCTCTCTCTCTGTCCCGGCCCCCCCTCTCTGTCCCTTTCTCCCTCTCTGTATCCCTCTCTCTCTCTGCCTCTCTGCCTCTCTCGCTCTGTAACTCTCTCTGTCTCTCTGTACCTCTCTCTGTCCCTCTCTCCATGTGTCTCTGTGTCTCTCTCTCTCTTTCTCGCTCTGTGTCCCTGTCACTCTGTCCCTCTTTCTCTGTCCCTCTCTCTATGACCCCCGTCTCTCTCTCTGTCCCTGCACCCCCTCTCTCTGTCCCTTTCTCCCTCTCTTTGTCCCCCTCTCTCTCTGTGTCGCTCTCTCTCTCTGTCCCTTTCTCCGTCTCTGTGATTCCCTCTGTGTCTGTCCCTCTCTCTCTGGGTCCCTCTCTCTGTGTCTCTCTGTCCGTCTCTCACTCTCTCTTTTTCCCTCTCTCTCTCTCTCTCTCTGTGTCTCTCTGTCCCTCTGTCTCTCGCTCTGTCTCTTTCTATGTCGCTCTCTGTTTCTATGTCCCTCTCTCATTCACTGTGTCCCTCTCTCTCTGTCTCTCTGTCCCTCTCTCTCTCTGTCCCTCTCTGCGTCTCTCTGTCCCTCTCTCTGCGTCTCTCTGTCCCTCTCTCTCTCTGTCCCCTCTCACTCGCTCTGTCTCTCTATAAAAGTCTCTCTCACTATTCCTCTCTCTGTGTTTCTCTCTGTCCCTCTATCTCTGCCCCTCTCTCTCTGTCCCTCTCTCTCTGTCTCACTCTCTCTCTGTCTCTCTCTCTCTCTGTCCCTCTCTCTCTGTCCCTCTCTCTGTGTCCCTCTCTCTGTCCCTGTCCCCCCCTCTCTGTCCCTTTCTACCTCTCTGTGTCCCTCTCTCTCTGTCTCTCTCTGCCTCTCTCTCTGTAACTCTCTCTGTCTCTCTGTCCCTCTCTCTGTCCCTATCTCTGTCTCTCTGTTCCTCTCTCTCTCTCTCGCTGTCCCTCTCTCCATGTGTCTCTCTGTCTCTCTCTCTCTCGCTCTGTGTCCCACTCTCTCTGTCCCTCTTTCTCTGTTCCTCTCTCTCTCACTGTGTCCCTCTCACTGTCTCGCTCTCTCTGTCCCCTTCTTCTCTCACTGTCCCTCTCTCTCTGTACCCATCTCTCTCTCTGGCCCTCTCTCTCTGTGTCCCTCTCTCTCTCTCTGTCTCTCTCTCTCTCTCTGCCTCTCTCTCTGACCCTCCCTCTATGCCCCCCTCTCTCTCTCTGTCCCTCTCTCTGTCCCTTTCTCCCTCTCTGTGTTCCCCTCTGTCTCTGCCCCCCTCTCTCTGGGTCCCTCTCTATCTCTGTCTCTCTGTCACTCTCTCTCTCTGTGTCCCTCGGTCTCAATGTCCCTCTCTCTCTGTCTCCAACTCTCTTTCTCTGTCCCTCTGTCTCTCTGTCCCTCTCTCTCTCTCTCTGACTCTCTGTCCCTCTGTCTATCTCTCTCTCTCTGTCTCACTCTGTCTCTCTCTCTCTCTCTCTGTGTCCCTCTATCTCTGCCCCTCTCTCTCTATCCCTCTCTGTCTCTGTCTCCCTCTCTCTGTCTCTCTCTCTCTCTCTGTCCCTCTTTCTCTGTCCCTCTCTCTCTGTCCCTCTCTCTCTGTGTCTTTCTGTCCCTCTCTCTCACTGTGTCCCACTCTCTCTGTCCCTCTCTCTCTCTGTCCCCCCCTCTCTCGCTCTGTCTCTCTGTCCCTCTCTCTTTGTCCCTCTCTCTCTCTCTCTGTCCCTCTGTCTCTCACTCTGACCCTCTCGTTCGCTGTGCCCCCCTCTCTCTGTTCCTCTCTATCTGTCCCTCTCTCTGTCTCTCGGTCCCTCTGTCTCTGTCCCTCTCTCTGTCCCTCTGTCCCTCTCTCTCTCTCTGTCCCTCTCTCAGTGTCTCTCTCTGTCCCACTCTCTCTGTCCCTCTCTCTCTGTCTCTCTGTCCCTCTCTGTCTCTCTGTCCCTCTCTCTCTCTCTGTCCCTCGGTCTATCTGTCTGTCTGTCCCCCTCTCTCTCGCTGTGTGTGTCTCTGTCCCTCTGTCTCTATCGCTCTCTCTCTCTCTATCTCTGACCCTCTGTCTCTTTCTATCTCCCTCTCTCTTTCTATGTCTCTCTCTCATTCACTGTGTCCCTCTCTCTCTGTCTCGCTGTCCCTCTCTCTCTTTGTCCCTCTCTCTCTGTCCCCTCTCTCTCGCTCTGTCCCCCTCTCTCTCTGTCTCTCTCTGTCCTTCTCTCTGTCTCTCTCTTGTCCCTCTCTCTCTGTGTCACTCTCTCTCTCTCTGTGCCCCCCTCTCTCTGTCCCCCTCACTCTCTGTGTCCCTCTCTCTCTGTCCCTGTTTCTCTGTCTCTCTCTGTCCCTTTCTCTCTCTGTCCCTCTCTCTCAGTCCCCCTTCTCTCTCTCTGTGCCTGTTCCCCCTCTCTCTGTCCCTTTCTCCCTCTTTGTGCCCCTCTGCCTCTCTGTCTCTCTGTCCCCCTCTCTCTGTAACTCTCTTTGCCTCTCTGTCCCTCTCTCTGTTTCTCTGTCCATCTCTCCATGTGTCTCTCTGTCCCTCTCTCTCTGCCTCTCTTTCTCTCTGTCTCTCTCTCTCTGTCCCTCTCACTTTGTCCATCTCTCTTTGTCCCCCCTCTCTCTGTCTCTCTGTCCCTGTCCCTCCTCTCTCTGTCCCTTTCTCCCTCTCTGTGTCCCTCTCTGTCTGTGTTCGCTCTCTATCTCTGTCCCTCTCTCTGTCCCTCTCTCTCTGTATCCCTCTCTCTCTGTCCCTTTCTCCCTCTCTCTGCCCCCCTCTGTCTCTGTCCCTCTCTCTCTGTCCCTCTCTTTCTCTGTCTCTCTATCCCTCTTTCTATCCCTCTGTGTCTCTGTCCCCGTCTCTGTGTGTTCCTCTCTCTCTGTCTCTCTCCCTCGCTGTGTCTCTCTCTGTCCCTCTCTCTGTCTCCATCCCCCTCTCTCTCGCTCTGTTTCTCTGTCCCTCTCTCTCTCTGTCCCTCTCTCTCTCTGTCCCTCCCTGTCTCTCTCTCTCTCTCGCTCAGCCCCCTCTCTCTCGCTCTGTCTCTCTGTCCCTCTCTCTCTTTCTCTGTACCTCTCTCTCTCTCTGTCCCTGTCTCTCTCTCTCCGTCCCTCTCTCTCTCTCTGTACCTCTCTCTTTCTCTCTCTCTCTCTCTCTTTCTCTCTCTCTCTCTCTTTTGTCCCTCTCTCTCTCGGTGCCCTTCTCTCTCTGTCCCCCTCTCTCTCGCTGTCTCTCTGTCCCTCTGTCTCTCTCTGTCCCTCTCTCTGTATTTCTCTGTCACTCTCTTTCTCTCTGTCCCGCTCCCTCTCTCTCTCTCTCTCTCTCTCTCTCTCGGTCCCTCTGTCTCTCTGTCCCTTTCTCTCTGTGTTGCAGTCAAATATCTGAAGGACAGGGAATCCCTAAGCAAAGACGCAGAGTTAAACTCAGTTCAAACTCTCTCCATCACACACACCCACACAGAGAAACTGAATATAATATGGAGAAATGTCTATGTGCAGCACAGATTTCCAAACTAACTCAGTGACAGACGACAATCCCGTTCTCTGCCCAATCCCCACTTCCAGACCCAGGGAGGTTTTGTCCCTGACCCAGGGCAGGTTTCTGACTGGATATTATTACATTGCAACATGAAGGTACTGAGTGTGACAGTTTGCTACATCCCATCATGTCATCTATTTTGCTATCAGTGTTTTGTGAATTATATTGAAAACATTGGCAGTTGCAAGAGAATATTCTGGATGGTGATTTGCAGTAAGAATAGAAAAAGCCGAATGTTTCTGTGTAAAATGATGAGAAATTCTGAAACAGTATTGTTCAGATGCTAAGCCGATCATGTAAGTAAACATCAGAAAATTAACAGGATGGTAGTGCCAGCAGATAGGAGGACCCGTGATATATTGAACATTATTGAGATTAGATTGTGTTGGGAAAATGAGCTTAACACGACAGGAAGTGGAATCAAATCAATGGGTTAATATACAAAATAACAGATACCCCAGAGTGAGTTACAGCCTGAATCTAATCGAGGGATTCAGGGTGGTTTATATACAGAATAACAGATAAACCAAAGTGAGTTACAGCCTGGAATCTAATTGCAGGGTTCAGGGTGGTTTATATACCGAATAACAGATAGCCCAAAGTGAGTTACACCCTGAAATCTAATCGAGGGGTTCAAGATGGTTTATATACAGAATGACAGACGGCCCGGAGAGAGTTACAGCCTGGAATCAAGTTGAGGGGTTCAGGTTGGTTTATATACAGAATAACAGATAGCCTGGAGTGTGTTACAGGTTGGAACCTAATCGAGGGGTTCAGGATGGTTTATGACAGAATAACAGATACCCCTGAGTGAGTTACAGACTGGAATCTAACCGAGGGTTTCAGCGTGGTTTATATACAGAACAACAGTTGCCCCGGAGTGAGTTACAGCCTGGAATATAATCAAGGGATATGTTAACCTATTTATGTGTAATAACTTGTAACTGGGAGTGAGTCACAAAGTGTACTATTGGCCAACTGGTTTCAAATCTTGACTCACATAAACATAATGCAGTCACAAACTACACAACCTTACTGACTCCCAACTTTCCTAGTTTGAGGACTATCCTCCTCTGTTTTCCCCTTTCACTGAAGATATTAATATACCTTTTTTATACTGCACTGCCATTCTGGTTACAGTGCTGCCTATCTCTCACTATCTCATTTATCTTCAATCCTGTTGAAAGATACTTAAACCAACAGACACACAAAGTTACAGAAAGAGTTTTGTTTAATTGCAGGTGCATTTTTTTTTTATTTGTAGAGAAAACACAATTTGAACCCACAGAAGGTCAGTGTGGGATTTGAGAAACCCTTCAATTTGGGATGAGGCCGAGCCAGGCAGGATTCTGATCCAACGCTGCAAATCTCCAATTCAGTGGCTGAGCTATTTCAGGTTTTGTATATTATGTTTCTCTCATATATTAGGAGCTTGGAAAGTAAGGCAGACCTTACTGGAATGTCACATTGTCTCTCCGCATTCAATGTAATCAGGTTCTGGGATTTGCATTTTAATCACCTTCAAAGAACTGTCTCCATTTCCTATCTCTTCTAACATCAATGAATGGAAATGGCTTATGACTCATTGCCCCCTCTCCCTTGCTGAAAGTATTCCGGACACAAATCAGTCAGGCAGACATTTTAGATTTGTCCACAGCCACCATTTTATATCAACAAAACGATGACATTGAGATTATAAATAAGGAAAAGCAAGAGAAACTGGCAACATCAATACAGTTTGAAAATATATAAAACATTGAACACGCACACAGACTCACACACAAACAGACATACACAGACACACAGAATCACACACACACAGATACAGACACCTTCCAGGAGCTGTCTCCATTTACTATCTTGCAAGGGAATTCATGTTTTGATGATGCATTCATGCAGGACAGTAAACAGGTTTTCAGACTTTCCCCATTGTGATAGAAATTCAGCCCCAAGCTGAAACTTGGAGATATGTAACAGAACAGAAATGAAACAGCAACTTTCTGTGTTCCTGCTCCCAATGTAACATTTGACCATTGAGTTTATCTTGTCTTCATCCAACAAGGATCACTTCACAGATCCAATAACAGATTCCCAGGTGTGAGTTCCAAACTGGAATCTAATTGAGGGGTTTAGGGTTTACATACAGCATATGAGATACCCAGGAGTGAGGGACAGACTGGAATCTAATCGAGGGGTTCGGGGTGGTTTATATACAGCAAACCAGATACCCAGGAGTGAGTCACAGACTGGAATCTAATCGAGGGGTTCAGGATGGTTTACATACAGAATAACAGATAACAAGGAGTGAGTCACAAAATCGCAGATTCATACAGTCATAGAGATGTACAGCATGGAAACAGACCCTTTAGTCCAACCCGTCCATGCCGACCAGATATCCTAACCTACTCTAGTCTCTTTTTCAAGCACTTGGCCTATCTCCCTCCAAACCTTTCCATTCATATACCCATCGAGCTACATTTTAAATGTTGCAATTTTACCAGCCTCTACCACTTCCTCTGACAGTTCATTTCATTCATGTACCACCCACGGAGTGAACAAGTTGCCCCTTAGGTCTCTTTCATATCTTCCCCCTCTCACACCAAACCTATGCCATCTCGTTCTGGACTCGCCACCCGAAGGAAAAGACTTTGTCTATTTATCCTATCCATGCCCGTCCTGACTTTATAAACCTCGATAAGGTCACCCCTCAGCCTCTGATGCTGCAGGGAAAACAGCCCCAGCCTATTCAGCCTCTCCCTGTAGCTCAAATCCTCTAACCCTGGCAACCTCCTTGTAAATCTTTTCTGAACCCTTTCAAGTTTCACGACATGCTTCCGATAGGAAGTAGACCAGAATTCCACGCCATATTCCAACAGTGGCCTAAACCATGTCCTGTCCAGCCGCATCATCACCTCTCAATGCCGAAACTCAAAACTCTGACCAATAAAGGAAAGCACATCAAACGCTGCCTTCATTATCTTATCCACTTGCCAATCTACTTTCACGAACCTGCACTTCAAAGTCTCTTTGTTCAGCAACTCTCCCTCGGACCTGACCATTAAGTGTATAAGTCCTGCTCAAATTTGCTTTCTCAAAATGCAGCACCTCGCGTTTATCTAAATTAAACTCCATCAAGTGGAATAGAATTGACGGTTTTGGGGTGTTTTTGAAACATGCGAGTCACACATACATGGAAGTGAGTTACATTTGGGAATCTAATTGAGAGGGTTCCGGGTGATTCATATAGTCCCGACAGTGGGGAAACAAGCCCTTCAGCCCAACAAGACCACACTGACCCTTTGAAGAATAACCCATCCAGACCCATTTCCCCACATTTCCCCCTGACTAATACACCTCACCTACATTTCCCTGAACACTGTGGGCAATTTTAACAGGGTTTGGATTGGATAGTTAATATACAGAATAACAGATACCAGGAGTGTGATACAGACTGGAATCTAATCAAAGGGTTGAGGTGGCTAATGTACAGAGTCCCTTAAAAATGGAAGTCAGTTGCAGATTGGAATTTTACCAAGGGGTTTCGGGATGATTATGTGCAGAATAACAGATACCCAGGAGTGAGTTACAGACTGGAATCTAATCGAGGGTTTCAGGGTGGTTTATATACAGAATAACAGGTAGCCCGGAGTGAGTCATAGAATCGTAGAGATGTACAGCATGGAATCAGACCCTTCGGTCCAACCTGTCCATTCCGACCAGATATCCCAAACCAATCTATTCCCACCTGCCAGCACCCGGCCAATATCCGCCCAAACCCTTCCTATTCATATACCCATCCAAATGTCTCTTAAATGTTGCAATTGTACCAGCCTCCACCACTTCCTCTGGCAGCTCACTCCATACACGTACCACCTTCTGTGTGAAAAAGCTGTCCCTTAGGTCTCTTTCATCTCTTTCCCCTCTCAAACTAAACATATGCCCTCTCGTTCTGGACCCGCTGACCCCAGGGAAAAGACTTTGTCTATTTATCCTATCCATGCCTCTCATAATTTTGTAAACCTATATAAGGTCACCCTTCAGCTTCCGACTCTCCAGGTAAAACAGCTGCAGCCTGCTCAGCCTCTCCATATAGGTCAAATCGTCCAACACTGGCAACATCATGTAAATCTTTTCTGAACCCTTTCAAGTTTCACAACATCTTTCCGATAGGAAGGGGACCAGAATTGCACGAAATATTCCAAGATTGACCTAACCAATGACCTGTACAGACGCAACATGACCTCCCAACTCCTGAACTCGGTACTCTGACCAATAAAGGAAAGCATACAAAACGCCTTCTTCACTATCCTATCTACCTGCGACTCCACTTTCAAGGAGCTATGAACCTGCACTCCAAGGTCTCTTTGTTCAGCAACATTCCCTAGGACCTTACCACTAAGTGTGTAAGTCCTGCTAAGATTTGCTTTCCAAAAATGCAGCACCTCGCATTTATCTTAATTAAACTCCATCTGCCACTTCTCAGCCCATTGGCCCATCTGGTCCAGATCCTGTTGTAATCTGAGGAAACCATCTCCGCTGTCCTCTACACCTGTAATTTTGGTGTCATCTGCAAACTTACTAACTGTACCTCTTATGTTCACATCCAAATCATTTATGTAAATGACAAAAAGTAGAGGGCCCAACACCGAACCTTGTGGCATTCCACTGGTCACAGGCCTCCAGTCTAAAAAACAACCCTCCCCACCCTCTGTCTTCTACCTTTGAACCAGTTCTGTATACAAATGGTTAATTCTCCCTGTATTCCATCAGATCTAACCTTGCTAATCGGTCTCCCATGGGGAACCTTGTCGAACGCCTTACTAAAGTCCATATGGATCACATCTACAGCTCTGCCCTCATCAATCTTCTTTGTTACTTCTTCAAAAAATTCAGTCAAGTTTGTGAGACATGATTTCCCACGCACGAAGCCATGTTGACTATCCCGAATCAGTCCTTGCCTTTCCAAATACATGTACATCCTGTCCCTCAGGATTCCATCCAACAACTTGCCCACTGCCGAGGTCAGGCTCACCGGTCTATAGCTCCCTGGCTTGTTTTTACCACCCTTCTTAAACTGTGGCACCACGTTTGCCAACCTCCAGTCTTTTGCCACCTCACCTATGACTATCAATGATACAAATATCTCAGCAAGAGGCCCAGCAATCACCTCTCTAGCTTCCCACAGAGTTCTCGGGTACATCTGATCAGGTCCTGGGAATGTATCCACCTTGAACCGTTTCAAGACATCCAGCACTTCCTCCTCTGTATATGTGGACATTTTGCAAGATGTCACCATCGATTTCGTAACAGTCTATATCTTCCATATCCTTTTCCACAGTAAATACTGATGAAAAATATTCATTTAATATCTCCCCCATTTTCTGTGGCTCCACACAAAGGCCGCCTTGCTGATCTTTGAGGGGCCCTCTTCTCTCCCTAGTTACCCTTTGTACTTAATATATTTGTAAAAATACTTTGGATTCTCCTTAATTCTATTTGGCAAAGCTATCTCATGTCCGCGTTTTGCCCTCCTGATTTCCCTGTTAAGTATATTCCAACTTCCTTTATACTCTTCCAAGGATTCACTCGATCTATCCTGTCTATAGGTGACATATGCTTCCTTCTTTTTCTGAACCAAACACTCAATTCCTGAAGAAGGGCTTATGCCCGAAACGTCGATTCTCCTGTTCCCTGGATGCTGCCTGACCTGCTGCGCTTTTCCAGCAACACATTTACAACTCAATTTCTTTAGTCAGCCAGCATTCCCGAAAACTAGCAGCCTTCCCTTTCAACGTAGACAGGCATTTACAGCCTGGAATCTCATCGCAGTGTTCAGGGTGGGTTATATATGGAATAACAGATACCCTGGAGCGAGTTAAGGCATGGAATCTAATTGAGGGGTTCAGGCTGGTTTATATACATAATAACAGATAGCCCTGTGTGAGATACAGACTGGAATCTAATCGAGGGGTTCAGGGAGGTCAGTATACAGAATAACAGATATTCCGGGGTGTGTTACAGCCTGGAATCTAATCGATGGGTTCAGGGTGGTTTATATACAGAATAACTGATACCCCGGAGTGAGTTTCAGCCTGGAATCTAATCATGGGTTTCAGGATGGTTCCGATATTGAATAACAGATAGCCCGGAGTGAGTTAACGCCTGGAATCTAATCGCGGTGATTAGGGTGGTTTATATACAGAATAACAGATACCCTGGAGTGAGTTAAGGCATGGAATCTAATTGAGGGGTTCAGGCTGGTTTATATACATAATAACAGATAGCCCTGAGTGAGATACAGACTGGAACCTAATCGAGGGGTTCAGGGAGGTCAGTATACAGAATAACCGATATTCCGGGGTGTGTTACAGTCTGGAATCTAATCGATGAGTTCAGGGTGGTTTAAATACAGAATAAAAGACACCTCGGACTGAGTTACAGCCTGGAATGTAATCAAGGGGTTCAGGCTGGTTTATATACAGATTAACAGATACTTTGGACTAAGTTACAGCCTGGAATCTAATCGAGGAGTTCAGGGTTGTGTATATACAGAATAACAGGTACCCCGGAGTGAGTTACAGCCTGGAATCTAATCACGGGGATTAGGGTGGTTTATATACAGAATAACAGATATCCTGGAGTGAGTTAAGGCATGGAATCTAATTGAGGGGTCCAGGCTGGTTTATATTCAGAATAACAGATAGCCCTGAGTGAGTCAAGCCCTGGAATCTAAGCGAGGGGTTCAGGGTGGTTTGTATACAGAATAACAGATACCCTGGAGTGAGTTACAGCCTGGAATCTAATCGAGGCTTTCGATATGGTTTATATATAGAATAACAGATACGCTGGAGTGAGTTAAGGCTTGGAATCAAATTGAGGGGTTCAGGCTTGTTTATATACAGAATAACAGATAGCCCTGAGTGAGTTAAGATCTGGAATATAATTGAGGGGTTCAGGGTGGTTTATATACAGAATAACAAATGACACAGAATGAGATCCAGCTGGGAATCTGATCGAGGGATTCAGGGTGTTTTTTTTATACAGCATAACAGATACCCGAGAGTGAGTTACAACCTGGAATGTAATCGAGCGGTTCAGGGTGGTTGATATACAGAATAACAGATAGCCCAGAGTGAGTTACAGGTTGGAACCTAATCCAGGGGTTCAGGAAGTTTTAGATACAGAATAACAGATAGCCCGGAGTGCGTTACAACCTGTAATCTAATCGATGGGTTCAGGGTGGTTTATATACAGAAGAACAGTTGCCCCGGAGTGAGTTACAGCCTGGAATCTAATCGAGAGATATGTTAACCTATTTATGTGTAATAACTTGTAACTGGGAGTGAGTCACAAAGTGACCAACTGGTTTCAAATCTTGACTCACATAAACATAATGCAGTCACAAACTACACAACTTTACTGACTCCCAAATTTCCTAGTTTGAGGACAATCCTCCTCTGTTTTCCCCTTTCACTGAAGATATTAATATACCTTTTATACTGCACAGCCATTCTGGTTACAGTGCTGCCTATCTCTCACTGTCTCATTTATCTTCAGTTCTGTTGAAAGATACTTAAACCAACAGACACACAAAGCTACAGAAAGAGTTTTGTTTAATTGCAGGTGCATTTTTTTTTATTTGTAGAGAAAACACAATTTGAACCCACAGAAGGTCAGTGTGGGATTTGAGAAACCCTTCAATTTGGGATGAGGCTGAGCCAGGCAGGATTCTGATCCAACGCTGCAAATCTACAATTCAGTGGCTGAGCTATTTCAGGTTTTGTATATTATGTTTCTCTCATATATTAGGAGCTTGGAAAGTAAGGCAGACCTTACTGGAATGTCACATTGTCTCTCCACATTCAATGTAAACAGGTTCTGGGATTTGCATTTTAATCACCTTCAAAGAGCTGTCTCCATTTCCTATCTCTGCTAGCATCGATGAATGGGAATGGCTTTTGACACATTGCTCCCTCTCCCTCGCTGAAAGTATTTCCCTACAATTTTGCCTCCTAATTATAGCCATTTTCGAAACGGGAAAAATCTCAGGCCACCCACTCTATGTCTGCCTCTCATCATCTCTTGGTTTGAAGATGGGGAACACTTCAGTGATCCAGATTATTCAGCCTCGGACCTTCGGGTGACCATCCTCCAAGGTGGATTTCGGGATAGGCAGCAGAGAAAAGTGGCCGAGCATTGACTTTTGCTAAGTTCGATACCCATAGGGAGGGCCTCAACCGGGACCTTGGGTTCATGTCACATTATAGGAGATCACCATTGCACTGCACACACACACACTCACATTCACGTATTCCTACACATACACACTCTCACATACACATGGACATAGGTACACACAGACACCCACACACACCCTTATAGACACACACACTCCCACACTCACACGTGCACCCCCTCACACACTTAAGACACTCTGCACTCACTACGCACACACACATATACACACTTTCTCACACTCACAACTGCCACCCCAGACAGACACACACACAGACAAAGACCCACATGCACACATATATTTTGTGGGGTGAATTTATACTTGCAGATTTGCATTGTACTTTGCTCAAAAACTGCATGCATTCATGTAGAACTCTGAGCTCAAAAACTGCGTGAATTTATGTAAAACTGTTCTCTCACTTTTTAGATTAGAATCAATCTAAACATCAGGTCATAGACAGAGAACACAGGGGGCTAACACCTTCAACATATTGTCTAGCTATCACCATTGTTAACAGCTAACCCGAGAATGCAATTTTAAAAAAGAGGTTTTGTGATTTACACATGAAAAAAGTGAAACTATCACTGTATTCTAACATATGAAAGGCTTAACAGACAATCAATTCTTCAATGTATAATTTCAGTTACATCACACTGTAAAGGTTTGCGATAAATTCTGTTACGATCGAGCCCTCCACTATCACCTGATGAAGTAGCGTCGCTCCGAAAGCTAGTGTGCTTCTAATTAAACCTGTTGGACTATAACCTGGTGTGGTGCGATTTTTAACTCTCATCATCTCATACACCTCTATCAAGTCACTTCTCATTCTTTATCATTCCAAAGAGAAAGGCCCTGGCTCCCCAAACCTTTCCTCATTAGACCTCCCGTCCATTTCAGGCAACATCCTGATAAATCTCCTCTGCACCCTTTCCAAACCTTCCACATCTTTCCAGTAATGAGGAAACCAGAACTGAACACACTATTCCAATTGTAGTCTAACTATAGGTTGTATCGAGCTGCAGCATAACCTCACGGCTCTTAAACTCAAGCCCCCTGCTAATGCATGCCGACACATCATTGACTTTCTTAACAAATCGAACAACTTGGGTGGCAACTTTGAAGGATCTCGGACGTTGACCCCAAGATATTCTGTTACTTCTCACTTTCAAGAATCCTGCCCTTAATCCTGCAAAGTTTTTCTGCAGAATCCTTCAATCTTAAAAGCTCGCTATTTTGGTATTTTCTTCCAGTCCCCACTGCACTCATAAACTGAGAAACCTCTTCCAATCCCTACAATCCTCCTTAGCTCTGTAAACTCTGTAAGCATGTAGTTGTAGTTGAGTGGTTTAGGCAATGGGTTAGAAATCCAGTGGGCCTTGCTCCCACAGGTTCGAATCCTGCCCAACAGGGTGGTGAGGTTGATTGGTGCAGGTGTCTGGAGATGTTCTCTAAAGAGCTCTGCGAGAAGGTGACCCGTCTCCCCACTGTAGAAGAGATGAGGAGACTGGGCGCCTTCTCACATCTCGTTTTACAGAACGTTTCCAGGACACCTGAAACTCAACCCCCCACCCTGTTTCCAAACATTTCAACTCCCCCTCCCACTCTGCTGAGAACGTGCAGGTCCTGGGCCTCCAACGCCACTCCATCACCACCCAAAATTATCATAATGCCTTTGTTACAAATTCCAACAAATTTCTGTTTAATCAGGGATGAACAATGAAATGCTGCTAGGCAGCCGAAAAGAAAAGTTCTGCTTGCGTCTGTCACACATTGGACCCAGGATTCACATTCAGGCTGATTCAGCCACATCATCTGAGGCCAAATGCTTTCTCTGTAATGCCTTTGTTATTGATTACTGTCAGAGTTACCCATCCTGCACTCCCATTCTGCCTGAGGTCCCACAAGGTTGTGTACCATTGAATAGTTATGTTCCACCTTTTGTGCTCCCTGTAACCACGCCACTCTGCTGTCTCAATCCCATTTACGTTTGTGTCACAAGTCTATTAACCTATCGCAGATACGTTGGCAATTCCAAACAAAATATAATTTACTCTTTCCCACAACGACCTGTCACAAACCGATTCACTGCTGTACAGTTTTAATTAATCTCTGACCCTTCCTGTTCCTTTTTGCTTGTCTTCAGCCTATGCTGTTCCGATGCTTCACCTTTTCTCTTTGGATTTGGAAAGCTCCTTTCACCTGAACCCTGCCCCTGCATCCTCTCTGTCAGTTTAAAGCCCTGTCCATAAACCTATCGACATGATTGGTCAGGGCACTGCTCCCAGCAGGGTTATGTTTAATTCCCTCGTGAGATGTTGCTGTCTCTGGCGAGCCAGCATCTCATGCCCACCCACGAGCTGCGCTTTAGCTGAGTGCCTTGCGAGACTATTAGAGAAGGCAGTTTAGAGTCAACCCCATTGCTCTGGGTCTGTATTCATATGTAGATCAGACCAGCTGGCTATCACAGATTTGATTCTTGAAAGGATATTGAACATTTAGATGGGTATCCCTGACACGGCATTACATTCTGGATGAACAGTCTAGTGAGAGTAACACTAGGCCATTGCCTGGCCCACTGTTTGCTCCCTCATCCCTGAGTACTGATCCCAGTGCACCATGAATCAAATCACCTTCTTCTTGATTGTGGTTTTATCCTGATACGTTCCTGCAATCTGGTGCTATCACACAGTCTCTCTCCGTGTGGTATCCCTCACTGTGTGGGTCTAATTGCTGCCTCTGTCAGTGTCTCTCACACTTGCAGCTACACCAGATCCTGAGCCAACAGAATTCTCCACTCCAGAGAGACGCACCAGCACAGGCCCGGGATGGAGACTGGGATTTTCTTGATCTCTGTGGTATTCAGTGCCATTCTTCTCATGTAACCCTCACTGCATCAATCTAATTTCCCATTCTGTCTATTTCTCTGTCTCCTGCATGGATTCAGTACGTTCCTGACTCAATTAACTTCCCAACTGCTGGGCGTTTCATCCATCACCTCATTGAACGCAATTGGTCAGTCAGAGGGCAGGGAAATCTGGAGCCTTCAATAAATCCTGCAGCGAGGTAAGATCATTCATAGTGAACAGAGCAGAGCGAATTTAAAGGATCGAAGTTTGATCTGGAAGACATGACACAGATACAGTGTTAAAGGGTGAACAAGAATATGATGGTCCCAGGCTCAAACCCCACCCTCTTGTTTACTTTCACCTCTGCTGTACTGAGCCTTCCTCTGACAATATAGAAAGTTCACAGTTATCAATCCAGGCCTTTGTTGTCTTAATGAGATTCAGTCAAACATAGTGGAAAGCAGGCCTCCCCCAAGGAGATGGCATTGAATCCTGGGATCTTTCTGTTCTATATTCCCCCCTCACACAGTCTCCTTTCATGTGATAGTCATACAGCAAGGAAACACGCCTTTTGGTCCAACTCATCTGCGTCAGTGCCCTGAATGTTTGTAGTTCCCAGAAACGTTCATACTTCTGTAAACGCCACCCGCCCACAATTCTGCTGTATATTTGAATCCTACTCCAATGCTGACGACTCTCCCTATTTGTAAATTGCTCCAGACTCGATAACATGCCCAATCTTAATAATCTCATCCATCACTCAGTACAATGATCCCTGCTCCTGTAATATTGCACAATAACTACAGTCCACCCGGTCTCTGTAAAATTCTACAAGCCCAGACCAAAATAACTACCTGTGAACCTTCTTCAAGCCCCAAGAGAACATGATATCACTGTAACGTTCTGCAGGTCCGATTATCTTCCTGCATCCTGGTCTACAGCACCACGCGCCCTCTGTAACCATCTCCCATCCCTACCGACCTCCTTATCTGTGTAAACACCGCCAGACCGTTTACCAGCTTGAACACCACTCCCCATCTCTGTGTGCTCTTCCCTGCACCTCAAACACCCTCTCTTTGTATAGCTCTGCAGTTTAGGGTGGCATGGGGATTTACTGGTGAGCACAGCTGCCTCGCAGCGCCAGAGATCCGGGTTCGGTTCCAGCCTTGGGTGACTGTCTGTATGGAATTGGCACATTCTCTCCGCGTCTGCATGGCTTTCCTCCAGATACTCTGGTTTCCTCCCACAGTCCAAAGATGTGCAGGTCAGGTGAATTGGCCATTCCAAACTGCCCATAGCATTAGTTGCATTAGTCAGGGGGAAATGGGTCTGGATGGATTACTCTTTGGAGAGTTGGTGTAGACTTGTTGGGCCGAAGGGCCATTTCTATCCTGTAGGGAATCTAATAAAATCTAAACTCTCCCTCTGCGTTCCATATTTCTGACCCTAAAAAATCCCTCTACCAATTAAACAGCTCCAAGCCTCACAGTCTCTGTAAACTCCGATAGCTCCAACATCCCTCCTTATCGGTGTAACCTCTTCCTGAAAGCCTCTCAAGATGTGGAGACCCCACGATCCTCCCTGTCAGTGTAATGCTCTCAGGCCCCTGCAATACTCCCAATCTGTAGAATCCAGTCCAATGCCTGTGACTCTCCCGATCCAGTTCCTACAAGACTCACTATCTGTGTAACATTCTCCCATCGCTATCTCCCACTCTGTCAATGTAAGCTCCTCTAGTATCTCCATTCATCTACTCATCTCCATAACCATCTCTAGCTCTTGTAGCCCTATCTGTGTAAACGTTCCCCCCCCCCCACCCACTACAAACCTCCCTACGGCAGGAACCTCCTCCATTTTGTGCAATGCTCTTGATCTGTGTTAGTGTCTCCAGGCCTTATCGCTGTTCCTGTCTCTGTCAGCTCTATCAGACTCTCCAGCCTTCCCACCGATATAACTTGCAGAACCTCTGCATCCGATATCAGCAAATGTATTCAATCACTACAGCCTTCCATGTCTGTGTTAGTGCCTCAATTCTATACAACTCTCTAATCTCTAAATAGCACCATTCCATAAAACTCTCCCTGTCTGTGTAAACTGCACCCATCTGACACTGAGAAGTCTCACTATCCTTTTCAGCACCTCTGTACCTCCTCATGTTCTGGTGGTCCTTGAACACCACGAGTGCTTCAAACATCTGTAACTCCCCATTGACTGCGACTCTTCTAACTCTGTAACATCCAACAGCCTCCAGTACCTTCCAACACTTGCTGGCTGTCAATTTGCATTTGTTAAAGTCTACACATCTCAGTAAGCAGCTCACAAAAAGCCGTTTTGACTCAACAAGGCTCCGTCACCAACAAGCCACAAACTCTCTATTTCCTTTGCATCGCTCAGTGCCAGCAACTCTCCCTGTATCTTCCAGTAACCTGCTTTAGGCACTGCAGGTCTGCTTACCTCCCAGGGAACCTGTTCCATCCCCGACAGATCGCTCAATCACTGTAACACCCTCTGTATACTCTCATCCTCATCTTTTCCACTGTCTTCCAGGCACAGCGGCGATCCTGTGAGGGAGCAGTGTGGAATGGGATGTTAGCCATCTCAGCTGAGGCTTGAGGCCTACCGTTACCTGGGAATGACAAAGAGAGAGAACCTGACAGTGAGCAGCACAAAGCGGGAGAATATTAATCAGCAGCGAGGATCGAGGCCGACTGGGACTTGGAGTTGGAGAAACAGCAGAGCAGGAGGCTGAAAATCAGCACCGAGTCACAGAGCGAGTGACCATGTGATGGAACAACTTGAAGCAGGAACATGAGGCTCACTCACACCTGGGAGTTACAGAGGCAGCAAAGTGGGAGGATATAAATCAGGACTGAGGATTGAAACCTAGTCATACCTGGGAGTCACAGAGACGGTGACCCTGTGAGGGAACAGAGTGGAGTGGGATCTGGAGGATTACAAATCCCTGGGAGTCACAGAGACGGTGACCCTGTGAGGGAGCAGAGTGGCGTGGGATCTGGAGGATGACACGTACCTGGAAGTCACAGAGACGGTGATCCTGTGAGGGAGCAGAGTGGCGTGGGAGTTGGACGATTACACGTACCTAGGAGTCACAGAGACACACCTTTCTGCTGTTGTGATACCTTGCATTGATTTTGAAAGAAACACAAGTGGCTTCACAGAAAAAAAAAAAGCAAGTTCCTTTGCTGATAATAAACTGTTTCTGGCTGTAAGTTGCTGCAAATTGACAAACTGTTTTTTTTTTCTTCCTGTAAGTAGGAATGAAGGCTGAAATATCGGGAATAAGTGAAAGTCTGAACCAGTATAATAAAGAATCTCAGACAGCTACAGGCCGATAAGGGAATGTATGTTAAACCTATGTCCCTGATGTTAACTTTACACATGTAACTCCGATACAAAGAAATCTCCCAATCGTTACAATCTCCTCCAGCTCACACAATAATCAGTCTATCAATGTCACTAACTCCCTCCCGCCTTGACAAGTCTCATGATTTCCATAATCTCCTCCAGCCATTACACTGTTCATTATTCAGTGCACCTTTCTCCATCCCTTGCAACTCTGCCCATCTCTTCAACTTACTCAAGTCCCTACAGTGTTCAATGTTGTCTAACGTGCTCCAATGTGTAATCTGCTGCGTAAAATCCTCTAGTCCCTACAGCACTCCCGATTCTGTAACCACCTTCTGTCCCTACACAGCTACCTACCTCTGCAGCGTCCACTTTCTAAATCCAACCCTATCTGGGGAAACACTTCCAGTCCTGCTTATCTCTGTAATCTCCACCAGATCAAAAGAACCCTCTGTGTATGTCGAATCTTCATTAGCCCCTTTAAATCTCACCGTCTCTGAAATTCCTTCAGCTACTCTCTATGAAATCTTCCAAGAAACGTCACATTCTTCTCAGGAGAACCTCATCTTATTAATCTCCTGCAGTGCCAATACAAGGGTTTCTTTTGTCTTCTGCAAGCTCTCTATCTCAAACCCCTTCACCGATAATGTCCTTATTATCTCTAATCTCATTTACAAACTTGATCTGCCTGTATGTCTGTGATCGTCTGCAGGAGGAGGAATGGTTTTTCAGGAATAGCGGTAGATTTTGTGTTTGAAGGATGTCATAAACGTATGACTGTTTGTAGAAAGTAGAGGATTTACAGAGTTGGGAAGGGTGACAGAACATGAGGGATGTCACAGAGACTGATATTTGTAGGCAGTTTGCCTGTTTAGCTATAGTTTGAAGAGGAAAACATGCTATTAAACTGCAAATGTGTCGACCTATCATTGAGTTTGGGATGTGCCTGTTCTAACTGTGGGACTCCATACTGGAATAGGTGCGAGCAGCTGACACTGCAAAGGCTGAGCAGAGTCTGTAATCTTCCAAATCGGATTTGCAAGATCAGTTCCAGAACAGGTGAGAGCAGCTGACAAAATTCAGGCAAGGCAGGAAGCGTGAGACTTTCCTTATCTGATTGTGAGACTCATATCCAGAATGGATGCGAGTAGCTATAAATACCAAATGCTCTGGGCTTGTTCAGTTCTGAATGTACTTACCTATTCTGTATCGATATCTGCATGTGATTCCGAACTGACGTTGTTACAACATAAGTGACTGCTGAAAGATAGTATTCCCAGGAAGGAATACTTGACCAGGGTCAACTCAACAGAGCATCAGATAAGATTAAGTTCTCACTTCCTGAAATGTTACAATTGAAAAGTATTTTATGAGAACAAACCTTGTTTCATCTGGTGTGAATTCAGTCTGCATCATTGAACGGAATCTCTATGGTCGGACAGATAAGTTCACTTCTCACAGTGTGGCCTTGTGTGCCTTAACCACTTCTCACAACACCACTCAGCCCTCCCACCATCTCCCACATCCGTTGGATTCTTTTTCTGATGCAGACAGACACGGGTATAATTTTTATCAGGTGTCGTGGAGGCTTTCTCTTTGGAAGTTTACTATAGATGAAATATTGATCTGGCTGGTCCAGCTCACTTTTCACTTCAACCAAAACCTAAAACTATCTTTGTCCTTGTAATGTCATTCAGCCCCGAGAACAACCCACCGTGACTGACTGTGGACAATGATATCAAGCTTCCTGGGTTTGTGTCTGTGCTAAACACCAAGACAATACAGCAGACGGGTGAGCCTGGTAGCTCTGGCTGAGGGGAAACACTGCTGAGGGCAGGGTAAGACAAGGCAATACTTTTGTGAGCATTCAAGTCAACTCAAAGTGAGTGCGTACAAGTACAGAATGTGCAGTCCAGAGGGCCAACCCATGAGCTGGGTGTGTGTCCCTGATCACAGTGTCCTTGCAGCAGCATTGCAATGAGAGTTGTCAGTGCACCCTGAGCTGCAGCATTGAAGTACTGAACCGTACTGACAGATCGTCGGAGATGTGCTTTGAATGCACAGTGAGGCTGACATGTGTCAGATGCCAGCATTGGAGGCTGTGAAGTAAATGCAGCTTCTGTTCATGCAGTGTCCCCCGAGACGTTGGTGTCAAGGATAGAAGTCTGCATGAGCGAGCGGCGATATAGATTCACCAGGTTCCAGGTCTGACTTTCATGTTAAATTCTCCATGTTCAGTTTCAGTGGGAGAGGAATGAAGCTGCAAGTTTATGAGGGGAGGGATCCATAATAATGTGACTGTTGACCATCAGTAATCATTCAGTCAGCATCTTGCCACTCCTGCACTCAAATCTTGACTTCAAGAACAGTCCAGCACAGGAACAAGCCCTTCAGCCCAGGAAGCCCACACTGACACATGATGCCTTTCTCAGGTTAAAAAGAATGTTTTTGCTCCGATACTTTCTATGTCATTCTATTCCCTACTTACTCATACTTGTGCCAAGATCCCTGTTAAACCTTGCTATATTGGCTTCTTCCCCTCTATCAGTGCATTCCAGGCACTTTCACATTCTGTCTGGAACAGCAAAAAACAACTTACCTATCACATCTCCTGAACTTTCTCCCATCTACCTAAAACCTACGGTCCTGAGTAATTGATATTTCTACTTTGGGGGGAAAAAGCCTCTAACTGTCCTTCTATCAATGCCTCTGATAATTTTGTAAATATCTATCAGGTAGCCCCATAGTCAATGATGCCCAGGTGCACACAAACCATGTGTGTACAATTTCTCCTTCTGGCTAATACCCTCCAAACCAGACAACATGCTGGTAAAACTTTTCCATACCCTCTCCAACTCTTCAACATCGTGTGGCAACCAGTAATGTATACAATATTTTAAATGTGCCCGAACTAAGTTTCTCTAGAGCTGCAATATGACCTGCTAATTTTCGTACTGCATGCTCCGATGCCTGTCTGCAAGTTTGCTGTCAGTCTTCTTGATCACCCTATCCACCCGTGTTGCCACTTTCAGGGAACTGTGGAGCTGTACAACAAGATCCCTTCGGATGTGGATGCAATCAGTAGTTTGTCCATCCACTTTATACTTCTCTCCTGCATTAGACCTTCCAAACTGCATCACGTCACAATTGTCCAAATAAAGTTACATCTGTGTTTTCTCTGTCCAAGTCTGCAGCTGACCTATATCCTGCTGTATTATCTGGCAATCATCCTCAAAATCTGCAACTCTGCCAATCTATTTACAGATCTCCAGTCACAAAATTACTGTTCTACCACGACTGTCATCTATGACCAAGCAGATCGCTACCCATTTTACTAACAGACTGCTGATCCCATTTCACTTCACCTTCTGTATGAGCCTGCCATAAGGAACCATATCAAAGGCCTTGCTTAGGTCCTAACGGCCAACATCCAGCCCCATGCCCTCATCAATCTATTTTGTCACTTCCTCAAAATATTCAGTCAAGTTTTTGAGACATGATCTGCCCCGCACAACTGTGTTGCCTGTTGCTCGTAAGTCAATAATAGAGTACTGTTGAAGCTGCACTCATTCAGACAAATGATTATTCCATTGTATCCCTGACAGTAGATTAGATTCCCAACAGTGTGGAAACAGGCCCTTCAGCACAACCATTCCGCACATACCCTCCAAAGAGTAACCCACCCAGACTCATTTCCGTCTGACTAAAGCACCTAAAATTTTGGGCAATATAGTAAGGCAAATTCACCTGACTTGCGCATTCTTGGACTGTGGGAAGAAAACCACGAAGACACGGGAGGAGCGTGAAAACTCCACAAAGACAGTCACCGCAGGTCTTGGTGTTGTGAGGCAGCAGTGCTAACCACTGAGCCCCTGTGCTGCTCTTGCTGGTTACCGTAGAGTGGGAGGTATGTCGGGCCGTGGTGATTACAGTACAGTGGGAGGTAAGTTGGGCCGTGATGGTTACTGTACAGTGCGAGGTATGCCGGGCCATGATTTTTCCTGTACAGTGGGCGGCATGTCGGGCCGTGATGGTTACTGTACAGTGGGCAGTATGTCGGGCCATGATGGTTACTGTACAGTGTGAGGTATGATGGGCCGTGATGGTTACTGTACAGTGGGAGGTATGTCGGGCCGTGATGATTAATGTCCAGTGAGAGGTATGTCGGGCCGGGACGGTTACTGTACAGTGAGGGGTATGTCGGGTCGTGACAGTTATTTTACAGTGGGAGGTATGTCGGTCCGAGATGGTTACTGTACAGTGGGAGGTAAGTTGGGCCATGATGGTTACCGTACAGTGCTAGGTATGCCGGGCCATGATGGTTAATATTCAGTGGGCGGTATGTTGGGAGGTGATGGTTACTGTATAATGGGCGGTATGTCGAGCCGTGATGGTTACTCTACAGTGTGAGGGATGCCGGGCCGTGATGGTTACTGTACAGTGGGATGTATGTAGGGCCGTGATGATTACTGTACAGTGGAAGGTATGTCGGGCCGTGACGATGAATTTACAGTGGGAGGTATGCCGAGTCGTGATGGTTACTGTACAGTGGGGGGGTATGTCGGGCCGTGATGGTTACTGTACAGTGGGACATATATCGGGCCGTGATCGTTACTGTACAGTGGGAGACATGTCGGGTCGTGACGGTTACTATACAGTGGGAGGTAAGTCGGGCCGTGATGGTTACTGTACAGTGGGAAGTATGTTGGGTCGTGAGGTTTAATGTACAGTGCGAGTTATGTCGGGCCGTTATGGTTATTGTACATTGGAGGGTATGTTGGGCTGTAATGCTAACTGTACAGTGGGAGGTATGTCAGGCCGTGATGGTAACTGTACAGGTGGAGGTATCGATTAGATTAGATTATATTACTTACAGTGTGGAAACAGGCCCTTCGGCCCAACAAGTCCACACCGCCCCGCAGAAGCGCAACCCACCCATACCCCTACACATCTACCCCTTACCTAACACTACGGGCAATTTAGCATGGCCAATTCACCTGACCTGCCCATCTTTGGACTGTGGGAGGAAACCGGAGCACCCGGAGGAAACCCACGCAGACACGGGGAGAATGTGCAAACTCCATACAGTCAGTCGCCTGAGGCGGGAATTGAACCTGGGTCTCTGGCGCTGTGAGGCAGCAGTGCTAACCACTGTGCCAACGTGCCGCCCAAATGTTGAGCCGTGACGGTGACTGCACAATGGGAGATATGTTGGGCCGTGATGGTTACTGTACAGTGGGAGGTATGTCGAGCCGTGATGGTTACTGCACATTGGGAGGTATGACGGCCCGTGATGGTTACTGTACACAGGGATGTATGTCGGGCTGGGATGGTTACAGTGCAGTGGGATGTAATGTCGGACCGTGATGGTGGCTGTACAGTGGGAGGTATTTCGGGGCGTGATGGTTACTGTACACTGGGAGGAATATCGTCCCGTAACGGTTGCTGTGCAATAGGAGGTTTGTAGGGCCGTGATAGTTGCTGTACAGTGGGAGGTATGTCAGACCGTAATGGTTCCTTTGCAGTGGGAGTTGGGTCATGCCGTGATTGTTACTGTAAGAGGGAGGTATGTCCCACCGTGACGGTTATTGTACAGGAGGAGGTATGTCGGGCCGTGATTGTTACTGTACAGTGGGAGGTATGTCGGGCCGTGACAGTTAGCGTACAATGGGAGGTATGTCGGGCCATGATATCTATTTTACAGTGGGAGGAAAGTCGGACCGTGATGGTTACTGAACAGTGGGAGGCATGTCGAGCCGTGACGTTTACTGTACAGGGGGATGTATGTTGGGCCGTGAAGGTTACTGTCCAGTGTGAGGTGTGTTGGGCCATGATGGTAACTGTACAGTGTGAGGTATGTCGGGCTGTGACGGTTACTGTACAGTGGGCAGTATGCCGGATTATGATGGTTACTGTACAGTGGGAGGTATGTCAGGCGGTGATGTCTACTGTACAGTGGGAGTTATGTTGAGCCGTGATGGCAACTGTACAATGGGAGGTATGTCGGGCCGTGACAGTTACTATACAGTGGGGGGTATGTCGGGCCGTTATGGTTACGGTACAGTCGGAGGTATGTTGGGTCATGACGGTTACTTTACAGTGGGAGGAATGTCGGGCCGTAATGGTTACTGTTCAGTGGGAGGTACGTTGCGTCGTGACGTTTACTGTACAGTGGGAGGTATGTCGGGCCGTAATGGTTACTATACATTGGGAGGTATGTTGGTTCATGACGGTTACTGTACAGTGGGAGGTAAGTCAGGCGGTGATGGTTACTGTACACTGGGAGGTATGTTGGCCTGTGATGATTACTGTACATTGGGAGGTATGTTGGTCCGTGATGGTTACTGTACCGTGGGAGGTATGTTGGGCTGTGACGGTGACTGTACAATGAGAGGTATGCCGGGCCATGATGGTTACTGTACAGTGGGGATATGTCGGGCCGTGATGGTTACTAAAGAGTGTGAGGTTTGTCAGGCCATGACGGTTACTGTACAGTGGGAGGAATGTCAGGCCGTAATGGTTACTGTACATCGTGGGAGGTATCTTTTGCCGTGATAGTAACTGTACAGTGGGAGGTATGTCAGACCATGATGTTATTTTTCAGTGGGAGGTATGTCAGACCGAGATGGTTACTGTACAGTGCGAGGTATGTCAGATCATGATTGTTACTGTACAGTGGGAGGTGTGTCAGGCCGTGATGACTACTGTACAGTGCGAGGTATGTCGTGCTGTGCGGGTTACTGTACAGTGTGAGGTATGTCGGGCAGTGATAATTACCGTACAGTGGGCTGTATGTCGGGCCGTGACGTTTACTGAACAATAGGTGGTATGCTGGGCCATGATGCTTCCTGTAGAGTGGGATGTATGTCGGGCCATGATGGTTACTGCACAGTGGGAGGTCCGTGATAATTACCGTACAGTGGGCTGTATGCTGGGCCATAATGCTTCCTGTACAGTGGGAGGTATGTCGGGCCATGATGGTCACTGTACAGTGGGAAGTATGAAGGGCCGTGATCGTTACTGTACAGTGGGCGGCATGAAGGGCCGTTATGGCTACTGTACAATGGGAGGTATGTCGGGCCGTGATGATTATTGTACATTGGGGGCTATGTTAGGCCGTGATGGTAACTGTACAGTGGGAGGTATGTCAGGCCGTAATGTTTACTGTAAAGTGGGAGGTATCATAGGCCGTGATGGTAACTGTACAGTGGGAGGTATGTCTGGCCGTGATGGTAACTGTACAGTTGGAGGTATGTCGGGCCGTGACAGTGACAGCACATTGGGAGGTATTTTGGGCCGTGACGGTGACTGCACATTGGGAGATATGTCGAGCCGTGATGGTTACAGTGCAGTGGGATGCGATATCGGACCGTGATGGTGGCTGTACAGTGGGAGCTATTTCGGGCCGTGATGGTTACTGTACACTGGGAGGAATATCGTCCCGTAACGGTTGCTGTGCAATGGAAGGTTGTAGGGCCGTGACGGTTACTGTATAGTGTGAGGTTTGTAGGGCTGTGACGGTTACTGCACAGTGGGAGGTGTATCGGACCGTCATGGTTCCTGTACATTGGGAGGTGGGTCATGCCGTGATAGTTTCTGCAGAGTGGGAGGAATGTCGGACCGTGAGTGTTACTGGACAGTGGGAAGTATGTTGCGTCGTGATGTTTACTGTAAAGTGGGAAGTATGTCGGACCGTAATGGTTACTGCACAGAAGGAGGTATGTTGGGTGTGATGGCAACTGTACATTGGGAGGTGTTTCGGGCCGTAATGGTTACTGTACATTGGGAGGTATGTTTGTTCATGACGGTTACTGTACAGTGGGAGGAATGTCGGCCCGTGATGGTTACTGTACACTGGGATGTATGTCGGCCGGGATGGTTACAGTGCAGTGGGATCCAATGTCGGGCCGTGATGGTTACTGCACAGTGGGATGTATGTCGGCCGGGATGGTTACAGTGCAGTGGGATCCAATGTCGGGCCGTGATGGTTACTGCACAGTGGGAGGTATGTTGGGTCGTGACGTTTATTGTACAGTGGGAGGTTTGTCGGGCCGTGACGGTTACTGTACAGTGGGAGGTATGTTGAGTCATGACGGTTACTGTACAGTTGGAGGAATGTCGGGCCGTGTTTGTTACTGTACAGTGGGAGGTATGTTTGGTCGTGACGTTTACTGTTCAGCGGGAGGTATGTCGGGCCGTAATGTTTCCTGTACAGAGGGAGGTATGTTGGGTGTGATGGCAACTCTACATTGGGACGTGTGTCGGGCCGTAATGGTTACTGTACAATGGGAGGAATGTCAGGCCGTGCTGGTACTGTACTGTGGGAGGTATGTCGGATCATAATGGTTACTCTACAATGAGAGTTATGTCGGTCCATGAGGATTACTGTACAATGGGAGGTATTTCAGATGGTGATTGTTACTTTACAGTGGGAGGAATATCGTGCCGTGACAGTTGCTGTACAGTGGGATGAATGTCGGGCCGTGTCAGTTACTGTGCACTGGGAGGAATGTCGGGTCGTGACATTTACTGCACAGAGGGAGGAAATTCGGGCAGTGATAGTTATTGTGCACTGGGAGGAATATCGGACACTGACGTTACTGTACAATGGGAGGTATGTCGGGCCATGGTGGTTACTGTACAGTGGGAGGTATGTCGAACCGTAATGGTGACTGTACAGTGGGAGGTACGTCAGGGCGAGATGGATACTGTACAGTGGGAGGTCTGTCGAACCGAGATGGTTAATGTACAGTGGGAGGTAAGTCGGGCTGTGATGGTTACTAGATTGAAGGATGTATGCCGGGCCTTGATGGTGACTGTACAGTGGGAGGTATGTCGGGCGGTGATGGTTACTCTACAATGAGAGGTATGCCGGACCATGATGGTTACTGTACAGTGGAGGTATGTCGGGCCATGATGGTTACTGAAGTGTGTGAGGTTTGTCGGGCCATGACGGTTACTGTACAGTGGGAGGGATGTCAGGCAGTGGCGGTTACTATACAGTGGGATGTATGTCGGGCCGTGATGGTTAATGTACAGTGGGAGGTATGTCGTGACTTGATGGGTACTGTACAGCGGGAGGTATGTCGGGCGGTGACGGTTACTGTACAGTGGGAGGTACTTCAGGCCGTGATGGTTACTGTACAGTGGAAGGTATGTCGGGCGGTGACGGTTACTGTACAGTGGAAGGTATGTCGGGCGGTGACGGTTACTGTACAGTGGAAGGTATGTCGGGCGGTGACGGTTACTGTACAGTGGGAGGTATGTCGGGCTGTGATGGTTACTGTACAGTGGGAGGTATGTCGGGCGGTGACGGTTACTGTACAGTGGGAGGTATGTCGGGCTGTGATGGTTACTGTACAGTGGGAGGTACTTCAGGCCGTGATGGTTACTGTACAGTGGAAGGTATGTCGGGCCGTGACGGTGAATGTACACTGGGAGGTATGCCGAGTCGTGATGGTTACTGTACAGTGGGAGGCATGTCGGGGCGTGATGGTTACTGTACAGTGGGAGGTATATAGGGCCGTGATCGTTACTGTACAGTGGGAGAACTGTCGGGTCGTGACGGTCACTGTACAGTGGAAGGTAAGTCGGGTCATGATGGTTACTGTACAGTGGGAGGTATGTTGGGTCGTGATGTTTACTGTAGAGCGGGAGGTATGTCGGGCCATAATGGTTACTGTACAGTGGGCGGTATGTTGGGTCGTGTCGTTTACTGTACAGTGGGACGTATGTCAGGCCGTGATGGTTACTGTACAGTGGGCGGTATGTTGTGTTGTGACGTTTACAGTACAGTGGGAGTTTTGTCAAGCCGTGATGGCTACTGTACAGTGGGAGGTATGTTGGGTCGTGCCGTTTACTGTACAGTGGGAGTTATGTCGGACCATGATAGTTAGTGTACACTGGGATGTATGTCGGGCGGGATGGTTCAGTGCAGTGGGATCCAATGTCAGACCGTGATGGTTACTGTAGAGTGGGAGGTATGTCGGGCCGTGACGGTGATTGTACAGTGGGAGGTATGTTGGGTCGTGACGTTTATTGTACAGTGGGACGTATGTCGGGCCGTGATGGTTACTGTACAGAGGGAGGAATGTCGGACCGTGATTGTTACTGTACAGTGGGAGGTATGTTGAGTCATGACGGTTACTGTACAGTGGGAGGAATGTCGGGCCGTGTTGGTTACTGTACAATGGGTGGTATGTTTGGTCGTGACGTTTACTGTACAACGGGAGGTATGTCGAGCCGTAATGGTTACTGTACAGAGGGAGGTATGTTGGGTGTGATCGCAACTCTATATTGGGAGGTGTGTCGGGACGTATTGGTTACTGTAGTGGGATGCATGTCGGGCCGTGAGGGTTACTGCACAATGGGAGGTATGTCAGGTCGTGCTGGAATTGTACTGTGGGAGGTATGTCGGACCATAATGGTTACTGTACAGTGGGAGGTGTGCCAGGCCGAGACGGTTAATGTACAGTGGGAGATATGTCGGGCAGCGACGGTGACTGTACAGTGGGATGTATGTTGTGCCGTGAAAGTTACTGTACAGTGGGAGGTATGTCGGGCCGTAATGGTTACTGTACAGAGGGAGACATGTTGGGCCATGATGGCAACTGTACAGTGGGAGATATGTCGTGCAGTAATGGCTACTGTACAGTGGGATGTATGTGGGGCCATGAGGGTTACTGTACAATTGGAGTTATGTCAGGCCGAGAGGGTGACTGTACAGTGGGAGGTATGCGGTGCCATGACGGTTACTGTACAGTGGCAGGTATGCCGGGTCGCGATGGTTACTGTCCAGTGGGAGGTATGACGGGTCGTGTCGTTTACTGCACAGTTGGAGGAATGTCGGGCTGTGATGGTTACTGTACAGTGGGAGGAATATCGGGCTTTGACGTTTACTGTACAGTGGGAGGTATGTCGAACTGTAATGGTTCCTGTACAGTGGGAGGTGGGTCATGCCGTGATGGTTACTGTACAGTGGGATGAATATCAGGCCGTGACGGTTACTGTACAGTGGGAGGTATGTCGAGCCGTGACAGTTACTGTACACTGGGAGGTATGTCGGACCGTAATGGTTCCTGTACAGTGGGAATTCCGTCATGCCGTGATGGTTACTGTACAGTGGGATGAATGTCACACCGTGAGTGTTACTGTACAGTGGGAGGAATATCAGGCCGTGATGGTTACAATACAGTGGGAGGTATGTCAGGCCTTAACGGTTACTGTACAATGGGAGTTATGTCGGGCTGTGACGTTTACTGTACAGTGGGATGTATTTTGGGCCGTAATGGCTACTGTACAGTGGGAGGTTAGTCGAGCTGTAATGGTTTCTCGATTGAAGGATGTATGCCGGACCATGATGGTTACTGTACAGTGGAGGTATGTCGGGCCATGATGGTTGCTGAAGTGTGTGAGGTTTGTCAGGCCATGACGATTACTGTACAGTGGGATGGATGTCAGGCGGTGGCGGTAACTGTACAGTGGGATGTATGTCCGGCCGTGATGGTTAATGTACAGTGGGAGGTATGTCGTGACTTGATGGTTACTGTACAGTGGGAGGTATGTCCTGCCGTGATGGGTACTGTACAGTGGGAGGTATGTCGGGCGGTGACAGTTACTGTACAGTGGGAGATATGTGGGGCCATGATGGTTACTGTACACTGGGAGGCATGTCGGGCTGTGATGGTTACTATACAGTGGGAGGTATGTCTAGCCGCGATGGTGACTGTACAGTGGGAGGTATGTTGGTCCGTGATGGTGACTGTACAGTGGGAGGTATGTTGGTCCGTAATGATTACTGTACAGTGGGAGGTATGTCTGGCCGTGATGGTTACTATACATTGGGAGATATATCGGGCCAAGATGTTTGCTGTACAGTGGGAGGTATGTCGGGTCGTGACAGCTATTTTACAGTAAGAGGTATGTCGGGCCGTGATTATTATTGTACCGTGGGAGGTCTGTCGAGCCGAGAAGCTTACTGTACAGTGGGATGTAAGTCGGGCTGTGATGGTTACTAGATTGAAGGATGTATGTCGGGACTTGATGTTGACTGTACAGTGGGAGGTATGTCGGTCCGTGACGGTTACTGTACCGAGGGATGTATGTTGGGCCGTGAAAGTTACTGTACAATGTGAGGTGTGTTGAGCCACGATGTGTACTGTACAGTTGGAGGTATGTCGGGCTATGATGTTTACTGTACAGTGGGAGGAATGTCGGGCCGTGATGGTCACTGTGCAGTGGGAGTTATGTCGGGCCGTGACGGTTACTGTACAGTGGGAGGTATGTTGGGTCATGAGGGTGACTGTACAGTGGGAGGAATGTCGGGCCGTAATAGTTACTGTACAGAGGGCGGTATGTTGGGTGTGATGGCAACTCTACATTGGGAGGTGTGTCAGACTGTAATGGTTACTGTACAGTGGGATGTATGTCGGGCCGTGAGGGTTACTGTACAATGGGAGGTATGTCAGGCCGTGCTGGTACTGTACAGTGGGAGGTATGTCGGGCCGTAATAGTTACTGTACAGTGGGAGGTACGTCAGGCCGTGATGGTTACTGTATAGTGGGAGGTATTTCGGGCCGTGATGGCTACTTACACTGGGAGGAATATCGTCCCGTAACGGTTGCTGTGCAGTGGGAGGTTTGTAGGTCCGAGATGGTTACTGTACATTGGGAGGTATGTCAGACCGTAATGGTTCCTTTACAGTGGGAGTTGGGTCATGCCGTGATGGTTACTGTACAGTGGGAGGTATGTCGGGCCGTGTCGGTTACTGTACAGTAGGAGGTATGTCGGGCCGTTATGGTTACAGTACAGTGGGAGGTGTGCCAAGCTGTGATGGTTACTGTACAGTGGGAGGTATGTCGGGCCGTGACGGTTTATGTACAGTGAGAGGTATGTCGTGCCATGACGGTTAATATACAGTGGGAGGCATGTTGGGTCAAAACGGTTACTGTTCAGTGGGAGGCATGTCGGGCTGTGTTGGTTACTGTGCACTCGGAGGTATGTCGGGTCGTGACTTTTACTGTAGAGTGGGAGGTAAGTCGGGCGGTGATAGTTACTGTACACTGGGAGGTATATTGGCCTGTGATGGTTACTGTACAGTGGGATGTTGGGCCATGATGGTTACTGTACCGTGGGCGGTATGTTGCGTCGTGACGTTTACTGTATATTGGGAGGCATGTCGGGCCATAATGTTTACTGTACAGAAGGAGGTATGTTGGGTGCGATGGCAACTCTACATTGGGAGGTGTGTCGAGCCGTAATGGTTACTGTATATTGGGAGGTATGTTGGTTCATCACGGTTACTGTACAGTGGGAGGTAGGTCAGGCGGAGATAGTTACTTGGGAGGTATGTTGTCCTGTGATGGTTACTGTACCGTGGGAGGTATGTTGTGCTGTGACGGTGACTGTACAATGAGAGGTATGCCGGGCCATGATGGTTACTGTACAGTGGGGATATGTCGGGCCGTGATGGTTACTAAAGAGAGTGAGGTTTGTCAGGCCATGACGGTTACTGTACAGTGGGAGGAATGTCAGGCCGTAATGGTTACTGTAACCCGTGGAAGGTATCTTTTGCCGTGATAGTAACTGTGCAGTGGGAGGTATGTCAGACCATGATGGTTATTTTTCAGTGGGAGGTATGTCAGACCGTGATGGTTACTGTACAGTGCGAGGTATGTCAGACCATGATTGTTACTGTACAGTGGGAGGTATGTCAAACCGAGATGACTACTGTACATTGCGAGGTATGTCGTGCTGTGAGGGTTACTGTACATTGGGATGTATGTCGGCCCGTGATGGTTACTGTACAGTGGGATGCATGTCGGCCCGCGATGGTTACTGTACACTGGGATGTATGTCGGGCCGGGATGGTTACAGTGCAGTTGGATGCAATGTCGGACCGTGATGGTTACTGTACACTGGGAGGAATATCGTCCCGTAACGGTTGCGGCGCAATGGGAGGTTTGTAGGGCGTTGACGGTTACTGTACAGTGGGAGGTTTGTAGGGTCGTGACGGTTACTGTACAGTGGGAGGAATGTCGGACCGTCATGGTTCCAGTACATTGGGAGGTGGGTCATGCCGTGATGGTTTCTGCAGAGTGGGAGTAATTTTGGTCCGTGAGTGTTACTGTACAGAGGGAGGTATGTTGTGCCGTGACAGTTAGTGTACAATGGGAGGTATGTCGGGCCATGATGTCTATTGTGCAGAGAGAGGAAAGTCGGACCGTGATGGTAACTGTACAGGGGAGGCATGTCGAGCCGTGACGTTTACTGTACCGTAGGATATATGTTGGGCCGTGAAGGTTACTGTCTAGTGTGAGGTGTGTTGGGCCATGATGGTTACTGTACAGTGGGAGGTATGTCGGGCTGTGGTGGTTACTCTACAGTGGGAGGTATGTCTGGCCGTGATGGTTACTGTAGAGTGGGGGTTATGCCAGATTATGATGGTTACTGTACAGTAGGAGTTATGCCAGATTATGATGGTTACTGTACATTGGGAGGTATGTCAGGCGGTGATGTCTACTGTACATTGAGACGTCTGTCGAGCCATAATGGTTACTGCACAGAGGGAGGTATGTTGGGCCGTGATGGCAACTGTACAATGGGAGGTATGTCGGGCCGTGTCGGTTACTATACACTGGGGGGTATGTCGGGCCGTGATTGTTACTGTACAGTGGGAGGAATATCGTCCCGGAACGGTTGCTGTGCAATGGGAGGTTTTTAGGGCCGTGACGGTTTCTGTACAGTGGGAGGTTTGTAGGGCCGTGACGGTTACTGTACAGTGGGAGGTATGTCGGACCGTCATGGTTCCTGTACATTGGGTGGTGGGTCATGCCGTGATAGTTTCTGCAGAGTGGGAGGAATGTCGGGCCGTGAGTGTTACTGGACAGTGGGAAGTATGTTGCGTCGTGACGTTTACTGTAATGTCGGAAGTATGTCGGACAGTAATAGTTACTGCACAGAAGGAGGTATGTTGGGTGTGATGGCAACTGTACATTGGGAGGTGTTTCGGGCCGAAATGGTTACTGTACATTGGGAGGTGTGTTTGTTCATGACGGTTACTGTACAGTGGGAGGAATGTCGGGCCGTGATGGTTACTGTACAGTGGGAGGTATCTTGTGCCGTGACGTTTACTGTACAGTGGGAGGTATGTCGGGCCGTAATAGTTAGTGTACAGAGAGAGGAATGTCGGGCCGTTATTGTTGCTGTAACAGTGGGAGTTAGGTTGGGTCATGACCGTTACTGTGCAGTGGGAGGAATGTCGGGCCGTGATGGTTACTGTACAGTGGGAGATATGTTGAGCCGGGATGTTTATTGTACTGTGGGAGGCATTTCAGAACATGATGGTAACTGTACAGTGGGAGGTATTTCGGGCTGTAATGGTTACTGTACAGTTGGAGGTATGTCGGGCTGTGATGGTTACTTTGCAGTGGGAGGTATGTTGGGCCGTGATGGTTACTGTACAGTGGGAGGCATGTTGATCCGTGATGGTTACTGTACAGTGGGAGGTATGTTGATCCGTGATGGTTACTGTACGGTGGGAGGTATGTCGGGCAGTGATGGTTACTGTACAGTGTGAGTTATGCATGACCGTGATGGTTACTGTACAGTGGGAGGTGAGTCATGCCGAGACGGTGAATGTACAGTGGGAGATCTGCCGGGCAGCGACGGTGACTGTACAGTGGGATGAATGTTGTGCCGTGAAAGTTACTCTACAGTGGGAGGTATGTCGGGCCATAATGGTTACTGTACAGAGGGAGATATGTTGGGCCGTGATGGCAACTGTACAGTGGGAGGTATGTCGTGCAGTAATGGCTACTGTACAGTGGGATGTATGTGGGGCCGTGAGGGTTACTGTACAATGGGAGGTATGTCAGGCCGAGAGGGTGACTGTACAGTGGCAGGTATGCGGTGCCATGACGGTTACTGTACAGTGGCAGGTATGTCGGGCCGTGATGGTTACTGTACAGTGGGAGGTATGACGGGTCGTGACGTTTACTGTACCGTTGGAGGAATGTCGGGCCGTGATGGTTGCTGTACAGTGGGAGGTATGTCGGGTCTGATGTTTGCTCTACAGTGGGAAGTATGTCGGGCCGTCATGGTTACTGTACAGTGGGAGGAATATCGGGCATTGACGTTTACTGTACAGTGGGAGGTATGTCGAACTGTAATGGTTCCTGTACAGTGGGAGGTGGGTCATGCCGTGATGGTTACTGTACTGTGGGAGGAATGTCGGGTCATGACATTTACTGTACAGTGGGAGGTATGTCGGGCAGAGATGGATACTTTACCCTGGGAGGTATGTCGGGTCATGATGGTTACTGTACACTGGGATGAATATCAGGCCGTGACGGTTACTGTACAGTGGGAGGTATGTCGAGCGGTGACGGTTACTGTCCACTGGGAGGTGTGTTGGACCGTAATGGATCCTGTACAGTGGGAATTGCGTCATGCCGTGATGGTTACTGTACAGTGGGAGGAATGTCACACCGTGAGTGTTACTGTACAGTGGGAGGAATATCAGGCCGTGATGGTTACAATACAGTGGGAGGTATGTCAGGCCTTAACGGTTACTGTACAATGGGAGTTATGTCGGGCTGTGACGTTTGCTGTACAGTGCGATGTACTTTGGGCCGTAATGGCTACTGTACAGTGGGAAGTATGTCGTCCGGTGGTGGTTTCTGTACAGTGGGTGGTAATGTCGAACCGTAATGGTGACTCCACAGTGGGAGGTATATCAGGCCGAGATGATTACTGTACAGTGGGAGGTAAGTCGGGCTGTAATGGTTACTCGATTGAAGGATGTATGCCGGGCCTTGATGGTGACTGTACAGTGGGAGGTATGTCGGGCGGTGATGGTTACTCTACAATGAGAGGTATGCCGGACCATGATGGTTACTGTACAGTGGAGGTATGTCGGGCCATGATGGTTGCTGAAGTGTGTGAGGTTTGTCAGGCCATGACGGTTACTGTACAGTGGGAGGGATGTCAGGCGGTGGCGGTAACTGTACAGTGGGATGTATGTCCGGCCGTGATGGTTAATGTACAGTGGGAGGTATGTCGTGACTTGATGGTTACTGTACAGTGGGAGGTATGTCCTGCCGTGATGGGTACTGTAGAGTGGGAGGTATGTCGGGTCGTGACAGTTATTTTGCAGTAAGAGGTATGTCGGGCCGTGATCATTATTGTACAGTGGGATGTAAGTCGGGCTGTGATGGTTACTAGATTGAAGGATGTATGTCGGGACTTGATGGTGACTGTACAGTGGGAGGTATGTCGGTCCGTGACGGTTACTGTACCGTGGGTTGTATGTTGGGCCGTGAAAGTTACTGTACAATGTGAGGTGTGTTGAGCCAGGATGGGTACTGTACAGTGGGATGTATGTCGGGCTGTGATGTTTACTGTACAGTGGAATGAATGTCGGGCCGTGATGGTCACTGTGCAGTGGGAGTTATGTCGGGCCGTGACGGTTAATGTACAGTGGGAGGTATGTTGGGTCATGAGAGTGACTGTACAGTTGGAGGAATGTCGGGCCGTAATAGTTACTTTACGGAGGGCGGTATGTTGGGTGTGATGGCAACTCTACATTGGGAGGTGTGTCAGACCGTAATGGTTACTGTACCGTTGGATGTATGTCGGGCCGTAATGGTTACTGTACAGTGGTAGGTAAGTCAGGCCGTGATGGTTACTGTATAATGGGAGGTATTTCGGGCCGTGATGGCTACTGTACACTGGGAGGAATATCGTCCCGTAACGGTTGCTGTGCAGTGGGAGGTTTGTAGGGCCGAGATGCTTACTGTACATTGGGAGGTATGTCAGACCGTAATGGTTCCTTTACAGTGGGAGTTGGGTCATGCCGTGATGGTTACTGTACAGAGAGAGGTATGTCAGGCCGTGACGGTTACTGTACAGTAGGAGGTATGTCGGGCCGTGATGGTTACAGTACAGTGGGAGGTGTGTCAAGCTGTGATGGTTACTGTACAGTGGGAGGTATGTCGGGCCGTGACGGTTAATATACAGTGGGAGGCATGTTGGGTCATGACGATTACTGTTCAGTGGGAGGCATGTCGGGCCGTATTGGTTACTGTGCACTCGGAGGTATGTCGGGTCGTGACTTTTACTGTAGAGTGGGAGGTAAGTCGGGCGGCGATAGTTACTGTACACTGGGAGGTATGTTGGCCTGTAATGGTTACTGTACAGTGGGAGGTATGTTGGGCCATGATAGTTACTGTACCGTGGGCGGTATGTTGCGTCGTGACGTTTACTGTATAGTGGGAGGCATGTCGGTCCATAATGGTTACTGTACAGAAGGAGGTATGTTGGGTGTGATGGAACTCTACATTGGGAGGTGTGTTGGGCCGTAATGGTTACTGTACTTTGGGAGGTATGTTGGTTCATGACGGTTACAGCGGAGTTGGAGGTAAGTCAGGCGGTGATGGTTACTGTACACTGGGAGGTATGTTGTCCTGTGATGGTTACTGTACAGTGGGAGGTATGTTGGTCCGTGATGGTTACTGTACCGTGGGAGTTGTGTTGGGCTGTGACGGTGACTGTACAATGAGAGGTATGCCCGGCCATGATGTTTACTGTACAGTGGGGATATGTCGGGCCGTGATGGTTCTAAAGAGTGTGAGGTTTGTCAGGCCATGACGGTTACTGTACAGTGGGAGGAATGTCAGGCCGTAATGGTTACTGTACCCCGTGGGAGGTATCTTTTGCCGTGATAGTAACTGTACAGTGGGAGGTATGTCAGACCATGATGGTTATTTTTCAAGGGAGGTATGTCAGACCGTGATGGTTTCTGTACAGTGCGAGGTATGTCAGACCATGATTGTTACTGTACAGTGGGAGGTATGTCAGACCGAGATGACTACTGTACAGTGCGAGGTATGTCGTGCTGTGAGGGTTACTGTACATTGGGAAGTATGTCGGCCCGTGATGGTTACTGTACACTGGGATGTTTGTCGGGCCGGGATGGGTACAGTGCAGTTGGATGCAATGTCGGACCGTGATGGTTACTGTACACTGGGAGGAATATCGTCCCGTAACGGTTGCGGCGCAATGGGAGGTTTGTAGGGCGTTGACGTTTACTGTACAGTGGGAGGTTTGTAGGGCCGTGACGGTTACTGTACAGTGGGAGGTATGTCGGACCGTCATGGTTCCTGTACAATGGGAGGTGGGTCATGCCATGATGGTTTCTGCAGAGTGGGAGGAATTTCGTGCCGGAGTGTTACTGTACTGTGGGAGGTATGTCGGGCCGTGACAGTTAGTGTACAATGGGAGGTATGTCGGGCCATGATGTCTATTGTACAGAGAGAGGAAAGTCGGACCGTGATGGTAACTGTACAGGGGAGGCATGTCGAGCCGTGACGTTTACTGTACCGTGGGATGTATGTTGGGCCGTGAAGGTTACTGTCCAGTGTGAGGTGTGTTGGGCCATGATGGTTACTGTACAGTGGGAGGTATATCGCACTGTGATGGTTACTCTACAGTGCGAGGTATGTCTGGCCGTGATGGTTACTGTAGAGTGGGAGTTATGCCAGATTATGATGGTTACTGTACAGTGAGAGGTATGTCAGGCGGTGATGTCTGCTGTACATTGGGACGTATGTCGAGCCATAATGGTTACTGCACAGAGGGAGGTATGTTGGGCCGTGATGGCAACTGTACAATGGGAGGTATGTCGGGCCGTGTCGGTTACTATACAGTGGGGGGTATGTCGGGCCGTGATTGTTACTGTACAGTGGGAAGTATGTCGGGCCATAATGGTTACTGCACAGAGGGAGGTATGTTGGGGCCGTGATGGCAACTGTACAATGGGAGGTATGTCGGGCCGTGACGGTTACTATACAGTGGGGGGTATGTCGGACCGTAATGGTTACTGTTCAGTGCAGGTATGTTGGGTCATGATGGTAACTGTACAGTGGGAGGAATGTCGGGACGTGATGGTTATTGTACAGTGGGAGGTATGTTGGTCCGTGATGGTTACTGTACCGTGGGAGGTATGTTGGGCTGTGACGGTGACTGTACAATGAGAGGTATGCCGGGCCATGATGGTTACTATACAGTGGGGATATGTCGTGCCGTGATGGTTACTAAAGAGTGTGAGGTTTGTCAGGCCATGACGGTTACTGTACAGTGGGAGGAATGTCAGGCCGTAATGGTTACTGTACCCCGTGGGAGGTATCTTTTGCCGTGATAGTAACTGTACAGTGGGAGGTATGTCAGACCATGATGGTTATTTTTCAAGGGAGGTATGTCAGACCGTGATGGTTTCTGTACAGTGCGAGGTATGTCAGACCATGATTGTTACTGTACAGTGGGAGGTATGTCAGACCGAGATGACTACTGTACAGTGCGAGGTATGTCGTGCTGTGAGGGTTACTGTACAGTGGGAGGTATGTCGGGCCGTGATGGTTACTGTACAGTGGGAGGTATGTCGGGCCGTGTTCGTTACTGTACAGTAGGCGGGATATAGTGCCGTTATGGCTACTGTACAATGGGAGGTATGTCAGGCCGTTATGGTTATTGTATATTGGGAGGTATGTTGGGCCGTGATGGTAACTGTACAGTGGGAGGTATGTCTGGCCGTGATGGTAACTGTATAGTTGGAGGTATGTCGGGCCGTGACGGTGACTGCACATTGATAGGTATGTTGGGCCGTGATGGTTTCTGTACAGTGGGAGGTATGACGGCCCGTGATGGTTACTGTACACTGGGAGGTATGTCTGGCCGTGATGGTAACTGTATAGTTGGAGGTATGTCGGGCCGTGACGGTGACTGCACATTGATAGGTATGTTGGGCCGTGATGGTTTCTGTACAGTGGGAGGTATGACGGCCCGTGATGGTTATTGTAGACTGGGATGTATGTCGGGCCGGGATGGTTACAGTGCAGTGGGATGCAATGTCGGACCGTGATGGTGGCTGTACAGTGGGAGGTATTTCGGGCCGTGATTGTTACTGTACAGTGGGAGGAATATCGTCCCGTAACGGTTGCTGTGCAATGGGAGGTTTGTAGGGCCGTGACGGTTTCTGCACAGTGGGAGGTTTGTAGGGCCGGGACGGTTACTGTACAGTGGGGGGTATGTTGAAACGTCATGGTTCCTGTACATTGGGAGGTGGGTCATGCCGTGATAGTTTCTGCAGAGTGGGAGAAATGTCGGGCCGTGAGTGTTACTGGACAGTGGGAAGTATGTTGCGTCGTGACGTTTACTGTAAAGTTGGTAGTATGTCGGACCGTAATAGTTACTGCACAGAAGGAGGTATGTTGGGTGTGATGGCAACTCTACATTGGGAGGTGTTTCGGGCCGAAATGGTTACTGTACATTGGGAGGTGTGTTTGTTCATGACGGTTACTGTACAGTGGGAGGAATGTCGGGCCGTGATGGTTACTATACAGTGGGAGGTATCTTGTGCCGTGCCGTTTACTGTACAGTGGGAGGTATGTCGGGCCGTAATAGTTAGTGTACAGAGGGAGGAATGTCGGGCCGTTATTGTTGCTGTAACAGTGGGAGGTATGTTGGGTCATGACCGTTACTGTGCAGTGGGAGGAATGCCGGGCCGTGATGGTTACTGTGCAATGGGAGGTATGTCCTGCCGTGATGGGTACTGTACAGTGGGAGCTATGGGGGGCCGTGATGGTTTCTGTACAGTGGGAGATATGTCGGGCCGTGATGGTTATTGTACTGTGGGAGTCATTTCAGAACATGATGGTTACTGTACAGTGGGAGGTATTTCGGGCTTTGATGGTTACTGTACAGTTGGAGGTATGTCGGGCCGTGATGGTTACTTTGCAGTGGGAGATATGTTGGGCCGTGATGGTTACTGTACAGTGGGAGGCATGTTGGTCCGTGATGGTTACTGTACGGTGGGAGGTATGTCGTGCAGTGATGGTTACTGTACAGTGTGAGTTATGCCTGACCGTGATGGTTACTGTACAGTGGGAGGTGTGTCAGGCTGAGATGGTGAATGTACAGTGGGAGATATGTCGGGCAGCGACGGTGACTGTACAGTGGGATGTATGTTATGCCGTGAAAGTTACTGTACAGTGGGAGGTATGTCGGGCCATAATGGTTACTGTACAGAGGGAGATATGTTGGGCCGTGATGGCAACTGTACAGTGGGAGGTATATCGTGCAGTAATGGCTACTGTACAGTGGGATGTATGTGGGGCCGTGAGAGTTACTGTACAATGGGAGGTATGTCATGCCGAGAGGGTGACTGTACAATGGGAGGTATGCGGTGTCATGACGGTTACTGTACAGTGGCAGGTATGTCGGGCCGTGATGGTTACTGTACAGTGGGAGGTATGACGGGTCGTGACGTTTATTGTACAGTTGGAGGGATGTCGGGCCGTGATGGTGGCTGTACAGTGGGAGGTATGTAGGGTCGTGATGTTTACTGTACAGTGGGAAGTATGTCGGGCCGCCGTGGTTACTGTACAGTGGGAGGAATATCGGGCATTGACGTTTACTGTACAGTGGGAGGTATGTCGAACTGTAATGGTTCCTGTACAGTGGGAGGTGGGTCATGCCGTGATGGTTACTGTACTGTGGGAGGAATGTCACACCGTGAGTGTTACTGTACAGTGGGAGGAATATCAGGCCGTGATGGTTACAATACAGTGGGAGGTATGTCAGGCCTTAACGGTTACTGTACAATGGGAGTTATGTCGGGCTGTGACGTTTGCTGTACAGTGGGATGTACTTTGGGCCGTAATGGCTACTGTACAGTGGGAAGTATGTCGTCCGGAAGTGGTTTCTGTGCAGTGGGTGGTAATGTCGAACCGTAATGGTGACTCCACAGTGGGAGGTATATCAGGCCGAGATGATTACTGTACAGTGGGAGGTAAGTCGGGCTGTAATGGTTACTCGATTGAAGGATGTATGCCGGGCCTTGATGGTGACTGTACAGTGGGAGGTATGTCGGGCGGTGATGGTTACTCTACAATGAGAGGTATGCCGGACCATGATGGTTACTGTACAGTGGAGGTATGTCGGGCCATGATGGTTGCTGAAGTGTGTGAGGTTTGTCAGGCCATGACGGTTACTGTACAGTGGGAGGGATGTCAGGCGGTGGCGGTAACTGTACAGTGGGATGTATGTCCGGCCGTGATGGTTAATGTACAGTGGGAGGTATATCGGGCGGTGACAGTTACTGTACAGTGGGAGATATGTGGGGCCATGATGATTACTGTACAGTGGGAGGCATGTCGGGCTGTGATGGTTACTATACAGTGGGAGCTATGTCGGGCCGTGATGGTTACTGTACAGTGGGAGGTATGTTGGTCCGTAATGGTTACTGTACAGTGGGAGGTATGTCTGGCCGTGATGGTTACTGTACAGTGGGAGGTATGTTGGTCCGTAATGGTTACTGTACAGTGGGAGGTATGTCTGGCCGTGATGGTTACTATACTTTGGGAGATATATCGGGCCGAGATGTTTGCTGTACAGTGGGAGGTATGTCGGGTGGTGACAGTTATTTTACAGTAAGAGGTATGTCGGGCCGTGATTATTATTGTACCGTGGGAGGTATGTCGAGCCAAGAACGTTGCTGTACAGTGGGATGTAAGTCGGGCTGTGATGGTTACTAGATTGAAGGATGTATGTCGGGACTTGATGTTGACTGTACAGTGGGAGGTATGTCGGTCCGTGACGGTTACTGCACCGTGGGATGTATGTTGGGCCGTGAAGGTTACTGTACAATGTGAGGTGTGTTGAACCATGATGGGTACTGTACAGTGGGAGGAATGTCGGGCCGTAATAGTTACTGTACATAGGGCGGTATGTTGGGAGTGATGGCAACTCTACATTGGGAGGTGTGTCAGGCCGTAATGGTTACTGTACAGTGGGATGTATGTCGGGCCGTGAGGGTTACTGTACAATTGGAGGTATGTCAGGCCGTGCTGGTACTGTACAGTGGGAGGTATTTCGGGCCGTAATGGTTACTGTGCAGTGGGAGGTATGTCAGGCCGTGATGGTTACTGTACAGTGGGAGGTATTTCGGGCCATGATGGCTACTGTAAACTGGGAGGAATATCGTCCCGTAACGGTTGCTGTGCAGTGGGAGGTTTGTAGGGCCGAGATGGTTACTGTACATTGGGAGGTATGTCAGACCGTAATGGTTCCTTTACAGTGGGAGTTGGGTCATGCCGTGATGGTTACTGTACAGAGGGAGGTATGTCGGGCCGTGACGGTTACTGTACCGTAGGAGGTATGTCGGGCCGTGATGGTTACAGTACAGTGGGAGGTGTGTCAAGCTGTGATGGTTACTGTACAGTGGGAGGTATGTCGGGCCGTGACGGTTAATATACAGTGGGAGGCATGTTGGGTTATGACGGTTACTGCACAGTGGGAGGCATGTTGGGCCGTGTTGGTTACTGTGCACTCGGAAGTATGTCGGGTCGTGACTTTTACTGTAGAGTGGGAGGTACGTCGGGCGGTGATAGTTACTGTACACTGGGAGGTATGTTGGCCTGTGATAGTTTCTCTACAGTGGGAGGTATGTCTGGCTGTGATGGTTACTGTACAGTGGGAGTTATGCCAGATTATGATGGTTACAGAGGCATGTCAGGCGGTGATGTCTACTGTACATTGGACATATGTCGAGCCATAATGGTTACTGTACAGAGGGAGGTATGTTGGGCCGTGATGGCAACTGTACAATGGGAGGTATGTCGGGCCGTAATGGATACTGTACAGAGGTGGAATGTTGGGCCGTGATGGCAACTGTACAATGGGAGGTATGTCGAGCCGTGACGGTTACTATACAGTGGGGGATATGTCGGGCCGTAATGGTTACTGTTCAGTGGGAGGTATGTTGGGTCATGACGGTAACTGTACAGTGGGAGGAATGTCGGGCCGTGATGGTTATTGTACAGTGGGAGCAATATCGTCCCGTAACGGTTGCTGTGCAATGGGAGGTTTGTAGGGCCGTGACGGTTACTGCACAGAAGGTGGTTTGTCGGGCCGTGACGGTTACTGTACAGTGGGAGGTATGTCGGACCGTCATGGATCCTGTACATTGGGAGGTGGGTCATGCCGTGGTGGTTTCTGCAGAGTGGGAGGAATGTCGGACCGTGACGGTTACTGTACAGTGCGAGGTATGTTGCATCGTGACGTTTACTGTAAAGTGGGAGGTATGTCGGACCGTAATGGTTACTGTACAGAAGGAGGTATGTTGGGTGCGATGGCAACTCTACATTGGGAGGTGTTTCGGGCCGTAATGGTTACTGTACATTGGGAGTTATGTTTGTTCATGACGGTTACTGTACTGTGGGAGAAATGTCGGGCTGTGACGGTTACTGTACAGTGGGAGGTATGTCGGGCCGTAATGGTTACTGTACAGTGGGAGGAATGTCGGGCCGTGATTGTTAATGTAACAGTGGTAGGTATGTTGGGTCATGACCGTTACTGTGCGATGGGAGGAATGTCGGGCAGTGATGGTTACTGTGCAATGGGAGGTATGTCCTGCCTTGATGCGTACTGTACAGTGGGAGGTATGTCGGGCCGTGATGGTTACTGTACAGTGGGAGATATGTCGGGCCGTAATGGTTACTGCACAGTGGGAGGCATGTCAGAACATGATAGTTACTGTACAGTGGGAGGTATGTCGGGCCGTGATGGTTACTGTACAGAGGGAGGAATGTCGGGCCGTGATTGTTACTGTAACAGTGGGAGGTATGTCGGGCCGTAATGGGTACTGTACAGAGGGAGGAATGTCGGGCCGTGTTTGTTACTGTAACAGTGGGAGGTATGTTGGGTAATGACCGTTACTGTGCAGTGGGAGGAATGTCGGGCCGTGATGGTTACTGTGCAATGGGAGGTATGTCCTGCCGTGATGGGTACTGTACAGTGGGAGGTATGTCGGGCCGTGATGGTTACTGTACAGTGGGAGATATGTCGGGCCGTAATGGTTACTGCACAGTGGGAGGCAAATCCGAACATGATAGTTACTGTACAGTGGGAGGTATGTCGGCCCGTGATGGTTACTGTACAGAGGGAGGAATGTCGGGCCGTGATTGTTACTGTAACAGTGGGAGGTATGTCGGGCCGTAATGGGTACTGTACAGAGGGAGGAATGTCGGGCCGTGTTTGTTACTGTAACAGTGGGAGGTATGTTGGGTAATGACCGTTACTGTGCAGTGGGAGGAATGTCGGGCCGTGATGGTTACTGTGCAATGGGAGGTATGTCGGGCCGTGATGGTTACTGTACAGTGGGAGGTATGTCGGGCCGTGATGGTTACTGTACAGTGGGAGATATGTCGGGCCGTAATGGTTACTGCACAGTGGGAGGCATGTCAGAACATGATAGTTACTGTACAGTGGGAGGTATGCCGGGCCGTGATATTTACTGTACAGAGGGAGGGATGCCGGGCCGTGATGGTTACTGTACAGTGGGAGGTATGTCAGAACATGATGGGTATTGTACAGTGGGAGGTATGCCGGGCCGTGATATTTACTGTACAGAGGGAGGGATGCCGGGCCGTGATGGTTACTGTACAGTGGGAGGTATGTCAGAACATGGTGGTTACTGTACAGTGGGAGGTATGTCGGCCCGTGATGGTTATTGTAGACTGGGATGTATGTCGAGCCGGGATGGTTACAGTGCAGTGGGATGTAATGTCGGACAGTGATGGTTGCTGTACAGTGGGTGGTATTTCGGGCCGTGATGGTTACTGTACACTGGGAGGAATACCGTCCCGTAACGGTTGATGTGCAATGGGAGGTTTGTAGGGCCGTGATGGTTACTGTACAGTGGGAGGTTTGTAGGGCCGTGACGGTTACTGTACAGTGGGAGGTATGTTGGACCGTACATGATTCCTGTGCATTGGGAGGTGGGTCATGCCGTGATGGTTTCTGCAGAGTGGGAGGAATGTCGGGCCGTGATGGTTACTGTACAGTGGGAGGTATGTTGCGTCGTGATGTTTACTGTAAAGTGGGAGGTATGTCGGACCGTAATGGTTACTGTACAGAAGGAGGTATGTTGGGTGCGATGGCAACTCTACATTGGGAGGTGTTTCGGGCCGTAATGGTTACTGTACATTGGGAGGTATGTTTGTTCATGACGGTTACTGTACAGTGGGAAGTATGCCGGGCTGCGATAGTTACTGTACAGTGGGAGGTATGTCGGGCCGTGATGGTTACTTTGCAGTGGGAGGTATGTCGGGCCGTGATGGTTACTGTACAGTGGGAGGCATGTTGGTCCTTGATGGTTACTGTACAGTGGGAGGTATGTCGGGCAGTGATGGTTACTGTACAGTGTGAGTAATGCCTGACCGTGATGGTTACTGTATAGTGGGAGGTACGTCAGATTATGACGGTTGCTAGACTAAGGGATGAATGTCGGGCCGTGACGGTTACTGACGAGTGTGAGGTTTGTCAGGCCATGACGGTTACTGTACAGTGGGAAGTATGTTGGGTGTTCGCAGTTACTGTACAGTGGGAGGTATGTCGGGCCGTGATGGTTACTGTACAGTGAGAGGCATGACGGACCATAATGGTTACTGTACAGTGGGATGTATGTCGGGCTGTGATGGTTACTGCAGAGTGGCCGGTATGTCAGGCAGTGATTGTCACTGTACAGTGGAGGTGTGTTGGTCCGTGATGGTTACTGTACAGTGGAGATTTATCTGGCCGTGATGGTTACTGTACAGTAGGTGTATGTCGGTTCGTGACAGTTACTTTACAGTGGGAGGTATGTCGGTCCGTGATCGTTACTGTACAGTGGGAGACATGTCAGGCTGTGATGGTTACTGTACAGTGGGAGATATGTCGGGTTGTGACGGTTACTCTACAGTGGGAGGTATGTCGAGCCGTGACGGTGACCGTACAGTGGGAGGTATGTCAGGTCGAGACGGTGACTGAACAATAGGAGGTCTGTCGGGCAGTGACGGTGACTGTGCAGTGGGATGTATGTTGGGCCGTGAAGGTTTCTGTACAGTGGGAGGTATGTCGGGCCGTGACGGTTACAGTACAGTGGGAGGTATGTCGGTCTGTGATGGTTACTAGACTGAAGGATGTATGTCGGGCCGTGATGGTGACTGTACAATGAGTGGTATGCCGGGCCATGATGGTTAATGTTCAGTGGAGGTATGTCGGGCCGTGATCGTTACTGAAGAGTGTGAAGTTTGTCAGGCCGTGACGGTTAGTGTACAGTGGGACGTATGTCGGGCGTTGCCGGTTACTGTACAGTGTGAGTATGTCGTGCCGTGATGGTTACTGTAAAGTGTAAGGTATGTCCTGACGTGATGGTTACTGTACAGTGGGATGCATGTCGGACCATGTTGGTTACTGTACAGTGTGAGGTGTGTCGTGCCATGACCGTAACTGTACAGTGGGAGGTATGTTGGGTCATGACGATTACTGTACAGTGGGAGGAATGTCTGATCGTAATGTTTCCTGTACAGTGGGAGGTATTTCGGACCGTCATGGTTTCTGTACATTGGGAGGTGAGTCATGCCGTGAGTGTTACTGTACAGTGGGAGGTTTGCCAGGCCCTGACAGTTATTGAACAGTGGGAGATAGGCCAGGCTGTGATGGTTACTGTATAGTGGGAGGTATGTCGGGCCTTGACAGTTACTGTACAATGGGATGTATGTCGGGCCATTTTGTCTATTGTACACTGGGAGGTATGTCGGACGGTGATGGTTACTGTACAGTGGGAGGTATGTCAGACCGTGATGGTTTCTGTACAGTGGGAGGTAAGTCGGACCGTGTTGGTTCCAGTATAGTAGGAGGTATATCGGACTGTGATGGTTACTGTGCAGAGGGAAGTATGTTGGGTGTGATGGCAACTCTACACTGGGATGTGTGTCAGGCCGTAATGTTTACTGTACAGTGGGAGGTATGTCGGGCCGTAATGTTTACTAACAGTGGGAGGTATGTCGGTCCGTGCGGGTTACTGTACAATGGGAGGTATGTCAGGCCGTGATGGCTTCTGTACAATGGGAGGAATGTCGTGCCGTGAGGGTTGCTCTACAGTGTGAGGAATGTCGGGCCGTGCCGGTTACTGTGCACTGTGAGGTATGTCGGGTCGTGACGTTTACTGAACAGAGGGAGGTAATTCGGGCGGTGATAGTTACTGTACACTGGGAGGAATATCGGACCGTGAAGGTTACTGTACAGTGGGAGGCATGTCGGACCGCAATGGGTCCTGTACAGTGGGAGGTGGGTCATGCCGTGAGTGTGACTGTACAGTGGGAGGAATGTCAGGCCGTGACGGTTACAGTACAGTGGGAGGTATGTCAGGCCTTAACGGTTACTGTACAACGGGCTTTATGTCGGGCTTTGACGTTTGCTTTACAGTGGGATGCATTTTGGGCCGTGATAGCTACTGTACAATGAGAGGTATGCCGGGCTGTGATGGTTACTGTACAGTTGAGGTATGTTGAGCCGTGATGGTTTCTGAAGACTGTAACGCATGTCAGGCCGTGATGGTTACTGTTCAGTGGGAGATATGTCGGTCCGTGGCGGTTACTGCACAGTGCGAGGTATGTCGGACTGTGACGGTTACTGTACAATGGAGGTATGTTGGGCCATGATGGTTACTGTGCAGTAGGAAGTATGTCATGCTGCGGTGGTTAGTGTTCACTGGCAGGTAATGTCGAGCCGTAATAGTTACTGTACAGTGGGAGGTATGTCAGGCCGAGACGGTGACTGTACAGTGGGAGGTATGTTGTGCCGTGAAAGTTACTGTACAGTGGGAGGTATGTCGGGGTGTGATGGCTACAGTACAGAGGGAGATATGTTGGGCCGTGATGGCAAATGTACAGTGGGAGGTATGTCGGGCCGTAATGGCTACTGTACAGTGGGAGGTATGTCAGGCCGTGAGGGTGACTGTACAGTGGGAGGTATGCGGTGCCGTGATGGTTACTATACAGTGGCACATATGTCGGGCCGTGATGGTTAGTATACAGTGGGAGGTATGTCGGGTCTTGACGTTGACTGTATAGTTGGAGGAATGTCGGGCCGTGATGGTTGCTGTACATTGGGAGGTATGTTTGGTCGTGATGTTGACTGTACAGTGGGAGGTACGTCGGGCCGTGATGGTTACTGTACACTGGGAGGAATATCGGGCTGTGACAGTTACTGTACAGTGGGAGGTATATCGAACTATAATGATTTCTGTACAGTGGGAGGTGGGTCATGCTGTGATGGTTACTGTACAGTGCGAGGTATGTCAGGCCATGATGGTTACTTTACAGTGGGAGGTATGTCGGGTCATGACGGTTACAGTGCACTGGAGGTATGTCGGGTCGTGACATTTACTGTACACTGGGAGGAATATCGGGCCGGGACGCTGACTGTACACTGGGAGGTATGTCGGACCGTAATGGTTCGTGTACAGTGGGAATTGCGTCATGCCGTGATGGTTACTGTACAGTCGGAGGAATGTCACGCTGTGATGGTTACAGTACCGTTGGAGGTATGTCGAGCCGTGACGTTTGCTGTACTGTGGGAGGTATGTCGGACCGTAATGGTTCCTGTACAGTGGGAAGTGGCTCATGCCGTGATGGTTACTGTACAGTGGGAGGAATGTCACACCGTGAGTGTTACTGTACAGTGGGAGGAATGTCAGGCCGGGACGGTTACAGGACAGTGGGAGGTATGTCACACCGTGAGTGTTACTGTACAGTGGGAGGAATGTCAGGCCGGGACGGTTACAGGACAGGGAGAGGTATGTCAGGCCTTAACGGTTACTGTACAATAGGAGTTATGTCGGGCTGTGACGTTTACTGTACAGTGGGATGTATTTTGGGCCTTGATGGCTACTGTACAATGGGAGGTACGTCGGGCTGTGACGGTTACTGTGCAATGGGAGCTATGGTGGCCGTGATGTCGACTGGATAGTGGGAGGTATGTCGAAACGTGGCGGATACATGCACAGTGGCCGTGATGGTTACTGTACAGTGGGAAGTATGTCGTCCTGTGGTGGTTTCTGTACATTGGGTGGTAATGTCGAATCGTAATGGTGACTGTACAGTGGGAGGTATGTCGGACCGAGATGGTTACTGTATAGTGGGAGGTATGTCGAACCGAGATGGTTATTGTACAGTGGGAGGTAAGTCGGGCTATGATGGTTACTAGAGTGAAGGATGCATGTCGGGCCTTGATGGTGACTGTACAGTGGAAGTTATGTCGGGCCGTGATGGTTCCTGTACAATGAGAGGTCTGCCGGACCATGATGGTTACTGTACAAGGGAGGAATGTCGGGCCATGATGTTTGTTGAAGTGTGCGAGGTTTGTCAGGCCATGACGGTTACTGTACAGTGGGAGGTATGTCAGGCGGTGGCGGTTACTGTACAGTGGGAGGTATGTCGGGACGTGATGGTTACTGTACAGTGGGAGGTATGTCGTGGCGTGATGGTTACTGTACAGTGGGAGGTATGTCCTGCCATGATGGGTACTGTACAGTGGGAGGTATGTCGGGCCGTGACGGTTACTTTACAGTGGGAGATATGTCGGGCCGTGATGGTTACTGTACAGTGGGAGGCATGTCAGACCATGATGGTTACTGTACAGTGGGAAGTATGTCGGGCCGTGATGGTGACTGTGCAGTGGGTGTATGTCGGGTCGTGACATTTACTGTACAGTGGGATGTATGTTGGTCCGTGATGGTTACTGTACAGTGGAGGTGTGTCGGGCTGTGATGGTTACTGTACAGTGGGAGGTATGTTGGGTCATGACGGTTACTGTACAGTGGGAGGAATGTCTGATCGTAATGGTTCCGGTACGTTGGGAGGTGGGTCACGCCTTGAAGGTTTCTGTAAAGTGGGATGAATTTCGGGCCGTGAATGTTACTGTTCAGTGTGAGGTATGCCAGGCTGTGATAGTTACTGTACAGTGGGAGATAGGCCAGGTTGTGATGGATACTGTATAGTGGGAGGTTTGTCAGCCGTGACAGGTACTGTACACTGTCTATTGTACACTGGGAGGTATATCGAACGGTGATGGTTACTGTACAGTGCGAGGTATATCGGACTGTGATGGTTACTGTGCAGTGGGAGGTATGTCGGACTATGACGGTTGCTAGACTAAGGGATGTATGTCGGACTGTGATGGTTACTGAACAATTTGAGGTTTGTCAGGCCATGACGGTTACTGCACAGTGGGAAGTATGTTGGGCGTTGGCCGTTACTATACAGTGGGAGGTACGTCGGACCATAATGGTTACGGTACAGTGGGAGGTATTTAGATTTAGATTATTTACAGTGTGGAAATAGGCCCTTCGGCCCAACAAGTCCACACCGACCCGCCGAAGCGCAACCCACCCATTTCCCTTCATTTACCCCTTTACCTGACACTACAGGCCATTTATCATGGCCAATTCTGCTGACCTGCACATCTTTGGACTGTGGGAGGAAACCGGAGCACCCGGGGGAAACCCACGCAGACACGGGGAGAATGTGCAAACTCCACACAGTCAGTCGCCTGAGTCGGAGAATTGAACCCGGGTCTCTGTCGCTGTGAGGCAGCAGTGTGAACCACTGTGCCACCGTGCCGCCCACTGTAAAGTAACTGTCGGGTCGTGACAGTTACTTTACAGTGGGAGGTATGTCGGTCCGTGATCGTTACTGTACAGTGGGAGGCATGTCGGGCTGTGATGGTTACTGTGCAGTTGGAATGAATGTCGAGTTGTGACTGTTACTGTACAGTGGGAGGTATGTCGAGCCGTGACGGTGACCGTACAGTGGGAGGTATGTCGGTCTGTGATGGTTACTAGACTGAGCGATGCATGTCGGGCCGTGATGGTGACTGTACAATGAGAGGTATGCCGGGCCAAGATGGTTACTGTTCAGTGAATGTATGTCGGGCTGTGATCGTTACTGAAGAGTGTGAGGTTTGTCAGGCCATGACGGTAACTGTACAGTGGGAAGTATATCGGGCGTTGCCGGTTACTGTACAGTGAGAGTATGTCGGGCCGTGATGGTTACTGTACAGTGGGATGTATGTCGAGCCGTGATGGTTACTGTATAGTGGGATGTATGTCGTGGCGTGATGGTTACTGTACAGTGGGATGCATGTCGGACCATGAAGGTTACTGTACAGTGGGAGGTATGTCGTGCCATGACCGTTACTGTACAGTGGGAGGTATGTTGGGTCATGACGGTTGGGTCATGGCGGCACGGTGGCACAGTGGTTAGCACTGCTGCCTCACAGCGCCAGAGACCCGGGTTCAATTCCCGCCTCAGGCGACTGACTGTGTGGAGTTTGCACATTCTCCCCGTGTCTGCGTGGGTTTACTCCGGGTGCTCCGGTTTCCTCCCACAGTCCAAAGATGTGCAGGTCAGGTGAATTGGCCATGCTAAATTGCCCGTAGTGTTAGGTAAGGGGTAAATGTAGGGGTATGGGTGGGTTTCGCTTCGGCGGGCCGGTGTGGACTTGTTGGGCCGAAGGGCCTGTTTCCACACTGTAATCTAATCTAATCTAATGTACAGTGGGAAGTTTGTAGCGCCGTGACGGTTCCTGTACAGTGGGAGGTATGTCGGACCGTCATGGTTCCTGTACATTGGGAGGTGGGTCATGTCGTGATGGTTTCTGTAGAGCGGGAGGAATTTCGGGCCGTGAGTGCTACTGTACCGTGGGAGGTATGCCAGGCCGTGACAGTTACTGTACAGTGGGAGATAGGCCAAGCTGTGATGGTTACTGTATAGTGGGAGGTATGTCGGGCCGTTACAGTTACTGTACAATGGGAGGTATGTCGGGCTATTTTGTCTATTGTACACTGGGAGGTATGTCGGACGGTGATGGTTACTGTACAGTGGGAGGTATGCCAGACCGTGATGGTTTCTGTACAGTGGGAGGTAAGTCGGACCGTGATGGTTCCAGTACAGTGGGCGGTATATCGGACTGTGATGCTTAATGTGCAGTGGGAGATATGTCGGGCCATTATGTTACTGTACAGTGAGAGGTGTGTGTCGGGCTGTGACGTTTTCTGGACAGTGGGAAGTATAGAACATAGAACATAGAACAATACAGCACAGAACAAGCCCTTCGGCCCACGATGTTGTGCCGAACATTTGTCCTAGCTTAAGCACCCATCCATGTACCTATCCAATTGCCGCTTAAAGGTCACCAAAGATTCTGACTCTACCACTCCCACAGGCAGCGCATTCCATGCCCCCACCACTCTCTGGGTAAAGAACCCACCCCTGACATCTCCCCTATACCTTCCACCGTTCACCTTAAATTTATGTCCCCTTGTAACACTCTGTTGTACCCGGGGAAAAAAGCTTCTGACTGTCTACTCTATCTATTCCTCTGATCATCTTATAAACCTCTATGAAGTCACCCTTCATCCTTCGCCGTTCCAACGAGAAAAGGCCTAGCACTCTCAACCTATCCTCGTACGACCTATTCTCCATTCCAGGCAACATCCTGGTAAATCTTCTCTGCACCCTCTCCAAAGCTTCCACATCTTTCCTAAAGTGAGGCGACCAGAACTGCACACAGTACTCCAAATGTGGCCTAACCAAAGTCCTGTACAGTTGCAACATCACTTCACGAATTCAATCCCTCTGCTAATGAACGCTAATACACCATAGGCCTTCTTACAAGCTCTATCCACCTGAGTGGCAACTTTCAAAGATCTATGAACATAGACCCCAAGATCCCTCTGTTTCTCCACCTCACTAAGAACCCGACCGTTAACCCTGTATTCCGAATTCTTATTTGTCTTTCCAAAATGGACAACCTTACACTTGGCAGGGTTGAACTCCATCTGCCACTCCTCAGCCCAGCTCTGCATCATATCTAAGTCCCTTTGCAGCCGACAACAGCCCTCCTCACTATCCACAACTCCACCAATCTTCGTATCATCTGCAAATTTACTGACCCACCCTTCGACTCCCTCATCCAAGTCATTAATAAAAATTACGAACAGCAGAGGACCCAGAACTGATCCCTGCGGAACTCCACTTGTAACTGGGCTCCAGGCTGAATATTTACCATCTTCCACCACTCTCTGACTTCGACCGGTTAGCCACTTTTCTATCCAATTGGCCAAATTCCCTTCTATCCCATGCCTCCTGACTTTGCGCATAAGCCTACCATGGGGAACCTTATCAAATGCGTTACTAAAATCTATGTATACTACATCCAATGCTCTACCCTCATCCACATGCTTGGTCACCTCTTCAAAGAATTCAATCAGACTTGTAAGGCAAGGCCTACACTTCACAAATCCGGGCTGGCTGTCCCTAATCAAGCAGTGTGTTTCCAGATACTCATAAATCCTATCCCTCAGTATCCTTTCCATTACTTTACCTACCACTGAAGTAAGTATGTTGGGCTGTGATAGTTACTGTACAGTGGGAGGTAAGTCGGACCATAACGGTTACTGTACAGAGTGAGGTATGTTGTGCCATGACGGTTACTGTTCAGTGGGAGGTATGTCGAGCCGTGACGGTTACTGTACAGTGGGAGGTATGTCGGGCCGTGACGGTTACTCCACAGTGGGAGGTATGTCGGGCCGTGATGGTTACTGTACAGTGGGGGGTATGTCAGACCGTCACGGTTCCTGTACATTGGTAGGTGGGTCATGCTGTGATGGGTTCTGTAGAGTGGGAGGATGGCGGGCCGTAAGTGTTACTGTACAGTGGGAGGTACGCCAGGCCGTGACAGTTACTGTACAGTGGGAGGTATGTCGGGCCGTGATGGTTACTGTACAGTGGGAGGTATGTTGGTCCGTGATGGTTACTGTACAGTGGAAGGGATGTCGGACCGTGATGGTTCCAGTACAGTGGGAGGTATGTCGGACGGTGATGGCTATTGTACAGTGGGAGGGATGTCAGAGCGTGATGGCTTCTGTACAGTGGGAGGTATGTCGTACTGTGATGGTCACTGTTCAGTGGGAGATATGTCGGGCCGTAATGGTTACTGTACAGTGGGAGGTATGTCGGGCTGTGACGTTTACTGTGCAGTGGGAGGTATGTTGGGCTGTGATGGTTACTGTACAGTGGGAGGTAATGTTGTACCGTAATGGTTACTGTACAATGGAAGGTATTTCGGGCCGTGATGTTTACTGTACAGTGGGAAGCATGTCGGGCCGTGACAGTTACAATACAGTGGGAGGTATGTCGGGTCATGACGGTTACTGTACAGAAGGAGGAATGTCGGGCCGTGTCGGTTACTGTGCACTGGGATGTATGTCGGTTCGTGACGTTTACTGTACAGTGGGCCGTATGTCGGGTGATGATAGTGACTGTACACTGGGAGGAATATCGGGCCGTGACGGTTACTGTACAGTGGGAGGTGGGTCATGCCGTGATGGTTACTGTCCAGTTTGAGGAATGTCAGGCCGTGACGGTTAGAGTACAGTGGGAGGTATGTCAGGCCTTTTCAGTTACTGTACAATGGGAGTTATGTCAGGCTGTGACGGTTACTGTACAGTGGGATATATTTTGGGTCGTGATAGATACTGTACAATGGGAGGTATGCCTGGCTGTGATGGTTACTGTACAGTGGAGTTATGTCGTACTGTGATGGTTACTGTACAGTGGGAGGTATGTCAGGTTGTGACGGTTACTGTACAGTGGGATGTATGTCGGGCCGTGACAGTGACTGTACAGTGGGAGGTATGTCAGGCCAAGATGGTGACTATACAGTGGGAGGTGTGTGGGGCTCTGATGTTTACTGTACAGTGGGAGGTATGTCGGGCAGTGACCGTTACTTTACAGTGGGAGGTATGTCGGCCTGTGATGGTTACTGTACAGTGGGAGGTATGTCAGACCGTGATGGTTTCTGTACAGTGGGTGGTAACTCGGACCATGAAGGTTACTGTACAATGGGAGATTTGTCTGATTGTGATGGTTACTGTGCAGTGGGAGGTATGTCGGGCCGTGATGGTTACTGTACAATGGGAGGCATGTCGGACTGTGACGTTTACTGTAAAGTGGGAAGTATTTTGGGCTGTGATGGTTACTGTTAGTGGGAGGTATGTTGGACCGTCGTGGGTCCTGTACATTGGGAGCTGGGTCATGACGTGATGGTTCCTGTAGAGTGGGAGGGATGTCGGGCGGTGAGTGTAACTGTACAGTGGGAGTGATGCCAGGCCGTGACATTTACTGTACAGTGGGAGGTATGTCCGGCCGTGACAGTTACTGAACAATGGGAGGTATATCGGGCCAAGATGTCTATTGTACACTGGGAAGAGTGTCGGACCGTGATGGTTACTGTACAGTGGGAGGAATGTCGGGCTGAGATAGTTACTGTACAGTGGGATGTATGCCGGGTCGTGAAGCTTACTGTACAGTGGGAGGTATGTTCGTCCGTGATGGTTACTGTACAGTGGGGGTATGTCGGGTTGTGACGGTTACTGTACAGTGAGATGTATGTCGGGCTGTGACGGTGACTGTACAGTGGGAGGTATGTCAGGCCATGACGGTGACTGTACAGTGGGAGGTATGTGGGGCTCTGATGTTTACTGTACAGTGTGAGGCATATCGGGCCGTGACGGTTACTTTATAGTGGGAGGTATGTCGGGCTATGATGGTTACTGTACAGTTGGAGGTATGTTGGTCCATGATGGTTCCAGTACAGTGGGGGGTATGTCGGACGGTGATGGTTACTGTACAGTGGGAGGTAAGTTGGACTGTGATGGTTTCTGTACAGTGGGAGGTAAGTCGGACCGTGATGGTTCCAGTACAGTGGGAGATATATCGGACTGTGATGGTTACTGTGCAGTGGGAGATATATCGGGCCGTTATGTTACTGTACAGTGAGAGGTGTGTCGGGCTGTGACGTTTTCTGGACAGTGGGAAGTATGTTGGGCTGTGATGGTTACTGTACAGTGAGATGTATGTTCAACCGTGATGGTTCCAGTACAGTGGGAGTTAAGTCGGACCGTGACGTTTACTGTTCAGTGGGAGGTCTGTCGGGCCGTGACGGTAACTGTACAGTGGGAGGTATGTCGGGCCGTGATGGTTACTGTGCAGTGGGAGGTATGTCGGGTCATGGCAGTGACTTTACAGTGGGAGGTATGTCGGGCCGTGATCGTTACTGTACAGTGGGAGGTATGTCGGGTTGTGACGGATACTGTACAGTGGGAGGGCTTTCGGACCGTGATGGGTCCAGTACAGTGGGAGGTATGTCGGATGGTGATGGTTACGGTACAGTGGGAGGGATGTCAGACCGTGATGGTTTCTGTACAGTGGGAGGTATGTCGGAACATGAAGGTTACTGTACTGTGGGAGGTATGTCGTACTGTGATGGTCTCTTTGCAGTGGGAGATATGTCGGGCCGTAATGGTTACTGTACAGTGGGAGGTATGTCTGGCTGTGACGTTTACTGTAGAGTGGGAAGTATGTTGGGCTGTGATGGTTACTGTACAGTGGGAGGTAATGTTGGACCGTAATGGTTACTGTACAATGGAAGGTATTTTTGGCAGTGATGTTTACTGTACAGTGGGAAGCATGTCGGGCCGTAACAGTTACAATACAGTGAGAGGTATGTCAGGCCGTGACGTTTACTGTACAGTGGGAGGCATGTTGTGCCATGACGGTTACTGTACAGTGGGAGGTATGTCGGGTCGTGATCTTTCCTGTACAGTGGGAGGTATGTCGCGCCGTGATGGTTACTGTACAGTGGGAGGAATGTCGGACCGTAATAGTTCCTGTACAGTGGGAGGTAATGTTGGACCGTAATAGTTACTGTACAATGGAAGGTATTTCGGGCCGTGATGTTTACTGTACAGTGGTAAGCATGTCGGGTCGTGACAGTTACAATGCAGTGGGAGTTATGTCGGGCCGTGATGGTTACTGTACAGTGGGAGGCATGTCGAGCCGTGACGTTTACTGTACAGTGGAATGTATGTTGGGCCATGATGGTTACTGTATAGTGGGAGTTATGACGGGCCGTGATGGTTACTGTACAGTGGGAGTTATGACGGGCCGTGACGGTTACTGTACATTGGGAGATATGTCGGACCGTCATGGTTCCTGTACATTTGGGGCTGGGTCATGCCGTGATGGTTTCTGTAGAGTGGGAGGAATGTCGGGCTGTGAGTGTTACTGAACAGTGGGATGTATGGCAGGCCGTGACAGTTACTGTACAGTGGGAGGTATGTCGGGCCGTGACAGTTACTGTACAATGGGAGGTATGTCGGGCCATGATGTCTATTGTACAGTGGGAGGTATGTCGGACCGTGATGGTTACTGTACAGTGGGAGGCATGTCGAGCCGTGACGTTTACTGTACAGTGGAATGTATGTTGGGCCATGATGGTTACTGTACAGTGGGAGGTATGTCGGGCTGTGATGGTTACTGTACAGTGGAAGGTATGTCGGGCCGTGATGGTTACTGTACAGTGGGAGGTATGTCGGGTCGTAATGATTACTGTACAGAGGGAGGTAAGTTGGGCCGTGATGGCAACTGTACAATGGGAGATATGTCGGGCCGTAATTGTTACTGTACAGTGGGAGGTATGTCGGGCCGTAATGGTTACTGTACAGTGGGAGATATGTCGAACCCTGATGGTTACTGTACAGTGGGAGGTATGTCGGGCGGTGATAGTGACTGTACACTGGGAGGAATATCGGGCCGTGACGATAAGTGTACAGTGGGCGGTATGTCGGGCCGTGATGGCTTCTGTAAGTGGGAGGCATGTCGGGTCATGACGGTTACTGTACAGAAGGAGGAATGTCGGGCCGTGTCGGTTACTGTGCACTGGGATGTATGTCGATTCGTGACGTTTACTGTACAGTGGGCCGTATGTCGGGTGATGATAGTAACTGTACACTGGGAGGAATATCGGGCCGTGACGGTTACTGTACAGTGGGAGGGATGTCGGACCGTAATGGTTCCTGTACAGTGGGAGGTGGGTCATACCGTGATGGTTACTGTCCAGTTTGAAGAATGTCAGGCCGTGACGGTTACAGTACAATGGGAGGTATGTCAGGCCTTTTCACTTACTGTCCAATGGGAGTTATGTCGGAATGTGACGGTTACTGTACAGTGGGATGTATTTTGGGTCGTGATAGATACTGTACAATGGGAGGTACGTCAGGCTGTGATGGTGACTGTACAGTGGGATGTATGTCGGGCCGTGACAGTGACTGTACAGTGGGAGGTATGTCAGGCCATGACGGTGACTATACAGTGGGAGATATGTGGGGCTCTGATGTTTACTGTACAGTGAGAGGTATGTCGGGCAGTGACCGTTACTTTACAGTGGGAGGTATGTCGGCCTGTGATGGTTACTGTACAGTGGGCTGTATGTTGGACCATGATGGTTCCAGTACAATTGGAGGTATGTCGGACCGTGACAGTAACTGTACATTGGGAGATATGTCGGACCGTCATGGTTCCTGTACATTTGGGGGTGGGTCATGCCGTGATGGTTTCTGTAGAGTGGGAGGCATGTCGGGTTGTAAGTGTTACTGAACAGTGGGATGTATGGCAGGCCGTGACAGTTACTGTACAGTGGGAGGTATGTCGGGCCGTGACAGTTACTGTACAGTGGGAGGTATGTCGGGCCGTGACAGTTACTGTACAATGGGAGGTATGTCGGGCCATGATGTCTATTGTACAGTGGGAGGAAAGTCGGACCGTGATAGTTACTGTACAGTGGGAGGCATGTCGAGCCGTGACGTTTACTGTACAGTGGAATGTATATTGGGCCATGATGGTTACTGTACAGTGGGAGGTATGTCGGGCCGTAATGATTACTGTACAGAGGGAGGTATGTTGGGCCGTGATGGCAACTGTACAATGGGAGATATGTCGGGCCGTAATGGTTACTGTACAGTGGGAGGTATGTCGGACCCTGACCGTTACTGTACAGTGGGAGGTATGTCGGGCGGTGATAGTGACTGTACACTGGGAGGAATATCGGGCCGTGACGAAAAGTGTACAGTGGGCGGTATGTCGGGCCGTGATGGCTTCTGTAAGTGGGAGGCATGTCGGGTCATGACGGTTACTGTACAGAAGGAGGAATGTCGGGCCGTGTCGGTTACTGTGCACTGGGATGTATGTCGATTCGTGACGTTTACTGTACAGTGGGCCGTATGTCGGGTGATGATAGTAACTGTACACTGGGAGGAATATCGGGCCGTGACGGTTACTGTACAGTGGGAGGTATGTCGGACCGTAATGGTTCCTGTACAGTGGGAGGTATGTCGGCCTGTGATGGTTACTGTCCAGTGGGCTGTATGTTGGACCGTGATGGTTCCAGTACAATGGGAGGTATGTCGGACCGTGATAGTCACTGTACAGTGGGAGGTATGTCAGACAGTGGTGGTTTCTGTACAGTCGGAGGTAACTCAGACCATGAAGGTTACTGTGCAGTGGGAGTTATGTCGGGTCGTTATGGTTAATGTACAGTGGGAGGTATGTCGGACTGTGACGTTTACTGTACCGTGGGAAGTATTTTGGGCTGAGATGTTTACTGTACAGTAGGAGGTATGTCGGGCCATGGCAGTTACTGTACAGTGGGAGGTATGTCGGGCCTTTCCGGTTACTTTACTTTGGGCGGTATGTCGGGTCATGATGGTTGGTAAAAACAATGACTGCAGATGCTGGAAACCAGATTCTGGATCAGTGGTGATGGAAGAGCACAGCAGTTGTCGCAGCATCCAACGAGCAGCGAAATCGACGTTTCGGGCAAAAGCCCTTCATCAGCCTTTCATCCTCGCACTGACCATGTGAAGCGCTTGTGTGGTTAGCAGGCCAGTGACAGGGTTCGCCGTGTCTTTAAGCGTGGATCGTGATGGTTACTGTACTGTGGGACATATGTCGGGCCGTGACGGTTACTGTACATTGGGAGTTATGCCGGAACGTGATGGTTACTGTATAGTAGGAGGTATGTCAGGCTGTGATGTCTACTGTACGCTGGGACGTATGTCGGGCCGTTATGGTTACTGTACATTGGGAGGTATGTCGGGCGGTGACGGTTACTATACAGTGTGGGGTATGTCAGGCCGTGATGGTAACTGCACAGTGGGAGTTATGTCAGGCCGTAATGGTTACTGTGCAGCAGGAGGTATGTTGAGCCGTGAAGGGAACTGTACAATGGGATGTATGTCGGGCCGTAATCGTTACTGTACACTGGGAGGAATATCGTGCCGTGACGGATACTGTACAGTGGGAGGTATGTCGGGCCGTTATGGTTACTGTACAGTGGGAGGTATGTCGGCCCGTGATGGCTACTGTACAGTGGGATGTATGTCGGGCTGTGACGGTAACTGTACAATGGGAGCTGTGTCGGGCCGTAATGGCTACTGTACAGTGGGAGGTATGTCGGGCCATGGCAGTTACTGTACAGTGGGAGGTATGTCGGGCCATGGCAGTTACTGTACAGTGGGATGTATGTTGGGCTGTGACGGTAACTGTACAATGGGAGCTGTGTCGGGCCGTAATGGCTACTGTACAGTGGGAGGTATGTCGGGCCATGGCAGTTACTGTACAGTGGGAGGTATGTTGGGCCGTGATGGTTACTGTACAGTGGGAAGCTTGTCGTGCTGTTGTGGTTTCTGTACAGTAGGAGGTAATTTCGAACTGTAAAGGTTACTGTACAGAGGGAGGTATGTCGGACTGTGATGCTTACTGAACTGTGAGAGATATGTCAGACCATGATGGTTTCTGTACAATGGGAGTTATGTCGGACCGTGAAGGTTACTGTAGAGACGGAGGTATGTCGGACTGTGACGGTTACTGTACAGTGGGAGGTATGTCGGACTGTGACGTTTTCTGTACAGTGGGAAGTATGTTGGGCTGTGATGGTTCCTGTACATTAGGATGTATGTTGGAACGTGATGGTTACTGTACAGTGGGAGATATGTCAGACTGTGATGGTTTCTGTACAGTGGGAGGTATGTCGGACTGTGATCGTTGCTGTGTAGTGGGAGATATGACGCGCCGTTATGGTTACTGTACAGTGGGAGGTATGTCGGGCTGTGCCTTTACTGTACAGTGGGAAATATGTTGGGCCGTGATGGTTACTGTACAGTGGGAGGTATGTCGTGCTGAGGTGGTTACTGTGCAGTGGGAGGTGATGTCGAACCGTAATAGTTACTGTACAGTGGAAGGTATGTCAGGCCGAGACGGTGACTGTACAGTGGGACATATGCCGGGCCGCGACGGTAACTGTACATTGGGATGTATGTTGGACCGTGACGGCTACTGTACAGTGGGAGGTATGTCCTGCCATAATGGTTACTGTACAGTGGGATGTATGTCGGGCTATTATGGTTACTGTACACTGGGGGTATGTTGGGCCGTGATGGTAACTGTACGGTGGGACGTATGTCAGGCCGTAATGGTTACTGTACAGTGGGAGGTATGTTAGGCCGTGATGGTAACTGTACTTTGGGAGGTATGTCGGGCCGTGATGTTATCTGTACAGTTGGAGGTATGTCGAGCTGCGAAGATGACTGCACACTGGGAGGTATGTTGGGCCGTGATGGTTTCTGTACAGTGGGAGGTCTGTCGAGCCGTGATGGTTACTGTACAGTGGGATGTATGTCGGGTCGGGATGGTTACAGTGAAGTGGGATGTAATGTCGGGCCGTGATTGTTGCTGTACAGTGGGAGGTATGTCGGGCCGTGACGGTTACTGTACAGTGGGAGGTACGTCACTCTCACCACCACCACCCCACCACCACAGACTCCACCACAATCACACACGCCACCAACACCCCATCACGACACACTCCACCACAATCACACGCACTGACCCACGGCATCTTCACTGTCACGCTCTCTCACACACACTCCACCACCATCACATACACGTCCCCACACCACCACCACCATCTCGCTCACCCCCACTTACACCACAACCCCCACACACACTGCCTTTAACCACCCACACTGTCACGCTCACACACACGCTCTCCACCACCCTCGCACACACTTCTCCACACCACTCTCACCTCACGTTGACCAAACACACACATCACCACCATCACCGTCACGCTCAACACCACACATTCCACCACCATCACACACACTGCCCCACAAAACCCTCCCTGTCGTGCTCACCCCCACGCACTCCACCACAATTTCTCACACTTCCCCACACCATGCTCACCATCATGCTCACCACCACACACACTCCAAGAACATCACACACACTGCCTCACACCACCCCCACCGTCACGCTCACCCCCATACACTCCACCACCATCACATACTGCCCCTCATCACCCCGCCCTCACGCTCACCTCCACACAGTCAACCACCATCACACATACTTCCCCACATCACACTTATCGTCACACTCACCCCCACATACTTCAAGACCATCACACCCACTGCCCCACACTAACCTCACCATCACGCTCACACCCACACTCTCCACCACCATCACACACACTGCCGCATACCATCCCGCCCTCACGCTCACCTCCACAGACTCCACCAGCTTCACACACACTGTCCCACACCATCCCCACCATCATGTTCACCCCCACACACTCCATCACTATCACACACACTGGCCGACAACATCCTCACCATCATGCTCACCACTACAAACTCCATCATCACACACACACTGCCCCACACCAACCAGGTCGTCACGCTCACCCACACACTCTCCACCACCATCACTCACATGTCCCCACACCACCCTCAACGTCACGCTCATCCCCACAAACTCCACCACCATCACACACACGGGCCCACACCACCCTTACTGTTGCGCTCACCACTACACTTACCACTACGATCACACACACTGTCTCACACCACCCTTACCATCACACTCACCACCACACATACCACCACTATCACACACACTTCCCCACACCACCCCCACCGTCATACTCACCACCTCACACTCCACCACCATCACACACACTGCCCCACACCACCCTCACCGTCATACTCACCACCACACACTCCACCACCATCACACACACTGCCCCACACCACCCCCACCGTCACACTCACCACCACACATCCCACCACTATTACACCGACTGCCCCACACCACCCCCACCATCACGGTCACCTGCATAAACTCCACTACAATCACACACACGACCACACACTACCCCCACTATGTCGCACAACCCCACTCCCTCCACCTTCATCACACGTCCTGCCCCACACCATCCCCACCGTCACGCTCACCACCACGCACTCCATCACCATCACACACACTGCCCACACCACCCTCACCATCACGCTCACCACCACACACACCACCACCATCACACACACTGCCCCACACCACCCCCACCATCGCGGTCACCTGCATAAACTCCACAGTGTGCCTGACAGTGTGGGTGGTGCGGGGCAGGGTGTGTGATGGTGGTGGAGTGTGCGGGGGTTAACGTGACGGTGGGACTGATGTGGGGCAGTGTGATGTGATGGTGGTGGATCTTGTGGGGGTGACCGTGACGGTGGGGGTGTTGCAAGGCAGTGTGTGTGATGGTGGTGGAGTGTGTGGGAGTGAGCGTGACAGCTAGAGTAGTGCGGGGTAGGTTGTGTGATGGTGGTGGAGTGTCTGGGGGTGAGCGTGACAGAGGGGGTGGTATGGGGCAGTGTGTGTGATGGTTATGGAGTGTGAGGGGGTCAACGTGACGGTGAGGGTGGTGTGCGGCAGTGTGTGTGATGGTGGTGGAGTGTGTGGGGGTGAGCCTGACGGTGAGGGTGGTGTGGGGCAGTGATTGTGATGGTTATGGAGAGTGAGGGGGTCAACGTGACGTCGAGGGTGGTGTGAGGCAGTGTGTGTGATGGTGATGGAGTGTACGGGGATGAGCACTAATGTGGGGAGAATGTGGGTCAGTGCGTATGATGGTGCTGCAGAGTGTGGGTGGCGTGGGGCAGTATGTGTGATGGTGCTGGAGTGTGTGGGGGTGAGCGTGACGGTGGGACAGGTATGGGGCAGTGTGTGTGATGGTGGTGGAGTCCGTGGGGGTGAGCTTGACAGAGGGGATGGTGTGGAGCAGTGCGTGTGATGGTGGTGGAGTTTGTGGGGGTGACCATGAAGATGTGGGCGTTGCAGGGCAGTGTGTGTGATGGTGGTGGAGGGCTGTGGGGGTGAGCGTGACGGTGTGGGTGGTGTGGGGCAATGTGTGCGATGATGGTGGGGTATTTGGTTGTGAGCGTAATGGTGGGGCTGGTGTGGGGCAGTATGTGTGAATGGTGGTGGAGTGTGAGGATCTGAGCGTGATAGTGGGGGTGGTGTGGGGCAATGTGTTTGATGTTGGTGGAGTGTGTGAAGGTGAGAGTGATGGTGAGGGTGGTGTGGGGCAGTGTGTGTGATTATGATGGTGTGTGTGTGTGGGTGAGCGAACCGTGAGAGTGGTGTGGGGAAATGGTGGTGGATCATGAGGGAGTGAGCGTGACGGTGGGGGTGGTATGGGGCTGTGTATATGATGGTAGTAGACAGTGCAGAGGTGATCGTGATGCTGAGGTTGGCTTGGGGCAGTGTGTGTGAAGGTGTTGGAATATATGGGTGTGAGCGTGACAGTGGGTGTGGTGTGGGGCAGTGCGTGTGAGTGTGGTGGAGTGTGTGGGAATGAGCGTGACGGTGGGGATGGAGTGTGGCAGTGTGTGTGATGGTGGTGGAGTGTGTGGCGGTGAGCGTGACGGTGGGTATGGTGTGTGGTAGTGCGTGTGATGATGGTGGAGTGTGTGGAGGTGAGAGAGACACCACACACCACCCTCACCGTCAAACTGCCCCACGCCGCCTTCACCACTCACTGTGGAGCATCCGCTGAGGAGGTAGTGAATAGCACATTTTGTGAACTGGTGACACCGCAGGTTAGGATTGCTGAGGGAAACAGTGAATGTCTCCAGCTACCACATGATGCAGAAACAACACATCACCCGAACCGCCAACGTTATTGCATTTAGCTCGTGCTGAATTTGTTTTTTTTTAAATTTTAACTGTTTATATATCTCTGCTTATGCAACTTGTAACCAATAGATGAACAAAATTCAATTTAAGGCAGATTCATATTTCAGAGTCCCAATTAGCCAATCGAATCACACCCTTCCTTTGTCAAACTTGCACATTATCGTCTGAAAGAATTCTGGCAGACTTGTCAGCGAGACCTCTCCTTGACGAAGTCATGCTGACTCATCCCTATTTAACTATGCACTTCCAAGTACTGCATTACAAGTGCCCAGTTCTGCAGCGAAATATCCCAGGCCAAGCCATCTCCAGCTGCTTCATCAATATCCGTCCTTCCATCTTAAATTCAAAAGTGGGAATGTTCAATAACAAATGTGCAATTAATTCCACCCACAACTCCTCAGTTGAAATTTAACATAACACAATCAATTAGAGATTGGGCTACTTTAGATTTAGTCCAATGCAAAGTCTAATTACTAACGTTACTACAATGGAACATGTGACGTCGTTCATTCTGCAACTTGAGATTGGAATTTGAACAATGGAAGCTAAGAAGGTATCAGTGACAAGTTGGCTGACCTGGCAAGATGGTGGCTTGGGCAAATCACTAAAAGCTTTGCCAGGAGACAGGCAATGGATAGTATTTGAAAATATACATCATTTATAACACATATAGATTCTTCAAATACATGAAAATCTAATTGAAGAGATAAATCTACCATGGCTAATGAGGTTGGTACAACTGCGATATTCAAAAGGCATCTGGATGGGTATATGATTAAAAAGGGTTTAGAGAGATATGGGCCGGGTGCTGGCAAATGAGACGATATGAGATTGGGATATCTAGTTCGGCATGGACGAGATGGACTGAAGAGTCTGTTTCCATGCTGTACGTCTCTATGACTCTACTTTGCGGCCTCATTGTTAATAGTGGCCTCGAAAACCCGATTAATGACCGATGCAAGGCGAACTGTCCTATGATTTCTTGTCTTTTGCCTCCCTTCCTTCCTTGCACAGAGCTTTTACATTCCGATTTCCAGTTCTCTGCAACTCTCCCGAGGACATTTATTTCTGAAAATCCACCAAACGTGCCTCCACAATCTTCTCCTCTATTTCCTTCAGCACTTTGGGTTGTCATCCTTCCAGTCTGTGTGATTTATCCATCTTCAAACATTGCAGCTTCCACAGCACATTCTCATCAGCACCGACCACTACATTGTGTCGTGGAAAATACAAATGTTCCAGTGCGAGGTGCCAAATCTTGGTCCATCCTAAATTATTTTCAAGCTTTATAAATAAAACATGGAGAGGTGGCAGAGCGTACGTAAAAGGAGAGTTCAGCTCTATGTTCAAAATGCTATTTCTGGCTCCCTTATAAAAGACCTTAATTTCATCACTCTGTAAAGTACCCAAAATAAGAACAGCAAGAAACTGGAATTCTTAATTCTTCCTCTGTGAATAACATCTGGATAACAGGAAGAAAATCACGGTTTGTATGTGATATTCATAAGTGATGATGATGAGAATATGGAAGATGCTGGCAGTTGAATGATAAACAATGTTGTGGAAGGCACAAAGATTAGCTGGGTGGTTCACAATAAGGAGGAAAGGTTTGGGTTGCAGGAGGTTATAAACAGATTATTCAGATGGCCAGAACAATGCCCAATAAAACGTAACACTGATAAATGTGAGGTGATGCACGTCTGAAATAACAAGACAAGAGAGAACTCAATCTATGAAGGTGGGACAAATTTGCTCGGTATTTCTTTGCAACAGGGAAGTTTGGAGAGGTGTACAAGACTATAAGGGATAGGGACAAGATGAATTGCTATTCCTTTCAGTGTAAGTGTAAAGAAGAAGGGAATTCTCCTGACATTATTCCAGCTGACTGCCACCATTATAACTGCCACCATTATAAACACAGCTTTTCCTTCACTATAATACAGATTTCCAGCTGTAATGGTCTTATTTCTCTGAAGCATAATAAGTTCCGTCACAGGTATTCACTTTGACAAACAGCAAGTTTTCCAGTGATTTCCTGCCAGTAGTTCATCACAGCATTCACCATCCCACCCCACTCCAACATGCACGGTCCGATGATTTTGCCAACTGTTTTCTTGATTCAATTCCATGTTTCTGTGACTTGAACGTGTGATTACAAAAAAGAATGTTCGTATTTGAAACAGACCACTTTGAGTGGGTAGGAAAACACCAGTGTCCCAATTGAACTCAAACCTATTTTTCAGCACCATTTTAAAAATCCTCAGGTACTGGAACAAGCTGTGTTCCTCTTACGAAATATGTCGACACTATTTAGGTTTAGCTGATGAGTGGCAAACAAGAATTTGACCAGGCATTAAATATCTCAAATAGGAGAGAGTCCAGAAGCCTTTTATTGATATCAATATCCAAAGACAAATATCCAGTGTATAAATATTGATCAGAAATTCAACTGGACTGGCCATGGCAAAACAGTATTTCAGATGCTGGTAATTTTGTTTTGAGTAACTCACCTCCTAATGCTCGCCAAAGTCCATCCACTATTTACATGGCACCAGGTCGGGAGTGGATGAGTACAGATGCAATAACTGTTTTCGAGGAGAAAGCATGCGGCTGGTTAAACACTGCCTCCATTCGTAGTCAGTAATACTGACTCGCTGCAACACTGCCGCACAATCTGCAGTGTTCAGACTCTCTCCCAATAGCACTGTGGATTACCAACACCAACTGCACTGCGGCTTCTCAAGAGCAATTAATGCTGGTCTACCTCCGTTAAAATCCCCCACGAATTAAAAAATAAACTCAATTTTCTAATAATTGTTGAACAATGCAACTATTTTTTTATTGATCTGATGAGCCTGTCGCTATCTCTGAAGTTGTTTGATCTACTTGTGGAAACCATTTCACGCATAAAATAAAAGACTAACTGACAACTCAGGCACAGATAATACAAGATAACACTGTATTTAAGAAGCAGCTGATTCATCACTACAAATGTCAGGGCAGAGTAAGCTATAATCTCGATGGAAGTGAGATTAAAGCATTTTGTTGGCTTTTGGTTGGCATATATCTGTTGGGCTGAAGGGGCTGTCTGTATTGCGTACAGCTTTACGAATTGAAATTTTGAGAACAGAAGTATTAGTCCCACTATTTCTATCGCTGTGAGCATCATGTGGTGTACACTCTCCAAGGTTACACAGTATCCTGACTTGAATCAATATCATTGTCCTTTCACTGTCATTTGTTCAGAATCTTGTGGTTCTCTTTGAAACATATCTGTTAGTGTCCCTGCAACACGAGGATCAGTAGGGTTCACCACCATATTCTGAATGGAAATTACACACAAGCAATAAATGCTGGTCTTGCCAACGAAATTCACCTTACAAAAACAACTGAATGGAATGTGCACTATTAAAGGCATCCATGCTAACTAATCTGATTTCTAACGTGGTTTTAATGATACGTTGACTTTGACCTAAGCATCTGATCTTTCTGTAACTCCATGAAACTTCCACGAATGCATTCGCAGTGCTGTTTAAAAATCACATTTGCAAGTTATGCTCATCATTCTGAAAGGGAGAGCCTTTGTGCGCTTGGGAATGCTTTCATTATTTGTCAGTATCTAAAGGCAATAGAAACGTAGAATCTAAGATCAGAAATAAGTGATTGGCCAACTTGAACCCATTCCACCATGTGATAAGATCATGGATGATCTAACTGTGGTCTGAAACATACATTCCTGCTATGCCTTATAACTTTAATTCATAATACTAAGGCGATAAATTGTCTGCCTGTGTCTTAAAAATATTCCATGTCTTCCTCCCTGGGAGGAGAGTTCCCACAGACGCAGAACCCTTTGAGATGGTTAACACAATCACCAACTCCTTCACTGGGATATTCTCCAGTTTCCAGCAGTCCATTCATTTCTGGAAGTCTCTCGCACAAATTGAAGTATTGTTTCAGCATTCAACTTGAATAGATTACTCAGAATTACATGGGTTTAATCGGCATCATGCGTCATTTGCCTAAACTCCAACAGATCCGAGGCCAATCTGACAATGTTTCCTCCGGAGATAAATGCTCCTCACAGGAATCAGTTGAGTAAATCTTCTCTGGACTGCTTTTCATGTCATTGTGCTCTCAGATCTCCTGAAGTTGTCTCACCATACCCTGCAAAACTGTAGAAAATCTTCCCTACTCCTCAATGTATTCTCGTTCAAAAAGTTTGAAAATTTTATTTGCCTCCCTATGATGTGCACGCAACGTGTTATTTTGTGTGTGATCCAGGTGCCTGATTCCTCTGTGCCTCAGCATTGTAATCTCTCCATTGGATTAATGCACTGCTTATCCATTCAAGCCACCAATCTATTCAAACATAGACACATTTTTCCTGCTATGCCCCGTATACCAATATATCATTCACTTGACCCACTTCGAACTCTCTATAATATTATGAAGTGGAGGTCAACATCCATCTGATAATTAAAAGCAATTCAAAGTTTGTGAGAAGATTTGTATCTCGGGTGCTCGTTGTTGTGGTTCTGTTCACTGAGTTGGGAATTTGATTTGTGTTGCAGACGTTTCGTCCCCTGTCTCGGTGACATCCTCAGTGCTTGGGAGCCTACTGTGAAGCGCTTCTGTGATGTTTCCTCCGACATTTACAGTAGTTTGGAAACATCACAGAAGCACTTCACGGGATGCTCCCAAGCACTGAGGATGTCACCTGGACAGGGGACGAAACTTCTGCAACACAAATTCCCAGCTCGGCGAACAGAACCACAACAATTAAAAGCAATGCACCCAGCGAAGATCTCCTCGCCTTATAATATGGTAAGGAAGTGTGACAAGTGATGTAATCCACCTCCTTTTTGACACCCAGTTTGTTATAAAGGAATGGTTCAATGAAATTGAATCATTCAACGCACTCTGTAATTAACAAAGAATAATTTACCTGTCTAGGGGCAGTACGGTGGCTCAGGGGTTAGCACTGCTATCTCACTGCGCCAGAGACCCCGGTTCCATTCCAGCCTCGGGAAACTGTCTATGTAGAGTTATAACATGCTACTCATGTCTGCGTGGGCTTCAAACACGTGCTCCTGTTTCCTCGCACAATCCAAAGATGTGCAGATTACTTGATTTCGGCATGCAAAATTGTCCATAGTGTTCACGGATGTGAAGGTTAGGTGCATTAGTCAGGGGTAAATATAGTTAATAGGGTAGAATAATGCATCTGAGTGGTTTACTCTTTGGAGGCTCAGTGTGGTCCTTGTTTGTCTGAAGGGCCTGTTTCCCTACTCAAGGTATTCTATTATTCTAACTTTAACAGTGAACAAATCACTAACAAACTAAACAATCACTCTGTAACTAATTATTCTGGAATAAAAGAAGATTATCCTGATATGTGGTTTCACTAATGCGGATTCCACACATAAATCCATTATTTGTAAGAACAAAATTAAAACTTAGTTTCTCAAAGTTCATACAGAATGGACTCTCTTGAAATTTCTGTATCTTATTCCGTCATCTTTCTCTGTCTGAAATGCCTTCTCAGTTGTTTTCTGGTTTCAAAAATATTTGCTCAGCGTGTTGTGCGCATTTATTGATGGATAGAGCTTTTCAGGCAGAGCATGGAGTCTTTTTGTGAGCCCTCAATATTTCGTTCACAGATGACACTTCCCTTTCATCATTTTTTCAGATAGCAGTTGACTCTCCCCCTCTGTCCAATTGCCTCTCTGTTAAATATCCCTACTTGACACAACAAATTCTTTTTATATGATTGGCTTTCTATTGTTAACACTGAAATGGATCCTTCGTCTCCAAGTGCCTTTTTAAGTTAATTGGCAGCATTTGAACTGCTGCCTTGATAAAAAAATGCTGCTTTGGGTCTGATAACTGAACGGATTTCATCCATTCTGTCAATTTGGGCACCTGCAACCTGCTTACCCACAGGTATTCTTTCTTCTGTTTAATCACCGAAAAGCACCTGACCTTTTCAAAGGTCATCATGCTATTGCCCAAAATTTTGCAAAGTTCGCCGTTTTACGCACCAATAGACTGATATACACATTGATACCTCCACCTCTACAATAATAGTCTGATCAAAAAATCCTTATTGAGATTTTTCTTAAACGATCTTATTTCCAAACCAGGCAGCTGTCGATTCTTCTCCATATTCCTGTCTTCTTTTCTTATTCTTGGGGATTCTGCTTCCCAGGTCTTTGGTTGATAAAGGTACCTGTCAGAGAGCAGATCTTTCTGCTGCCAGACTGCACTTGTTGGCGACTTGCTGCTCTTTGCCCGTCTGGCTAACTGTTCAAAATTTTTGATAATTTTTCCTCAAAAGATTAGATTGCTTCATTGGTTTTAATACTGTCCAAACACTAAATACAAACTTGATTAGCATTTGGGACATTATTTAAACTGATTGGCTGAATTTGATTTTGAGTTTGTCTCATAGCAACCCAGATATTGCGAGCTGTTTGACCAAATATTCCATTTTTATTTTTTCCAGTACTCTATGTGATTGCTAAGCCCTTGGCCAGCCTTTCAAATCTCTTAATGGTATAGTACACTTAAGTAGTCATCGCACTGTCCACCCTATCTTAGCCTCTGATTATCTGATATAGATCAATTCAGTCACCTCTCAACCTTCTTCTCTCGAACGAAAACAGCAGCAACTACCTCAGACTTTCCTTATAAGATCTTCCCTCCAAATCAGGCAACATCCTCGTAAATCTCTTTTGAACCCTTTCCACGTCATTCTTGTAATGCAGTAAGCAGAAATATACGCAATACTTCAAGTGCGGCCACACCGGAGTTTTGTGCACCTGCAGTATGATCTTGTGGCACCAAAATTCTACCCCCTAACCAATAAAAACTAACATGCTGTACGCCTTCTTAACAAACCTATTAACCAGATTGGCATCTCTCAGTGATCTATGTACATTGACACCGAGATGTCTCTGCTCATGGACACTGCCAAGAATCTTATCATTGGCCCAGTACTCTTTATTACTTTTGCTCCTTCCAAAGTGAATCACCTCACACTCATGCATATTAAACTCAAGTTGCCATCTCTCAGCCCAGCTCTGCAGCTTAGCTATGCCCCTCTGTAACCTGCAATATCCTTCAGCACTATCCACATTTCACCAATCTTAGTATTAGCATTAAATTTACTAACACATCATTCTATGCTCTCATCTCAGTCATTTATAAATAAAATGACAAACAGCAGTACTTCCAACAAGATCCTCTGTAGAAATTACAGTTTTTAGTGTACTCTGTGAAAACAGAACGCATTGCTTTTGTGCCTCTCCCATTTTTGAGTTTTTCATTGTTACCTTCTCTTTTCATCCTGCAAAGAGCCAGCACTTCGTTTCACTATGTGCTTCCTTTTTATATACTCGTGAAAGTTACTGGTATCAGTGTTTATGTTCCCATTCATTTTCTGTCATAGCTTCTTTTAATGTTGTGTGTTAAGCCTTTGCTGAGTTTCTTTTGTTTGTTTTCATTAATTCACAAGAAGAGGGCATTGCTGCATAGGTCAGCATTTATTGCCTATCCTTGATTTCCCAGAGGGCAGTTAGGTGTTACCTACATTGTTGTGGGTCTGGAGTCACATATCGGTCAGACCAGGTTAGAATGGCAGTTTCCTTCCACATAGGACATTAGTGAAACAGGTGAGCTTCTCTTGACAATCTATTCATGTTCACCATCAGTTTGTTAATCCCAAATTTGAATTCAAATTCCACCATCTGCCATGGCAGGTTTCGAACCCAGCTCCCCAGAACATTATCTGGGTCTCTCGATGAACAGTTCAGCAATAACGCATTCGGCCACTGCCTTACCCAATCCCCCGGAGCGTGACTAACTTGTGCTGTATGACTTGTCCTAGTTTTTGCCCTCATGCTGTCATTGACTTCCTTCTCTAGACATGGATATTTTTTCTCTGTCATGCAATTCCTCTTCTATCACGAATATACTTTAATTGTTCCCCGCACAGCCGAACAACACCTTCCTTAGGTCACTGTAAGTATCATTGCCCAACACTAAGGCTCTTGTATGTGACTTTGTTCTCACTCTTTCAATATGAATTTGAAACTATAGCATGTTGTGGTCATTCTTTCCAAAAAGATCCTGAAATGCAGGATCGTTTTTCATTCCTTCCTTTCATCAAATCTAACGTAGCCTGCTCTCTGATTGGTTCCATGACATGTGCTCTCAGAAACAATCCTCATATACTCCATGAATTAGACTTGTAGCCTACACTTGCCAAGTTGATTCATTGATTCAATATGCACGTTTATCCCACCGTTGTTACCTTGTCACGAACACTCATTATTTCCTACCTCAGAAGTACTTTGTGGAGACGGTGGCCGAAAATTACTCTTCCAAAGAGGTTTCTTCAGTTGCTTTTCATTTGCATCTGGACTGATTTTTATTTTGTTCCCTCGTGCCAATATCATTTCTTAATATAGCCTTGCTATCATCCTTAACCAATGCATGAATTCCACCTCCTTTACCTTTATGCCTATCCTTTCGGAATACCCTTGGACATTTCATTGTCCAATCCTGATCTTCCTGTAACCATGTTTCAATCATCCTTACCAGGTCGTACCCATTTGTCTCTGTGTCTACGGCCCGCTCATCAATGTTATTCCAAATGCTGTGTGCTTTTCGGCCTAAGGTTTTTAAATAACTTCTTTTGATTTGTTTTTCCCCTTTAATATTTTCTTGAGTACGAGCTTCCTGAACTCACACACCTCACTCCTTCACGTCTCCCACACTTTACGTCTTCATTTGTTAATCTCTGATAAACATAACTATCATTTATTCCAAACTCCAACTCACATTTTGGACTGATTTGATTCCTTCTCGCAGCATGGTCATGAGACAGACCGTGCCTGATATCCTGCTCAGCTCTACCTTCTGCTCAGTTCCTGACCTGCTGCTTTGTTCGCCAGCCTCCTGGTTTATTAATTTAAATACATCCAATTTGCACTAGAAAATCTCCCCACCAGAATGTTGGTGCTCGTCCAGTTAAGGTGCAATCTGTCCATTTCTTAAACCCCCACAGCTGTGCTGGAAGAGATGATCCAGAAATCTGAAACTTTCTCCCTTAAACTAGCTCTTTAACCTCATATTGATCACTACTTAATACTTACGTCTTTTACACGAGGCACTGGGTGTAATTCGGACATTGCAGAGAATTTTTTTCTCTCTCTCTCTGTCTCTCTCACTCACACACAGACACACACACAGACACACACACACGCGCGCGCACACACACACACACACACACACAGACACACACACACACACATACACACACTCACACACAAACACACACACAGACACACAAACACATACCATTCATTACTTTGGAAACAAATACCACTAACCTTATAAATAGTCAGAATGATGAGTGGAATGAAGAAATTAGTTAAAGGTAGGATGCGAGAAATTAGATAATGAAATTACTCTTTATTGATCAGAACAGATGAAGATGTGAACTTATTGCAGTGATCAAAACTATGGAAAAAAACAGGGTAAAATAAGAATACTCCGTTTCTCTTAGCTTTCATTACAGCATCCCAGTTTCAAGATCGTCGGCGCAAGACCTCGGCGTGAGATAAAGCAAAAGTTCTTCATTGAGAGAGTTGTTCGGATTTGAAATGCTCTGCCTGAGAGATTTGTAAATGAGGATTCGACAGGGAACTGGATATACATTTGAAAGTTCCAAAATTAAAGGATAACAGTGATAGAGGTGGCAAATGGGAGGATTTGGGATACATAGTGATGCATACACTCTGTATACACAGTGACTGATGCATACACAGTGGCTCAAAAGCCTCCTTGTGTGCATTAAGATTCCGTACTCTATCATGTACAGATGCAATTCAAAGCCAGTATCAGATTATTTCCAGTTCTAAATGTTGGCAAATATCTGATCATTTTTTTGCAGCATAACCATTTAAAATGCAAGCATTGCAAGGTCAGCTTGGTGATGATGTCTAATTAGTACTCAGCACAAGAATAATTTAAATCATGTATCACTACAAATAAAACAAATATTTCCTTTGCTTTGCCACAAAACTCTTTGAAATTGTCTGGCTGTTCAATCACACGAATATATGTTCATTGTTGTTTTTTCACATTTCATATTAAATACCATTCATTCTAAAAATTGCAAGGTTTCAAACTATTGTTCACTTCAAGTTAATAACACAAATCATTTATTTAAATAAATATTCTCTGTTCATGTTGAATTATTGTCATTTTTCAATTGTTGGTAAAGAACTGAAGGTTGCACATTTAGTGAGAAATTAATCTGATTGATTATAAATAAATTTGTAAGAACGCTATTTCTATATGATGGTTCAATCGTAACTCACTCTGAAGATGCAATCATTCAGTAGCCAACGACGTTCCAAATATTGGAGCGACGATGTGTTCATTTGAATATGACAATGAGTATGTAACTGTAGCGAGTTTTGAGAATATTTGCAGCTCAGGTTAAGGTTTTAGATGTACGCTTGCTCGTTGAGCTGGGTGGTTCATTTCCAGACATTTAACCATCTTCATCTTCAGTGGGCCTCAGGCGAACCAATGCTGAAAATTCCTGTTTTCTATTTTTGTTTGGGTTTCTTTGGATTGGAGATGTCATTTCCTGTGGTGAAGTCACGTCCTGTTCCTTTTCTCAGGGGTGGTAGTTGAGGTCTAACTCGATGAGTTAGTGGATAGAGTTCTGGTTGGAATGCTATGCTTCTCGGAATTTTCGTGCGTGCCTCTACTTCGTTTGTCCTAGGATAGATTTGTTGTCCCAGTCGAAGTGGTGTTCTTCCTCTTCCGCATGTGAGGATGCTAGTGAGGGAGGATGATGTCCTTTTGTGGTTAGTTAGTGTTCATGTATCCAAAAATATGTAATTATTGATCACCACTATAGTCAGATAACATGTTCTTTGTTTGATATTAAATAAAATATACGTTCTTTATTTTTATATCATAAAATGTTGGCAGGAAAGTATATTTTAGTTCCATAAATATAACATCAAACTAATTGTTTTCAGAGATGATGCAATTATTGTTTGGTTGAATAATGATATTTCACATTTTTATGAATCACAATTCACAAACATAGAAAATAATTGATTTTTTTCGGATCAGCTTGCAATCATAAACTACATTGAAAAAAGTTTTTGAAATATTTGAATTCAGTCACAGCTGCCTGTGATACTGTGTAAGACATTGTTCTGCTCTTCAATGAATCCAGAGAGCTTACATCTGGGTTAGGGCAGTCATTTAATTATTATTTTACAACAAATTATTTCGACTCCATCTTCGGTCTGAGCCTTGCCCTGAGGCAGATGAATTGACGTGGAGTGTCAGAATCACATCACAAAAGTTACTTATGGTGATGGCATCTGGCCTGCCTCCCAGACTCCAAGCATCTGCTACCTGGACCAGACACTGGGCGAAGACGTTTACAAGTTGACAATATTCTGCAGCACATTGTGTCTCGCAAAGAAACCTCTTAAACCGTGTTCAATAAATGTCACCTTCACATTCACCAGTATCAAAATAAAATTGTACATCTCTGTTGCTAGACAAAAATTAATACATGGGTTACCGAACAGAATCTATCTGAAGGAAACAGCAGCAAATGACAAGTTCAGAATCATGTCAATAACTGAACTTGACGGATTCTGTCTGGTGTATGTCATCACACATATATTGTATTGGTACTCAGGTGACTGTAATAATGCACACCATAAGTGGACGTCTTGACCTAACGCCCCTACAAAGCTTCCTGATCTCACACACATCACTCCATCACACATTCAACAATTGATAAGAATCCTCAAGCTGGGTGAAACATGAAACACAGAACAAGACGTCTCTCTTGCTGCGGGCTGGGTGGGAGGGGTCCCTGCCTGTTGTGAACTGCGAGAGCCTTTGCCTTTCATCATTTTAAAAAGCGTCAAATTCTAAAGTTTGATGTAGAATGGCCAAGGCTGCTGGGCAAAAACTATTTTAAACAATTTCGCAGGTGAGGTGAGGCTGGGTACCCCACTTTTCCTGAGTCTTGGGCAGAGCTCTGCAGACTCAGACCGACTGGGTCGCCGCCATCTTGGATCTAGCTGACACCCTGTTTAAAAGGGGAATAAGGCAAAAGACAGAAAATTACAAACTGATTAGCCTAACCTCGATCGTGGATAAGTTCCTGGAATCCTTCTTGATGTCCACATACATAGGATCCATTATCTCTCCTTGGTCTAACCTGCTTGTTACATCCTCAAAGCGTTCTAACATATTCATTAGCATGTCCGCCCCTTGATGAAACAATTCTGACTTCACCCTGCTTACTTATTCAGAAATCTCATCCATTGTGAGGATGAGATATTTGAATAATTAAACAGGGTGAAGTCAGTATTGTTTCATCAAAGGGCGGACATGCTAATGAATATGTTAGAACGCTTTGAGGATGTAACAAGCAGGTTAGACCAAGGAGAGATAATGGATCCTATGTATGTGGACATCAAGAAGGACGTTGACAAGGTGCTTCACAGGAGGCTGCTGAGTAAGATAAGGGCCCATGGTATCAGAGACAAGGTACTAGTGTGTACAGAAGCTTGACTGTCTGGCAGAAGATAGAGAGTGGGAATAAAATGGTCCTTCTCAGGATAGCAGCCAATGACAACTGGTGTTGCACAAGGGAACCACAACTTTTTACTTTGTACATTACCAATCTAGATGAAGGAACTGAGGGCATTCCAGCGAGGATTTTAGATGATGCAAAGGTAGGGGGACAGGTATCATTGAGATGGCAGGGAAGCTGCAGAAGGATTTAGACAGGGTAGGAGAATGGGCAAAGATGTGGCAGATGGAGTACACTTGGGAAAGTGCGAGGTGATGCACTTTAGTAGGAAGAAGAGCCGCATAGACTTTTTTATAACTAGGGAAAATATTCAGAAGTCTGAAGTGCAGAGTGTTGCGAGTTTCAGTCAGGATTGTCTCAAGGTAAATGTGCATGTTGTGTCAGTAGTTAGGAAGGTGCTGTACCGCCGCACAGTGTGTTTGAAATCTTATATTCAGCAAAATAACTGAGTCAACTCTTATAAACACTCATATTGGTTTACTGAACACAATTAATATTAGAATAATAAAACGTATTATAACGTAATGAAAAACATTACAATCTATCATATGTTTTAACTTAACTTTGGATGATACATACCACCCCACCAGAAGTTGACCGGATTCCATGTGGTGAAGTCTTTTTGTTCTTCTGATGGTCTTGTAGGTATCTTCTCTTTCAGTGGTTATTCTCGAGTTACCACTTTCTAAGCGGTTTTACAGTGATACATATGCTCCTAAGTCTTCACGCCTTTTGGGAGGGTGTGGAGAATCAGCCATTGGAATGAACAGGTTCATTTACCCTGATCAATCAGATCCAAACTGGATATGTCATTTGATGGCCCAAAGGCGACATTCCATTGTCCCATTCAGGTCCAACTTCAGGTGTGTATTACCGGGTCTGTAGCTGTCAGGTTTGTTTGCAGACCATCTCTGGGCAGCTGCAGCCTGTCTGGATTCTGCAGCATGTGGATTAGCACAGAGACTTTGGTCAAGGCTGGGTTCTACTTCCCAGCATGCTTTAATCTTTGTTCATTTTTGTAACTCCATGGTAAATTTAGTATTGTCCATCGTAAGATTATTATTTCAGGTTGCCCGTCTGGTCAGAAAGGCACATACAGTGATGACATTTCTTTTGCGATGACATGAATGGATGGATTTCCGAGGCTCTATAAGACTCTGGTCAGAAGTCATTTGGTGTATTGTGTACCGTTTTGGGCCACATAACTCAGGGAGGATGTACCAGCCGGAGAGTGTTCATAGGAGCTTCATAAGAATGGTCCAAGTAATGAAAAACTAAACATATGAGGTCTCTTGGTCTATACTCGCTGGAGTTTATAAGGATGAAGGGAGATCTAATGGAAGCATACAGAATACTAGTTGCCTGGTCAGAGTAGACGTTGGGAAGATGCTTCCACTATTAGGAGATAAAGCATTCAAGGACATGGCCTGAGAGTCAAGAGTAAATCTTTAGAATGGAGGTAAGGAGAAACGTCTTCAGCCTGAGATTTGTGAATCTATGGTAGAATGGCAGTTTCCTTCCCCCAAGACATCAGTAAACCAGGTGAGTTTTTCTTGGCAATCGATTCATAACCACCATCAGTCTCTTATTTCCAGGTTTAAATTGAAGCTCCGCCACTTGCTGTGGCAGGATTTGAACCCAAGTCACTCGAACATTATCTGGGTTTATCACATAAGAATTCAATGATAACATCACGAGGCCACTGACTTGGCCAATCCTCCACAGTGTGACTAACGTGTGCAGTATGATATGTACTGGGATTTGCCTTCATGTTATCCTTGACTTCTTTATCAAGATATGGATGATTTTTCTCTGTTATGAAATTCCTCTTCGGTCTTTTGTATCTCCCTAATTATTGCAAAATTTCTTCAGCTGTCCTGCCTTTGACGGTCCTTTTCCCCCCAGACCACCACAGATAAAACCTTCCTTAGGCCAGTTTAATTATCATTGTCTAACACTAAAACTCTCATGTATGACTCAGTCTTCACTCTTTCAATCTAAATTTGAAACTCCAGCAAGTTGTGGTTAGTCCTTCCAAAGCAAAGCTCATCCACCAATCCTTCCGTGTCACATAATATCAAATCTCAATTAGATTAGATACCCTACAGTATGGAAACAGACTCTTCGGCCCGATAAGTCCACACCGACCCTCCGAAGAGTAACCCACCCAGTCCCATTTCCCTCTGAGTAATGGACCTAACTTAGCAATTTAGCATGGCCAGTTCACCTGACTTGCACATCTTTGGACGGTGAGTGGAAACCCACGCAGACAAGGGGAGAATGTGCAAACTACACGCAGACAGTCCACCGAGGCTGGAATCGAACCTGGGACCCTGGTATTGTGCTAACCACTGAGCCATCGTGCCGTCCCATTCTCTGGTTGGTTCCATGACGTCTTGCTCTCAGAAAAATATCTCTCATATACTCTATGAATATTTATTCAAGGATATTACTGTCAAGTTGATTAATTCAGCCGATTTGCATATTCAACCCAGCCATAGTTATTGTTGTGCCCTTGTTACAAACTCCACTCTTTCTACCTCAGAAGTACCTTGGGGGGGGGGGGGGGCGGGGGACGGTGGCTGTAAATTACTCTTCCTAAGAGGTTGCTTCTCTTGCTTTTTATTTGCACTGAGACGGATTTCAAATATTTTTTGGCACAAAACACTTTGAAAATGTCTGAGTTTCCCACTCGAATGAACAAATGTTTATTTTATTTTCACAAGCCACATTCCACAGTAAATATCGAGGATTTAAGTGGGCGAAAAGTGGTCATGAGATATCGTTAGCAAACAGGGTTGAGGAAAATCCCAAAGAGCTTTTTTCAAAAATAAGGAGCAAGAGGTTAACTAGAGAAATGTTTGGGCCACACAAGAACAAAGGAAGAAAGTTATGCATGGAGTCAGAGAAAATGGGTGAGTTTCTGAGCAAGTACTTTGCATCTGTATTCACCAAGGAGAGGGAAATGACGGACATTGTGGTTAGGGATAGATCTCTGAGTACTCTGTGTCAAGTCAACATAAAGTGGGAGGAAGTTTTGGATACTCTAAAAGGTATTAAGGTAGACAAGCCCCCATGTCCGAATGAGATCAAACACAGGTTACTGAGGGATGTGAGTGTGGAAACAACTGGGGCTTTAACATATATCTTTGCTGGTGATTGAACATGGGTGAGGTCCCAGAGGACTGGAGAATTGCTAATATTGTCCCCTTGTTTAAGAAGGATAGCAGGGATAATCCAGGTAATTGCAGACCGGCGAGCCTGACATCAGTGGTAGGGAAGCTGCTGGAGAAGATACTCAGGGACTTGAGTAAGGCGTTTAATTAGGTTCCCCATGGTCGGCTGATAGAGAAGGTGAAGTCGCATGGGATCCAGGGTGTTCTATCTAGATGGATAGAAAACTGCCTGGGCAACAGAAGACAGAGAGTAATAGTGGAAGGAGATTTCTCAAAATGGAGACCAATGACCAATGGTGTGCAACAGTGATCCGTGCTGGGACCACTGTAGTTTGTGATATATATCAATGATTTGGAAGAAGGTATCGGTTGCCTGATTAGCAAGTTTGCAGATGACACCAAGATTGTTGGAGTAGCAGATAGTGAAGGGGACTGTCAGAGAATACAGCAGAATATAGATAGATTGGAGAGATGGGCACAGAAATGGCAGATGGAGTCCAATTTGTGCAAGTGCGAGGTAATGCATTTTGAAAGAACCAGTTCAAGAGTGAACAACACAAGTAAACGGAAAAGTCCTGGGGAAAATTGACTTACAGCAAGATCTGGGTGTTTGCGTCCATTGTTTCCTGAAGATGCTAACACAGGTGAGTAAAGAGTCAAAGCAGCATATGGCATGCTTTCCTTCATTGGATCAGTTGTTGAGTACAAGCGCTGGCAGGTCATGTTACAGTTGCATAGGACTTTGGTTTGGCCGCATTTGGAATACTGCATATAGTTCTGGTCACCACATTAACAAAAGGATGTGGATGCTTTGAATAGGGTTCAGAGTAGGTTCACCAGGATGCTGCCTGGGTTGGACGGTGCTGGTTATGAATAAAGATTGAGTAGGTTAGGACTATTTTCATTACAAAGTCGAAGATTGAGGTCTATAAAATCAAGACAGATATACACAGGGTGGATAGCAAGAAGCTTTTACCCCAGATTGTGGAACTAAATTACTCGGGGTCATGAGTTCAAAGTAAGAGGGGAAAGGTTTAGGGCAGATATATGTGGGATGTTCTTTACACATAGGGCGGTGGGAGCCTGGAACATGTGGCCAGCAGAGGTGGTAGGGGCAGGAACGATAGCGTTATCTAAGATGTATTTAGACAGAAACGTGAATGGGCAGGGAGCAGAGGGATACAGACCCTTAGAAAATAGGTGGTAGATTTAGAAAATGGGAGGATATGGATCAGCACAGGCTAGGAGGGCCGAAGGGTCTGTTCCTGTGTTAGAATGTTCTTTGTTCTTTATCATTCATTCTAAAAATAGCAAGTTTCCAACTTATTGTATGCTACAATTTAATAATGTCAACGATTTATTTATTTGATAGTGCATGTCAAATTATTGTCATTTCTAAATTACAGTCACAGGGTCAAAGAGATGAACAGCATGGAAACAGACCCTTCCGTCCAACTTGTCCATGCCGACCAAATATCCCAAAGCAATCTTGTCGCACCTGCCAGCACTCAGCCCATATCCCTCTAAACACTTTCTATTCATATACCCATCCAGACGCCATCTAAATGTTGCAATTGTACTAACCACCACCATTTCCTCTGGCAGTTCATTCCACGCACGTACAACCCTTTGAGTGAAAAGAAAGCCCCTTAAATCTCTTTGACATTTTTCCCTTCTTAACCGAAACATATGCCCTCTAGTTCTGGACTCCCCCACCCCAGGGAAAAGACCTTGTCTATTTACCCTATCCATGCCCCTCATGATCATTTATACCTCTATAAGGTCACCCGTTAATCTCCAACGTTCCAGAGAAAACAGCCCCAGCCTGTTCAACCACCAGCTATAGCTCAAACCCTCCAACCTTGGCAACATGCACGTAAATCTTTTCTGAACACTTTCAAGTTTCACCTGATCGATCAGGTCCTGGGGATTTTTGCATCTTCATGCGTTTCAAGACATTCCAGCACTTCTTCCTCTGTAATATAGACATTTTGCATAATATCACCATCTATTTATCCGTATATGAACATCGCCCATGTCCTTCTCCTGAGTAAACACTAATACAAAATACTCGTTTAGTATCTCTCCCATCTCCTGCGGTTCCACACAAAGGCCGCCTTGCTGATCTTTGAGGGCTCTTTTCTCTCCCTGTTTACCCTTTTGTTCTCAATGTATTTGTAAAATCCTTTTGGATTGTCCTTAACTCTATTTTCCATAGCTATCTCATGTCTCCTTTTTGCCTTCCAGATTTCCCTCTTTAGAATACTCCTCCTGCCTTTGTACTCGTCTGAGGATTCACTCGATCTATCCTGTCTGTACCTGTCATATCCTTCCTTCTTATTCTTAACCAGCCCCTCAATGTCTTTAGTCATTCAACGCTGTCTATACCTACCCGCCTTTCCTTTTATCCTGAAAAGAATATACTGTCTCGGGACTCAGGCTATCTAATTTTGAAGGCTTCCCATTTTCTAGCCGTCTGCTTACCTGCGATCATTTGCCGCCATCAGCTTTTGAAAGATCTTGCCTAATACCGTCACAATTGGCCTTTCTCCAATTTACAACTTCAACTTTTAGGTCTAGTCTATCCTTTCCCATAATTGTTTTAAAACTAATAGAATTGTTGGCAAATAACTGAAGCTCACACATTTCAGGTGAGAAATTAAATCGATTGATTATATTTAAATGTTATAATTCTATTTGATTGTTCAATCAAATGCTCACTCTGAATATTCAATCTGTCAGATGTCAACTATTTTGCAAATGATAGAGCGACAATGTATGCATTTGAATACTGAGATTCAATGTGTAATTGTAATCACCAGCATCGTCAGACAACATGTTATTTTTCGATACAAAACAAAATGTGCATTCTTTACTTTTGTATAATAAAAGGTCGTTCGGTGTTTATATTTTAATTCCATCAGCATAAAATCAATTTTATTGTCTTCAGAGGTGATGCAGTTATTGTTCAGTTGAATAATTGTAGCTCATACCTTATTATTGCACAATTCACAAACATGGCAAACTCCTGATTATTGTACAGGTCAGAAAACCCATCACTTTGCATAATGACCGACATTAAAAGTGGATTCGAAAAGGGTGAATTCGGGTAGAGTGCGACTGGACCTCACAGCTGCATGTAGGACTCAGAGAGACACTGGCCTGCTCCTGAATCTGGGCAGGGCAGTCAGGGCAGACACTGGCCTGTTCCTGAATCTGGGCAGGGCAGTCAGGGCAGTCATTCAAACATTCCCTTACAGATAATCATTTGGAATCCACCTTGAACGGGTGGAAACTAGCCAACAGGCTATCACTGCTCTCAGTGTAGGTATAAATGCTGTCTAAATTAGATACCAATGACTGACCAGGAACCATTCCTTTCAAATTCACCCTCAGTTAGAGCCTGGCCCAGGGAGCAGATGTATGGACATGGAATGTCAGAATCACATCGCACAAGTTAGGTACAGTGATGACATCTGGCATGTCCCCCATATTCCATACATCTGCACCCTGGACCAGCCACTGGGTGAAAACGTTCACAATTGACAGTATATTGCAGCATTTTGTGTCTCACAATGAAACCTCTGAAACTATATCCAATAAATGTACCTTCACATTCAACAGTATCAAAATAAAATTATACATGCCTGTGGATGGTCAGATACTAATTCATAGGTCACCCAGCAGAATGTATCTGAAGTAACCAGGAGCAAACGGCAAGCCAAAAATCGTTTGAATCACTGCACTTGGTGGATTTTGTCCGGTCTTGGTAACCAAACATATTGTGCTGACACTCAGGTGAATGTAACAACTACATCAAAACTGGAAGTCTTGGTCTAATGTCCCTCCCCACCTTCCTGACCTCACACACCTCACTCCCTCACACACTGCAGTCCCTCACTCCCTCACACTTTCATCAACTGATGAGAATCCACAAGCTGAGTGAAACTTGGAACATATAACAGTACAGCACAGTGCAGGCACTTCAGCTCTCAATTGTTTGGCAGCCTTTTATCCTACTCTAAGATCAGACTAACCTACATAACATTCAGTGCACTAACTTTCGTGTGCCTATCCAAGAGTCTTCTTAAATATCCCCAATGTATCTGACTCTACCACCACCGCTGGAGGAAAGCCCTAGCCGCTCAACCTTTCTTTGTAAGACATGCCCTCCAGTCCAGGCAGCACCCTGGTAAGTCTCCTCTGCACACTCTCTGAGGCTTCCAAATGTTTCCGATAATGAGGCAACCAGAACTGAACACAATATTCCAAGTGTGGTTGAACCACAGCTTTACAGGGCGAAGAAATAACTTTGCTGATCTTAAACTCAATCCCCCTGGTAATGAAAGACAACACACAGTATTCCTACTGAACAACCCTATTCTTTACGCAAATGCAATCATCCAAAAAAAATTGCTGCACACTTTTTAAGGTTGAACTCTATCAGTCACTTATCAGCCCAGCACTGCATCCTGTCAATATCCTGTTGCAACCTACAATGCCCGCCACGCTATCCACAACACCACCAACCTTCGTGTCATCGGCAAACTTACTACCTATTTGTCCACTTCCTCATCAAAGTCATTTATAAAAATCAACAACAACACTGGTCCCAGAGTCGATCCCTGTGGAACACCACTGGTCACTGAGCTCCAGGCTGAATACATTCCATCTGCTACCATCTTCTGTCTTCTATGAGCCAGCCACGCCCGTATCCAGACAAACAAATGTCTCTGCGCCCCATGCTTCCGTACCTTCTGAATGAGCCTATAATGGGGAACGCCTTGCTAAAATTCGTGTTCACCACATCAATGGTATACCTTCATCAGCGTGTTTTTTTTACATCTTCAAAGAACTCAATAAGGTTTCTGAGGGATGACCTGCTCGTCACAAAGCATGCAGACTGTCTCTAATCATCTGTCGTTTTCTAAATAATTGTAAATACGCTCTCTCGGAAAAGTCTGCAATACTTTGCCCACCCCTGATGTAAGACTGACTGTTCGGTCATTCCCAGAGTTATCCTTATTCCCTTTCCTGAACAAGGGAATAACATTTGTTCCCCCTCCAATCATCTGGCTGGCACTGCTCCAGTGGACAGTGAGGACGCAAAGATCATCGCCAAAGGCACACCAATCTCTCCCGTCACTTCCTGGAGTAACCTAGGATAACTCCATCTGGCCCAGGGGAATTACCTATCCTTAGGTTTGTAATTCATTCAATCAGTGTATACTTCCCTTCAATTTTTCTACACCCTGTCCAACCAACTGAATGACTACTTTCCATTTCAGTGCAATATACAGTGCTGCCTTCCTGAGTAGGTACAGTTCCCAACATTCTGTGAAATATGGAATGAAAAAATAAAGTAATGCACCAGTGCCTTCCTGATGAAGAGTTTATAACCGAAACATCGACTCTCCTGCCCCTCGGATGATGCCTGACCTGCTGTGCTTTTCCAGAATCACACTTTTTGTGTCTGATCTCCATCAACAGCAGTCCTCACTTTCTCCGTGACTGAGGGCTGTCCCCTCTGCACACTGAGTGGGGAATTATCTATCAGAAACTCATTGCATGTGGAACTGACTGCTCAGTTCTGGAAGGTTGCACTTGATGAATACATTTTCTTTCCAAAAAGGATTTACAATTCCACAGATATTCATTCAGTGCCAGAGTTAGAGTTGTGGTTTATGGTTTGAGCAGCTTGATAAAAAAAAACAGGAAATGACTGAAGAACTCCGAGGTACAGGGTATTCCAGGTATTATAATCCATCTTACATTAATGCTGGGAGTATTATCAGACAGGCTGACAGATGTGATAAGGGAATGAGTTGACATGTGGAGGTGTGACATTTTTACCATCACAGAGGCGCATTTGAGGGAGGTCAGGGCTAATAATTCAATGCTCTTTTCTACTGGAACTATAGGCAGGGCAGGTCAGGGTGCTTTTGAGGATGTGGTGTTGCTTTATTAATTAACAAGTCAGTTACTGCTGAAAGGATGGACAATATCTTGGAAGGGTCTTCAAATGAGGCTTTGTGGGTCGAGGTTTGAATCAAAATGATGACTGACACACTGCTTTTTTAAGCAGATTTTAGCTTACAGTGTGGAAACAGGCCCTTCGGCCCAACAAGTCCACACAGACCCACCGAAGAGCAACATTAAGATTGACAAGTCGGCAGGCCCGGATCAGATTTGTCCTCGGCTGCTTTGGGAAACGAGAAATGCGATTGCGTCGCCGCATGCGAAGATCTTTGCATCCTCGCTTTCCACTGGAGTCGTACCTGAGGCCTGGAGAGAGGCAAATGTAATTCCTCTCTTCAGGAAAGGAAATAGGGAAATCCCCGGCAATTACAGACCAGTAAGTCTCACTTCTGTCGTCTGCAAGGGGTTAGAAAGGATTCTGAAGGATAGGATTTATGACCATCTGGAAGAGCATGGCTTGATTAAATGCAGTCAACACGGCTTTGTGAGGGGCAGGTCATGATGAGGGTCGAGCTGTGGATGTGGTGTATATGGACATCAGCAAGGCATTAGATAAGGTTCCCCATGGTAGGCTCATTCAGAAGGTCAGGAGGAATGGGACACCGGGGAACTTAGCTGTCTGGATACAGAATTGGCTGGCATACAGAAGACAGCGAGTGGAAGTAGAAGGAAAATATTCTGCCTGGGGGTCAGTGGTGAGTGGTGTTCCACAGGGCTATGTCCTTGAGCCTCTACTGTTTGTAATTTTTATTAATGACTTGGATGAGGGGATTGAAGGATGGCTCAGCAAGTTTGCAGACGACACAAAGGTTGGAGGTGTCGTTGACAGTATAGAGGGCTGTTGTAGGCTGCAGCGGGACATTGACAGGATGCAGAGATGGACTGAGAGGCGGCAGATGGAGTTCAACCTGGATAAATGCGAGGTGATGCATTTTGGAAGGTCGAATTTTAAAGCTGAGTACAGGAAGAGGATAGGAGTCTTGGCAGTGTGGAGGAACAGACAGATTTTGGTGTGCAGATACATAGATCCCTTAAAATGGCCACCCAAATGGTCAGGGTTGTTAAGAAACAATATGGTATTTTGGCTTGCATTAACAGGGGGATTGAGTTTAAGAGTCGTGAGATATGTTGCGACTCTATAAAACTTTGGTTAGACCGCACTTGGAATACTGCGTCCAGTTCTGGTCGCCCTGTTATAGGAAAGATGTGGATGCTTTGGAGAGGGTTCAGAGGAGGTTTACCAGGATGCTGCCTGGACTGGAGGGCTTACCTTATGAAGAGAGGTTGACTGAGCTCAATCTTTTTTCATTGGAGAAAGGAAGGAGGAGAGGGGACCTAATTGAGGTGCAAGATAATGACAGGCATAGATAGAGTCGAAAGCCAGAGACTATTTCCCAGAGCAGAAATGGCTAACACAAGGGGTCATAGTTTTAAGCTGGTTAGAGGAAACTATAGACAGGACGTCAGAGGCGGGTTCTTTACACAGAGCGTTCTGAGAGCATGGAATGCGTTGCCAGCAGCAGTTGTGGAAGCAAGGTCACTGGGGATATTTAAGAGACTGCTGGACATGCATATGGTCACAGAAAGTTGAGGGTGCATACATGAGGATCAATGGTTGGCACAACATCGTGGGCAGAAGGGCCTGTTCTGTGCTGTGCTGTTCAATGTTCTATGTTCTATTTTCAAAGTCCTTGCACTTAATAATAACTTGGTCTTGGGTGTGGAAATGAGACCCATCATTTCAATGCTCCATACTGTGAGTTGTGCACTGCTTTCATCATATTGTTATAAAAATTAACTGAATAAAGGGGGTGGGGCGTTGTGTTTATTGGACAATCTTAACGTTGGTATTGCGAAAGGATGTCGGACCTTCAGTAAAAAGACTTTGCTATTCATGGTTAGAACAATGCTGCAAACATTTACACAGAGAATTCAGATTCAAGTCACACACAGGATGTTGGGCTGCGCTGATGCCGGCCATCAATGGAGCTGCACAATTCTGTTTGGATACTGACATTGTGGAAATAACATACACTGGATATGGTTTATGAGGGATTCAATGTAAGATGATATGTGCTGCAGGAACCCTTCACATTTATAACGTATTCATTCAGGATTGGGTCCAAGGTATAAAATTACAGAGTTTAGGTGGCACACAAGAGGAGATATACCTGCAAGACATGGTTATTTACAGGTCATTGTTACAAATGTTTAACTGCATCTGGACCAGCGCCATGTGCTAATCCATTGACCAGTCTGCACCACACAACATCTCCCTGTTGTTCAGGTATGTCTCTAACCAGTCTATTGTGAGGGATTGTGTGAGTAACTGTCCAGCTCAAGTTAGGAGCTCTCTGAACAGATTTTGGAAATGAACAGTGTTTTGCAGGTCGTGGTGAGGGTCAGTAAAACGGTGTCTGAATGTAGATTTTTTCTCAATGTCATTTCCAACAGCTTTGCTGCCTGCAAGATGGTGTGTTCACTAGAGTGAACATGAATTGGCTGTTTACTACAGTCACTGAACTGTAATAGTTAGGAATGCGCTCTGGTAAATCAATTATCGCACACTTCAATTGCTTTCAACTGAAAAAAATGATGTGTGGTTTATTTTAAACTATGTAAGAAATAAAGTGATATTAACTCTTCATTTTACAGAATGTAAAAGTGACCTGTTGTATATTTCCCACAGGCGAATCAAACAACAATCAGATATTGTCTGGAAAGCAAGATTATGTGAACAAGGCGATGTCCCAGGCAACATCAGCACCCTCTCTGGCAGGTTATGTCCCACTAAAAGGACACAGCCAGAAAGAAGAGGGCAGCTCCTTGGCATATAGTCAATATAGGGCGGCATGACAGCTCAGTGGTTAGCACTACTGCCTCACAGCACCAGGGATCCAGGTTTGATTCCAGCCTTAGGAAACCGCCTATGTGGAGTTTGCACATTCCCGTTTCCTCCAACAGTCCCAAGAAATGCAGCTGAGTTGAATTGGCCATAGAAGTGGGTTGCTCTGCGGTGTGGACTGGTTGGGCCAAAAGCTCTGTTCCCACACTATATGAAATCGAATATAATCATAGTGCTCAGCAATGATGCTGGATCCTGTGGTGGCTAGACTGCTCTCCGGCAGGTTATGGGGAACCAATAAAAGGGAAAGCTATAAATAACCACATCATCACTGATCTGACTGCTGCAGATACACTCCTCAATTTCATATATCGGTAAGAATGGTCCTTATGGGGAGCAAGGGCTAACTTCACATTTTGCAGACCGTCCTCACCATGACATGTACTGAATGGTACAGACGTTAAACAGATTAAGCAACCAATGACGATGCATCCATGTGGTACAATGGCTCATCGGCAGCAGCACAATCATAATCTGTACAACTCAAAGAGTCTGCAACTTCCTGGACCGACATTCCTCCCACTGTACAGTAACCATCACGGCCTGACAAACCTCCCACTGTACAGTAACCAAACGGTCCGACATACTTCCCACTGTACAGTAACCATCACAGACCAACAAACCTAACACTGTACAGTAACCATCACGGCCCAACATACCTCCCACTGTACAGAAACCATCACAGCCTGACATACCTCCCTCTGTACAGTAACTTTCACAGCCCAACATACCTCCCAGTGGACAGTAACCACCACGGCCCGACATAGCTCCCACTGCGCAGTAACCATCACAGTCCAACATACCTCGCACTGTACTGTAACCATCACGGCCCGACATAACTCCCACTGTACAGTAACCATCACGGCCTGACATACCTCCCACTGCGCAGTAACCATCACGGTCCAACATACCTCCCTCTGTACAGTAACTATCACAGCCCAACATACCTCGCAGTGGACAGTAACCATCACGGCCCGACATACCTCCCACTGTACAGTAACTATCACAGCCCAACATACCTCCCACTGTACAGTAACCATCACGGTCCAACATACCTCCCTCTGTACAGTAACCATCACAGTCCGACATACCCCCCAGTGGACAGTAACCATCACGGCTTGACATACCTCCCACTGTACAGTAACCATCACGGTCCAACATACCTCGCACTGTACTGTAACCATCACGGCCCGACATAACTCCCACTGTACAGTAACCATCAGAGCCCGACATACCTCCCTCTGTACAGTAACCATCACGGCCCGACATACCTCCCACTGTACAGTAAACATCACGGCCCGACATACCTTCAACTGTACAGTAAACATCACGGCCCGACAGACCTCCCTCTGTACAGTAACAACCACGGCCCGACATACCTCCCAGTGTATAGTAACCATCACGGTCCAACATACCTCCAACTGTACTTTAATCATCACGGCCCGACATACCTCCCACTGTACAGGAACCTTCCCAGCCCAACATACAGTAACCATGAAGAGCTCAGTGCTTAGCACTGCTGCCTCACAGCACCAAAGTCCTAGGTTCTATTCCGGCCTTGGGTGACTGTCTGTGTGGAGTTTGTACATCCCCCCCCCCCCCCCCCCCCCCCGTGTCTCTGTGGGTTCCCTCCGCGTTCTCCGGTTTCCTCCCACAGTCCAAAGATGTGCAGGTCATACTAAATTGCCCATAGTGTTAGGTGCATTAGTCAGCGTAAAATATAGGACAGTGGAATGGGTCTGGTTAGGTTACTCTTCTGAAGATTGGTGTGGAATGGTTGGACTGAATGGCCTGTTTCCACACTGTACGGAATCTAATCTAACCTCCAAGGTTCAAGTGAGGAATATGATGGAAAAATCACTTCTCTGAATGAGTGCATCTCCAACAGTACTCGAGTATGGACTTACGAGCAACAGGCAACACAGTTGTGTGGGGAAGATTCTGTCTCACAAACTTGATTGATTATTTGAAGGAAATGACAAAATTGATTGATCAGGGCGTGTGGATGAATGTTGGCCAATTGGACCTTAGCAAGTCCTTTGATATGGTTCCTTATGGCAGGCTCATACAGAAGGTGAAGTGAAATGGGATCAGCGGTCAGTTAGTAAGATGGATAGAGAACTGCTTGGCCATAGAAGACAGAGTCGTAGTGGAACAGTGTTTTTTTGTGATTGGATATCTGTAATTAGATTGGTGGAGTTGCAGATTGTGACCATGATTGCCAGAGAATACAGCAGGATATAGGTCAGCTGCAGACTTGGACAGAGAAAACACAGATGTAACTCTATCTGGACAGTTGCGTCGTGATGTGTTTTAGAAGGTCTAATGCAGGAGAGAAGTATAAATTGGATGCAAAAACTACTGGCCGCATCAACATCCGAAGGGTACTTGGTGTACAGCTTCACAGTTCCCGGAAAGTGGCAACACGTGTGGATACGGTGATCAAGATGACTGATGGTAAACTTGCAGACATGCATCAGAGCATGCAGTATGAAAATTAGCAGGTCACATTGCAGCTGTAGAGAAACTTAGTTCGGGAACATTTGGAATATTGTGTACAGTACTGGTTGCCACACCAGCAGTACGATGTGGAAGTGTTGGAGAGGGTATGGAAAGGTTTTACCAGGATGTTGTCTTATTTGGAGGGTATTAGCCAGAAGGAGAAATTGAACAAACATGGTTTGTTTGCACCTGGGCACCATTGGCTATGGGGCTACCTGATAGATATTTATAAAATTATCAGAGGCATAGATCGAAGGACAGGTAGAGGCGTTTTCCCAGAGTAGAAATAGCAATTACTCATGACCGTAAGTTTTTGAAAATAGGGAGAAAGTTTAGAAGACATGATCGGCAGGTTTTCTTATTGCTTTTCCAGAAAGAATGTGCAAGTGCCTGGAATGCACTGATAGAGAAGAAACTAATACACCAAGGTTTAAGAGGGATCTTGGCACAAATATGAGTAAGCAGGGAACAGAATGACATGGAGGGTGTTGGAGCAAAAACTTTCTTTTTAACTTTGGAAGGGCATCGTGTGTCAGTGCGGGCGTGCTGGGCTGAATGGCGCGTTCCTGTGCCAGACTGTCTTTTAAAACAAAATTTGAGTGCAGGACTGGTGAGATGCTGACTGAATGATTACTGATCATCAACAGCTACATTCAGTGGATCTCTCCTCAACAACTTATTGCGTAATACTCTCCCTCCCACATCAGGGAAAATCAATTCAGAGAATTGGACGTGAAAGTCAGAGCTGGTAACTGGTGACTCCATCTTGGCCCTCGCTCCGGCAGCCTTCCATCTTGGACACCACGTCTCGGGGCACACTGCACAGACAGAAGCTACATGTACTCCACACCCACCAATGCTGGCATCTGTCACATGCCAAGCTAACCATTCCATCCCAGCACATCCCCGACCCACTGTCAGTACGCTTCTGTACTTCAATGCTGCAGCTCAGGGTGCACTGACAACTCTCATTGCAATGCTGCTGCAAGGACACTGTGCTCAGGGACACACACCCAGCTCATTGTCTGTCCCAGCTGTTAGCGCTGGGACATCTGAGGGAAAGGTGGCGAGGTGTCCTAAGTGAGTGAATAGGCAGCACAGACACCAGGCAGAGTTGGCTATGGGGCAGAGACGAGGTTCGAGAGACTGAGAGAAGGTGCTGCATTTAGTGAGGGTGGGTAGGTCACATGCAACTACAGGCGTGAGGGTGGGAGAACATGAGCCTTGGTGAGAGGTGTGTGCAGAAACAGAGAGAGAGGGTGATGTCATAAAGTGCAGATGGTGGCACTTACCCTAGTGGAGTGGGGAAGGTCACTGACCTCCTTCCTACACTGCCGGCCATTCACCCAGAAGGTTGGCACCTCACTGACCCAGTGGTCAGCTTCGGACCAAGCTGGCAGGGTCTGGTGTCATGGACTCCACTGCCAGTCCTGGAGGAAGATAATAGTCCCTCTTCTACAGCATGCTATCCACAAGAAGCTCAGGGGCTTGGCCACAAAGTGAGGCCCCAGTTTTACCCTATCTGCCATGTCCAGGCAGTTTTAGATTGACAAGCCAAGAGTGTAATAACATTTTAAAGATGGCCCCTGTAAAGGCAGGGCACTGCATTCTGGGATATCTGAGCAGTTGTTATGACGAAGGGAAAAATCATCGCAATATTGTCAGATGAGAGGAAGACCACGCGGGCAGGAAGGGTATGTAATGAGGCAGATTGGGGATGGTATCATGAGAAAATACACTAAACATTGTGGAGAGAAACTCTCCATGAACCTCGACTAAAATGAGACTTGACCAAACCATAAGATGGGTTAGGCCTCTGGCTGTCTGAATCAAAGTAGGGATGCAGTGTGAAATATTGGGAGCAACAAACTTGGAGCAGAGAATTATACAGGAGATTCAAATCCTGAAACAAGGGGTTACACAATGGTCCAGACTGTAAAAAGAAGCTGGGGAAAAAGCTGCCTTGTAATTATCTGCATTATCCAATCCTCACTGGATGCAGAGATGGTGCCGGAGGCCTGGAGAATGGCTAACACCGTTATTTTGTTTAATGTGGAATATGGGACTGACTGAATAGGTCGCGGCTAGAATCCTGAGACAGTGCATAAACGGTCACTGAGGATGTCCCAGGGAATCAAGGACGGTCGGTCTGGATTTTTCAAGGAAGATTGTGTGTAATTCACCTGACTGTTTCGGTTTCAGGCAGTAACTTGTAACTGCATGTGACTTACTTGGATTTGACGTGAGATCCCATGGATGACAGTTTAAAAACAGAAACTATGGCGTCCAGGTGAATTGAGCAAACAACCCTGAGAAGTGCAAGGCAAGGCATTTGGGGACATCAACAATAGAGAGGAATACACAATAAATGGGAATGTGGTCAGTGTTGGCAGGTAAATGAAGGTAGCTGAAAACATCAATAACTTCGTTAATGCAGCAAATGGCATCATTTCCCCTGTCAGCAAAAGTGCAGAATTTCAGAGCAGGAAGCTTATGCTGAAACTGTCTAAATAATGATCTCAGTAACAGCTTGTGGACCGTGTGCAGTTCTGGTCACGCCATCACATGGAAGGATGGAATTGGACTGGAGAGGGTACAGAGGAGATTCGTCACTCTGTGAAAGTGCAAGTGCAGTTATGAGGCAAGATTGGAATGGAGGATGCTGAGGGGAGATTTGATTGGAGTGCACATGTTGTGATAGACGTTGGTAGAGAGGGAGAGAATATCTATTTCCTGTTGAAGAGCTCAGTTACCAGCAGCGAATATTTAATGAAATTGGATGAAACATTAGTGAAGTGCTGAGGAAGGTTGTTATTTCACCCAGAGTATGGTCGGGATCTGGGAGTCACACATGGAAGCGGAGTGGAGGCAGAAACTCTCAAACCATTTTGAAAAGGTGTCGGGATCTGCACCTGAAGTCCTATCATCTTTTGGAAGAGAGAACAAGGGTTAGCAAGTTTTGAGAAGATTTGTAGTTCAGACTGAGGTTTTGGTTTGCTCGCAGAGTTGAAAGGTTCATTTCCAGACGTTTCGTTCACATACTAAGTAACATTTTTAGTGGACCTCATGCAAAGTAATGCTGAAAATCCATGCTTTCTATTTACATGTTTGGGTTTCTTTTCTTTGGGTTCCTTGAACAAGAGTTTTAAATAAAACATTACTTCTTGTCCAATGCAGACAGTTTTCAGAGTGATCTCCTCTATCCTGTGCTATTTTCTGAAGTTTTCAAAGGTTACCAATATCTGCCAGGATCAATACACAGGGATGAAGTGAGAGGGCAGGAAGGAGCAGCGTGTAAGCTGATTAGCATCACAATAATACTGATCCCATCATTTATTCACAAAGCGACTTCCCTGTGTTGGCTTCTTTATCCGTCCTGTAGAACTGGGGAAAACCTTTGATTATGCAGTTCTCAGTCCTGGTCACACTGCAGCCGCATCTCCCTAATCCCAGTTACGTCTGACTATTTGAAGCTACCAATTCATTGGCTTTGTTGAAATGTTAGGAAGGAATTCATGGATGGCAGCAAGTGCGAGAGCCCAGGATGGCTGTTGGCTCCAGAGGAAGTTACCGAGAAAGGAAGGTGTGTGAAGGCTGGGGATATTACAGGGGTATGGGTTGTTCTAGTGGACAGCATGCTATAGGAGAGGGACTATTATCTTCCTGCAGGACTGGCAGGGGAGTCCATGACACCAGACCCTGCCAGCTTGGTCCAAGGCTGACCACTGGGTCAGGGAGGTGCCAGCCTTCTGGTTGAATGCCCAACAATGTAGGAAGGATGTCAGTGACCTTCTCCACTCTACCAGGGTAAGTGCCATCATCTGCACTTTGTGACCTCTCCCTCACTCTCTCTCTCTCTCTCTGTTACTGCACCCACCTCTCACCAAGGCTCATGTTCACCCACACTCACACCTGAAACTGCATGTGAGTTACCCACCCTCACTGAATGCAGCACCTTCTCTCAGTCTCTCGAACCTCATCTCTGCCCCTCTAGCCAAGTCTGCCTGGTGTCTGTGCTGCCTACTCACTCAGGCCACCTCACCACTTTTCCCTCAGCTGAACCAGCAGAAACAGCTGAACCATTCACTTCTATCTCCCTTAATACCTCTTGATAATTTTCATATCCCAGAAGGAACCATCCCACAATAGTAGAGAAAGAGCCAAGAGGGATAGGGGGCTCCCTAACATTCAGCTCCTCACCCCATTACAGGGGAAGGATCCTGACCCAAAAAACCACGAAAGCCTGAATGACCGTGTCCAAGCTCCCGGACTGGGATCTGAGACACACCTTGTCTCACTGTGCTGGGCACCGTCACTGACTGTGGACAATGATATCAAGCTTCCTGGGTTTGTGTCTGAGCTAAACACTAAGACAATACAGCAGGCTGGTGAGCTTGGTAGCTCTGGCTGAGGGCAAACACTGCTGTGGGAAGGGTAAGACAATAAAATAATTCTGTGATCATTCAAGTCAGTTCAAAGTGAGTGTGTACAAACACCGAGTGAACAGCCCAGAGAGACAGGCCATGAACTGTGTGTGTGTTCCTGAGCACAGTGTCCTTGCAGCAGCATTGAGTGTGTATAAACACGGAGTGAGCAGCCCAGAGGGACAGTCCATGAGCTGGGTGTGTGTCCCTGAGAACAGTGTCCTTGCAGCAGCATTGCAATGAGAGTTGTCATTGCACCCTGAGCTGCAGCATTGAAGTACAGAAGCGGACTGTCAGTGGGTCGGGGATGTGCTGGGATGGAATGATTAGCTTGGCATGTGACAGATGCCAGCATTGGTGGGTGTGAAGTACATGCGGCTTCTGTCTGTGCAGTGTCCCCCGCGACGTTTGTGTCCAAGATAGAAGGCTACAGGAGCGAGGGGCGAGGTGGAGTCACCAGTTACCAGCTCGGACTTTCACGTCAAATTCTCCATATTGAGTTTCCCTGATGTGGGAGGGAGGATATGAAACTGCAAGTTGTTGAGGAGAGATGCACTGAATGTGACTGTTGATCATCAGTAATCATTCAGTCAACATCTTCCCACTCCTGCACTCAAACCTTGTTTAAAAGAGCAGTCCAGCACAGGAACAGGCCCTTTATCCCAGCAAGCCCACACTGACTCGTGATGCCCTTCTAAAGTAAAAAAGAAAGTTTCTGCTCCGACACCCTCCATGTCATTCTGTTCCCTGCTTACTCATATTTGTGCCAAGATCCCTCCTAAACCTTGCTATATTAGCTTCTTCTCCTCTATCAGTGCATTCCAGGCACTTGCACATTCTGTCTGGGAAAGCAAAAATAAACCTTGCCGCTCATATCTCCTAAACTTTCTCCCTGTTACCAAAAACCTACGGTGCTGAGTAATTGATATTTCTACTCAGGGAAAAAAAAGCCTCAAACTGTCCTTCTATCTATGCCTCTGATAATTTTATAAATATCTATGAGGTCGCCCCATAGCCAATGATGTCCAGTTGGAAACAAACTATGTTTGTTCAATTTCTCCTTCTGGCTCATACCCTCCAAACCAGACAACATCTTAGTAAAACCTTTTCATACCCTCTCCAACACTTCCACATCGTTCGGCTAATGTGGCAACCAGGACTGTACACAATATTCTAAATTTGCCCGAACTAAGTTTCTCTACAATTGCAATATAACCTGCTAATTTTCATACTGCATGCTCTGATGCATGTCTGCAAGTTTGCCATGAGTTTTCTTGATCACCCTATCTAGCCGTGTTGCCATATTCAGGAGACTGTGGAGCTGTACACATAGATCCCTTCGGATGTTGATGCGGCCAGTAGTTTTTCCATCCACTTTAAACTTATCTCCAGCATTAGACCTTCGAAAACGCATTACATCGCAACTGTTCAGATAAAGTTACATCTGCGTTTTCTCTGTCCAAGTCTGCAGCTGACCTATATCCTGCTGTATTCTCTGGCAATCATCCTCACAATCTGCAAATTCGCCAATCTATTTACAGATTTCCAGTCACAAAAAACACTGTTCCACCACTACGCTGTCTTCTATGGCCAAGAAGTTCTCTATTCATCTTACTAACTGACCGCTGATCCCATTTCCATTCACGTTCTGTATGAGCCTGCCATAAGGAACCATATTAAAGGCCTTGCTAAGGTCCAAAGGGCCAACATTCAGCCACACGCCCTGATCAATCAATTTTGTCACCTCCTTAAAATAATCAATCAAGTTTGTGACACATGATCTTCCCCACACAACTGTGTTGCCTGTTGCTAGTAAGTCCATACTCGAGTACTGTTGGAGATGCACTCATTCAGAGAAGTGATGATATTCCATCATATTCCTGACTTGAACCTTGGAGGTTAGATTAGAATCCCTACAGTGTGGAAACAGGTCCTTCAGCCCAACCAATCCACATCGACCCTCAGACGAGTAACCCACCCAGACCCATTCCACTGCCCTATATTTATCCCTGACTAATGCACCTAACACTATGGGCAATTTAGCATGGCCAATTCATCTGAACTGCACATCTTTGGACTGTGGGAGAAAACCGGACCACCTAAAGAAAACCCACGCAGACATGGTGAGAATGTGCAAACTGCACACAGACAGTCACCCAAGGCCGGAATAGAACCTAGGACTTTGGTGCTGTGAGGCCGCAGTGCTAAGCACTGAGCTCTTGATGATTAATGTACAGTGGGAGGTATGTCCGCCCGTGATGGTTACTCTACAGCGGGAGGTATGTCGTGCCGTGACGGTTACCGTACAGTAGGAGGTATGTTGGGCCGTGATGTTTACTGTACAGTGGGAGGTATGTCGGGCTGTGATGGTTACTGTACAGTGGGAGGTATGTCGGGCTGTGACGGTTACTGTACAGTGGGAGGTATGTCGGGCGGTGGCGGTTACTGAACAGTGGGAGGTATGCCGGGACGTGATGGTTACTGTACAGTGGGAGCTGAAAATGTGTTGCTGGAAAAGCGCAGCAGGGCAGGCAGCATCCAAGAAGCAGGAGAATCGACGCTTCAGGCATGAGCCCTTCTTCAGGGGAGGTGTGTCAGGCTGTACAGTGTAAGGCTGTACAATGGCTGTACGGTGGGAGGTGTGTCAGGCCGTGATCGTTCCTGTACATTGGGTGGTCTGTCTGGCCGTGACGGTTAGTGTACAGTGGGAGGTAGGTCGGGCCGTGATGGTTACTGTACAGTGGGAGGTAGGTCGGGCCGTTTCGGTTACTGTGCAGTGGGAGGTATGCCGGGCTGTGAGTTGCAGACTGAGTTATACAGAGTATGATTCTATTGCGGCTGATGGCCCATTGCACCTCATAGATGCATCATCATTAGTTTCTCAATCTGTTTAACGTCTGTCCCATTCGGAACACATATCATGGTGAGGAGGGTCTGCAAAATGTGAAGGTAGACCTTGTTTCCTTTGAGGACTGTGTAGTGACCATTCTTACCGATAAATGAAATGGAGAGGTGTATCTGCAGTAGGCAGATCGGTGACGATGTGGTCAATTATATGTTTCCCTTTTACTGATTCCTTCATAACCTGCCACAGAGCAGTCTCGCAGCCACAGGATCCAGCATCAATGCTGAGCACTGTATTGACTATATACCAAGAAGCTGCCCCCTCAGCCTGGCTATGTCCTGTCAGTGGGACAGAACCTCCCAGACAGTGTGGTGAAGTTTCCAGGGACATAGTCCTGTTCACAGAATCCTGCTTTACAGGCAATATCTGAATGTTTTTTTTATTAGTCCGTGGGAAATATACAACAGGTCCCTTCTATGTTTTGTGTAATGAAGTGTTAATATCACTTTGTTTCTTTCATATTTTAAAATAAACCAAACATCATTATTTTTCAGTTGAAAATAATTGAAGTGAACAATAATTGAAATACCAGAGCGCACCCTTAACTATTACACATTTCAGTGACTGTAGTAAACAGTCGATTCGTGTTCAGATCAGTGAACTCCCACTGTACAGCAAAACTTTTGGAAATGACTTTGAGGAAAAGCCTGAATTCAGACACAGTGTTACTGGCCCTCACCATGACCTCCAAAACACTGACCATCTCCAACATCTGTCCAGAAAGCTTCCAGTCTGGATCTGGGCAGTTACTCACACGATCCCTCACAATAGACTGGTTCTAGACATACCTGAACAACTGATTAATGGACTAGCAAAGGCGCAGTTCAACATTTGTAACAATGGCTTGTAACAACCATGTCTTGCAAGTATATCTCTTCTGGTAAGCCACCTAAACTCTGTAATTCTGCACCTTGGACCCGATCCTGAATGAAGGTGTTATAACGGTAACGGGCTCGTGCAGCACATGGTATCTTACATTGAATCCCTCATAAACCATATCCAGTGTTTGTTAACTCCACAATGTCAGTATCGAAACAGAATTGTGCAGCTCCATTGATGGCCAGCACCATCCCATCCCAATGTCCTTGTGTGTGACTTGAGCTGGAAATTTCTGTGTAAATGTTTGCATCATTGTTCTAACCGTTAACAGCAAAGTCTCTTTACTGAAGGTCTGACATCCTTTCATGATACCAACTTTTCGATCGTCCAATAAGCATTATATACCCCTTTATTCAGCTCACTTTTATAACAACAACATGATGAAAACAGTGCCCAACTCACAGGAAGGAGCATTGAAATGATGAATCTCATTCCCACACCCAAGACCACATTATTATTATGTACAATGACTTTGAAAATATACATTTATTTTCCCTTGTATCAATATTGTGAACTCATACTCGACTCTTCTGCTCCTCAGATGCTGCCTGAACGGCTGCGTTTTTTTCAGAACCACAATTTTTGTCTCCAATCTCGAGCACCTGCAGTCCTCGCTTCCTGCCTGCTAATATTCACTCATAATCATTTTCACGGCAACAATATCACTGTGTGTCTAAACACGTTACAGTCTGATATGAGTACATTTTGAATTGCTTCTGCCTATCTAAGGTCTCAGTAATATGGGATGTGAATGGCAGTGTCTTTGTGATGCTCGGTATGTAGGGCATGCCTCTGAGAGACTGACAGATTATTTAAAGCAGCACATCCTTTCAGCTGTTTACAACAAGCAGGTTACTGCCTGAACACTAACAGCCTGAGGTCACAAAACCCAAAGCACAGTGTCCAGCATTGGGCAGGTCTGGACAATATTTTCATTTTCATTTATTCATGGAATATGATTGGGCCATTATTTATTGTCCATCCCTGTTGCCCTTGAGAAGGTGGGGGTGAGCTGCCACATTGAACCACTGTAGTCGATGTTCTGTGACAGACTTACAATAGCATTAGGGAGGGAACTTGAAACAGTGACACTGAAGGAATGACAGTATACTTCCCAACATGATGGTGGATGGCTTGGAAGGGAAAGCGAACATGGTGATGATTCTATGTATCTGTTTCCCTTGTCCTTCTTGACGGTCATGGTTTCAGAGGTACGTTGGAAGAAGCCTTTTTAAATTTCTGCAGAGCACGGTGTAGATGGCAGGTATTGCTGCTCCTGAGTGTCAGTGAATGAGGGGTGAAGCTGCATTCACAGGGAAAATGTAGGAGGGGCGAGTATTTCATCACACACACATTCAATGTGTATCTTATAGATGGTGTACAGACTTTTGGAAATCATGAGGTATGTTATTCCTGCAGGATTCCTAGCCCCTGAGATATTCTTGTAGCCAATTTATTAATATGCGTCAAAGTGTGGCGCTGGAAACGCACAACAGGTCAGGCAGCATCTGACGTACAGGAGAGTCAACGTTTTAGCATAAGCCTTTTACAGGAATGGGTAATGAAATTATATGGTCAGTTCAGTTCTGGTTAACGGTAATCCCCGGGATATTGGTCGTTGGGACTTCAGTGATGGTGGTGGCATTGAACGCTAGAGGATATGGTTCAATTTTCAATTGTTAGAGGTAATCGTTGTCTGGCATCTGTGCAATGGAAATGGTATTGTCACTGTTAAGCACATACCTTCATATTTCCAGGACTTGTTGCATTTGGATAAGGATTGCTTCAGTATCTGAGTAAATCACAAATGGTGTTGAACATTGTCTAATCATAGGCAAACATCCCCAGTTGTGCCTTTACAGTGTAGGGATGGTCATTTATGAAGCAACTGAAAATTATTGGGCCGAGAGCAGAGAGCATTCTTCAAGCTCACTGATGCTGTCCCTCTCTCTGAGCTAGGAAGCTGTCTTCTAGTTTCACTTGCTCCAGAGGTGTCTAACAACATATCTGAATGGAATAATATTTCAATACCCACCAGGAGGAGCTGCGTGAGGTCTTGGTTAGCTCAGTCAGTTGGACGGATGGTTTGTCATGCAGATTAATGCCAATTCCTGCACTGACTGAGGTGTCTGAAAAGGGCTTCCTACTCAAGCTCTCTTTCCCTTGAGTCATAATGATGGTCCAGTTAAACTACCGCCAGTCTTCTGTATCTAAGGAGAGAACAATCCTATCACCCTGTAGGGGTATTGTGCCCTACCTTTCCATTTCTAATCTACAGGCTTACCCAGAAACCCCTCCCCTGGGAACCTGCGGCGGAGCTGAGATGGCTGCTCTCCACCAACACCAGCCACCTTCCTTTGTACCAGGGGTAACTTCAGCCAATGCAAACGATTCTTATTTGCTCCAGGTTTGCCGTTAATCCTGGATACAACATTTAGTCAAATGCAGTTACGATCATGTTAAAAGTGGAGTAACTGTCACCTCACCTCTAGATTTCAGCTGTGTTCTCTTGTTATACATCATTAAAGCAAGACTTCAATGAGCCCAATGGATGAGAGCCCAAACTGAGCTCAGTGAGCAGGTTGGTGCTGAGGAGTGCTGCTTGATCCCACTGTAGATGACATCTTCCATCCCTTTGTAAATGACACGGATTAGAGCAATGGGAGAGTCATTGATTGTCTGATGTTTTGTCTGTGTGTCGAGAGGACACACCCGGATAGTTTCCCACATTGTCAGGTAGATGCCAGTGCTGTATCCCAGCAGGAACACATAGAATGGAATGTTATCAGGGCCCACAGCCGTTGCATTCTCCAATCCCTCCAGCTGATTGTAAATACCACACATAATGAATCGGATTAGCTGAAGACTGCCATCTGGAGGAGACTAAAATAGATCATCCCATCGATATTTCTGTCTGAACATTGTTGTGAAAGTTTCAGCCTTAGCTTTTCTATTATTGTGCTGGGCTCTTCAATCTTTGAGGAAGGTGGTATTTGTGGATCCTCCTCCTTCAATGAGTTGTGTGATTGTCCACCACTACTCACCCAGATTGCAGAGATTAGGTTTGATGCATTGGTTAGATCTGTGTATCATTTGCTATTTATACCATGTGATGAGTAAGTGGCACTGTTTAATAACTTCATCTCATTCTGAGGTGTATTTGGCGCTACTATAGGCAGGCCGTCCTGTATTCTCCATTTAACAAGGGTGTATCCTTGACTTGATGGTCAGGATAAAGTGGAGCATTTGCCAGGCAGTGATAGTGAAAATTATACTGGAATACAATTCTGCTGCTGTTGGTAATGACCCGAACCACCTCACACAGGCCAGTGCAAAATTCCAAACTCTATTGGAAATCTGCCCTGCTTAGCACAGTGATGGTGTCACAAATACACAGGGTGTCTTCACGATGTAAAAGTGCAACTTTGTCTCCAGAAATATTGAGTGCGGTAGCCACCATTCCCAATACGATCATCAAACAATGTGTCTGCAGCCAGTAGTTTGGTAAGAATGAAGTCAAGGATTTTTCTCCCTGTCAGTCATTCCCCCTGACCCGGTGCAGACGCAGTGAAGCAGTTATGTCCTTTTGGACCTGACCACCTCGATCAGCAATACTGCTACTGAACCTGTCTTAGTGGGGTTTGAAGTAGCCCACCCAGTATACATTCTCCAGCTCTGTCACTCTCTCAGTGTTTCCTCCAAGTTTTGTTGAATGTGGAGGGACACTGATCCATTAGCTGAGGAGGGGGGTCAGCAGGATGTTTCCGTATCAGTGTTTGATCTGACACCGTGAGGCTGAGGGAGGGGAGTCAGCAGGAGGTTTCCATGTCAGTCTTTCATATGACCCCATGAGGTTTTGTCGTGTCACATTGTTGCTTGAGCAGTCTGCAGGATATCTCTCTCAATGCTGGCATTAGCTCCAAGGCATTTGGAAGGAGGAGTTTGCAGGGAATATTGGGTCTTTCATTTTTATTATTGTCAACAGAAGGGCCTCTCCTTTTTGTATGACACTGACTCTTTGGCTCTCGTCATTGGACATTCTAAGGTCTCACTCCTTCAATTACTCTCTGTCCCTTGTCTGTCCATTCATTAACCAACCTATCACCGTAAATATCAGCAGAATCTTCCACCTCCCTATCTCTTTGAATTCCTCCAAACCCTATACCCCTCCCTATCTCTGTAACGTCCTCCAAACCCTACACCCCTCATTATCTCGCGAACCACCTCCAAAACCTACACCCCTCATTATCTCGCAAACCACCTCCAAACCCTACACCCCTCCCAATCTATCTAGCCTACTCCAGCCCCATACCCTCTCCTATCTCTGTAACCTCCTCCAAACCCTACCCTATCCCATCTCTAAACTCCTCCAAATGCTACAGCTCCCATTCTCTGTAACTTCCTTCAAATCCTACACCCCTCCCAGTCGCTCTAGCCTACTCCAGCCCCATACCCACTCCTATCTCTGTAACCTCCTCCAAACCCAACCCAATCCCCATCTCTAAACTCCTCCAAATATAAAGTCTCCTTACCTCTGTAACTTCCGTCAAACCCAACACCCCTCCCTACCTTTCTATGCACCTACAAACCCCACAACCCTCCCTATCACTCTTACCTACTCCAGCCCCCATAGCACTCCCTATCTCTGCAAACTCCTCCAAACCTAGATCCTTCCTTATCTTTCTTACCTCATCCAAACCCAGATATCTCCCTATCTCTCTGACATCCTCCAAACCCTGCAACCCATCCCTGTCTCTCTAACCTCCTCCAAATCTGACATCCCTCTTTACCTCTCTAACCGACTCCAAACCCTACACTCCTCTCTATCTCTCTAAAGTCTTCCAAACGCTAAGCACTCTCTATCACTCTGACCTACTCCAAACGCTATACACCTCCCCATCTCTCCAATATTCTCCACCACCCTCACCCCTCCCTATCTCTGCGACCTCCTCTAAACCCAGATCCATCCATATCTCTCTAATCACCTCCAAAACCTACACCCCTCCCTATCTCTCGAATCATCTCCAAAAGCTACACCACTCCCTACCTCTATAACCTCCTTCTATTTCCAACACCACTCTCTATCTCTCTAATGCTTTCCAACTCCTTCACCTCTCCCCTACTCTGCAACCTCCAAACTCACATCCCCCTTATCTCTCTAACCACTTCCACAATTTGCACCCTAGTTATCTCTCTCACCTCCTCCAAACCCTACATCCCTCCCTATCTCTCTAACCTCCTCCGTTATCTACATGCATCCCTTTATCTGTGACTTACTCCAGCCCCTACAAACCCTACATACCTCTCCAAGCTGCTCTCACATATACCCTGTCGCTGTGACCTCGGCCAGCCACTGCCCGCTCTCGCCCTTTGTAAACCTGATACAACCACTAGATCTCTGTAATCTCCGCCAGCCTCTCCATACTGCCCCATAATTCTGGCATTCTCTTGTACCTCTACCTTTTCTAATGTATATAACCTCCATGAACACGTTTAGTTTAGTGACTGAAAGGGATAGGTATGTGCCATAGGGCAAGAGTTATCAAAGGGGGAAGTGTGATTGCAATGTGATTAGGCAGGATTTAGGATGCATAGAATGGGCCAAAAAATGCAGGGGATGGGGATAATTGAAAAGTGGAGTTGATTTAGAGAACAGATATTGCGTGTCCTTGAATAGCATGGCCCTATCAGGCAGGGAGGAAGTGATCATGTAATGCAACCGTGGTCTACTACACAAATCACATGTCTTGTTAAGGGGAAGAAGAAGGCTTATGTGACGATGAGACGATGGAGAGTTTCAGACTAGCTATGAAGGATTTAAAGAGAGAGTTAAGAAGAGCAAAGAGAGGACATGAGTAGTCTTTAGCAGGTCAATTAAAGGAGAATCCGAAAGCTTTGTATAGGTACGTTAGGAATAAAAGGATGGATAGGGTGGGAATACAGCCAGTCAAAGACAGAAGTGGAAAGTTGAGTGTGGATTCTGTGGAGATCGGAGAGGGGCTAAACGAACATTTCTCATTGGTTTTCACTCAGGAAAAGGCGAATAATATAGAGAAGACGAATGAGATTCGAGATATTTGACTAGAAAGGATCGTGGTTCGTAAGGAAGAGGTGTTATCAATTCTAGAAGGAGTGAAAGTGAAAACGTCCCCTGAGCCGCATAGGATTTACTCGAGCATTCTCTGGTGCGCTAGGGAGGATTTGTTGGAGCTTTTGGCTTTGATATTTGCGTCTTCATTGTCTACAGGTTTAGTACCAGAGGACTGGATGATTTCAAATGTTGTGCCCTTGTTCAAGAAGGGCAGAACAGATGACCCAGGCAATTATAGACCAGTGAGCCTTATGTCTGTGTAGGAAAAGTTTTGGAAAGGATTATAAGAGAGAGGATTTATAATCATCTAGCAAGCAACAATTTGACTGCAAATTGTCAACATGGTTTCGTCAATGGGAGGCCGTGTCTCTCAAACCTCATTGAGGTTCTTGAGAAGTTGACCAAGCATGCAGGTGAGAGTAGGGCAGTTGACGTGGTGCACATGGACTTTGGTAAAGCCTTTGACAAGATTCCACATGGTTGGCTTTTGGAGAAAATGCAGAAGCATGGAATCGAGGATGAGTTAGCAGTTTGGATTAGAAACTGACTTTCTGTATTTGATGGAAAATATTCAGCATGGAGTCCGTTTACTAGTGGTGTGCCACAAGGGTCTGTTTGGGACCACTGCTGTTTGTCATTTTTATAAATGATTTAGATGCAGGCATAGGTGGATGGTTTAGAAAGTCTGCAGATGACACTAAAGTCGGAGGAGTAGTGAACAGTATGGAAATATTTTGCGGGTTGCAGGGGGTCTTGGATAAACTGCAGAATTGGGCTAAGAGGTGGGAAATGGAGTTCAATGCAGATAAATATGAGATGATTCACTTTGGGAAGAATACCAGGAAGGCAGAATACGGGGTCAATAGAAAGTTTCGTGGTGGTGTGGATGTGCAGACGGATGTTGGTGTCCATGTACATAGATCTCTGGAAGTTGCTACCCAGGTTATAGTGCTGTTAAGAAGGCATACGATGTGTTAGGTCTTATTGGTAAAGGGTTTGAGTTCCGGAGCCGTAATGTCATGCTGTAAATATACAAAACGCTAGTGCAGCCTCACTTGGATTATTGTGTACATTTCTGGTCGCCCCATTACAGGAAGGATGTGGAAGCATTGGAAAGGTGCAGAGGCGATTTACGTGGATGTTGCCTGGTCTGGAGGGAAGTTCTTATGAGGAAAGGCTGAGAGACTTGGGTCTGTTCCGATTGGAGAGAATAAAGCTAAGAGGGGATTTAATAGAGACATACAACTCTGTGAACTTCATCCATCATCGACGGACTTCCTGACCTCTGTCACCTCCTCCAGCCTTTCCACACCTCCCTATATCGGTGACATCCTCCAACACCTAAACCTATTCTTATCTGCATAACCTCCACCAACACATACATATTCCAGCCCTTCACCGCTACTGATCTCTGTAATCTCCTGCAGTATCTTCAGTCCTTCTTATCACCGTGGCTTCCTTCATCACGAATATCCTTCCTTTTCTCTGGAACCCACTTTAGCAATTACATACTACCCTCTCACTATAAACTCCACAAGCTCCTCCACTTCTCCCTGCCTTTGGAAGCACTTTCAGCCCCTAAAGCCTTTTCTAAGTCTGTAAAGTCTTCCAGCACATTCACCCCTCCGTATCTCGGTAATCTCCCTGTTCTCTTGCAGCTTCCCCAATTCTGTAACACCCTCCTGAATCTATACCACTATATCACTGTAACCTCATCTAACCTGACGCTCCTCTATATCTCTGTGAAATTTTCACTATATTCATTGACAGTGCATCCACATCTTTGGAAAGGCGAATACTGAATACGCTGAGTCCCTTTGAGGGATGTTTTTTCACATCATCTTAGTTCCAGATAAGTTGCCCCTTATCCTGAGATCCTGTCATCATGTTTTGGATTCCCAGACCCACAGAAATAAATTCTCAAAATCTGCCTTATCAAGCTCTTTCCACCTCAATCAAATCACTTCTCCATTTCCTGAGACTCAAGAATATCGAATAAATCTATTCACAAACGCAGCAAGGGAAACTCAGATGCCAAACAGTGAAACATTATTGTATTAATCATTGATAGGTATCAGACATTGCTGGCTGGGCAATCATTTATTGCCCATACACTGTTGTTCTGGACATGGTGGCCGTGCGCTGTCCATTTGAACGGTTGCAGTCACTTTGGTGCAGGGTCACCCACAATAATGTTAGAGGAGAAAGTGAGGTCTGCAGATGCTGGAGATCAGAGCTGAAAATGTGTTGCTGGAAAAGCGCAGCAGGTCAGGCAGCATCCAGGGAACAGGAGAATTGGCGTTTCTGGCATAAACCCTTACAATAATGTTAGGGAATGAAAGGCAGGATATTCATCAAGTGATACCCGTGAGACTGAGATATATTTCCCAGTCAGGATGGTCATTGGCTTTGTGTAACTTGCAGGGTTCATGTTGCCCTTGCTACTTCATATGATCAAGGCTTGAAAGGTGCTATCGAATGGACTTTGGTAAATGTCTGCTATGTATCTTGTAGCTGGAACACACTGCTTCCTTTAAGAGTTGATAGTGGAAGTAGCGAATGTTGTGGACGTCGTGGCAATCAAGCTGGACTACACATGTATCCTTTCTTATTCATGGGCAGCATAGCTGTTTGAGATATGGTCTTAGCTACTTTTTTGGCAATACGACTTCAATTTGTTACAGTCAGTGACTCCATGTAATTTAAATGAGTTTGTAATTGGCTGCATGGTCGCCGTGCCATTGCCACGTGGAACACAAGACGTCTGCACTGGATGAGGTTGGTGAACACATTGCGCCTGATCTACAATTGATGGAGATTATAACTGATTTGTTACCTTTTACCTGCCTTTGGCCCAAATATTGAGTGGATAACCTGAAACGTGTCAACTCAGTGTTGACTACAGAAGGCTGTAGAGGGACAATTTGAATGATGAGATAATGTCCTTTATTCATTGCTTTTACTTCTGTTGAGAGAATATTTTCTTCAACAAAGACAATTATGCAGCTTTTTAAAGTAAGAAATAAAAGATGTAGATTGTGTTTGGTATGTGTCAAGGAGGTTGCAAAGGAAAAGTGGGAAATTGGGTGGAGGTAATAATGCTCAGTTCAAGAGCTAGTGACATCACTATGGGCCTTCTTCACTCTAACAATACTATAATTATAAGTGGACTCGTATGGATTAATTATTCACGAAAAGACAAGAAAGAGAGTGAAGTATTTACAGTTTATTCTTGAGTGGAAATGTGTGCTGTGAGGGAGATGCAAATATTTATGAAAATTGAATGGAACTCCACATGGGCAAGGTCATTGCAAATGACATATAATGCAGAAACGTGAAGTTATCCACTTTATTGGAGAAATTAATGGACATTATATTTCATAAATTGTAAAACGTTGAAAAGTACTGATGTAAATAATACACAAGGTGTCCTTGTCTATAAACTGCTGACGTCTAACTTACAGGTGCAGCAGGCTATTTGGAAAGACAGTGGAATGAGAACTTTTATTGCCAGAGGATGTAAGCACAAGGGGAGAGATGTTTTGCTTCAGTTGGAGAGGAACTAGGCCAGTCTGCACCTGGAAGACTCTGTGCAGTTTTGGTTCTTTCTCTCAGTAAATATTTTATTGCCATAGAGAGGGGAAAGGAAAGGTTCAATAGGCTTCTACCAAAGATAATGCTATCAAAGAAAACCGCGAGAAACTTGGCCTCTGTTCCTTCGTGTTTCAAGGAATGAAAATTATTTTCATTTGAAGTTACAGAACACTGATTAGATTCCTGCTTCTCACTAATTTCTGGCTATTCGTGTACCATTTATAAATTCAGTTGTATTCTGAACTGTGTCTCACACCAATGGGAGACAGGTTGTTGTTCTCACAAACACAGGAACAGTAGCAGACTGGATACCATAAGGCATAGGGACAGCAATAGCAGCTCACCGAGTATGTTCTGCCTTTCAGTTCAATGATGTTTGTTCTGATAATCCCCAACTCCACTTTCCTGAATTTTACCCGTCACCTATGGTTCACTGACTGAATAAAAATATGTCTCTCCGCCTTGAAGATATTTTCAAAGTCTTCTGCAATTATTTCCCTCAGTGATATGAGACTTGGTAGTCTTTATTTCCCTTGTTTATTTCTAGCGCCCTTTGTTGAACTGAAATTAGAGGCCGACCTCTCCTATCGCACCTCCACTCTGTTCAAAAGTACAATAAATAAATAAATCAAGCTCAGAGCCTGTTATTATCTCCCTCTTCTTTCATATCAGTTTAAGATACAGCTCACAGATCTGGGGATTTGTCCACTCTTTACTCTGACAAAACTTCCAGTTCTTCCTCCCCGTCTCTATCAATCTGTTAAAGCGTCACACGGTCACTCTCCCTGAATCCATGAACTCCATCGCCTAAGTGAAGATGAATATGAAAGACGTGTTTCACGTATTTTCTTGCTGTGTGCACAGGCTGCCTCCTTGATCCCTCATATTCCCCATTCTTTCTCTTGTTACCCTCTTCCCCTGATACGTGGATAGAATATCTTGGGCTTCTTACTAATCATACCAGCTAATGGTTTATCACACCGCCTTTATTTCCTTCTACTGACTTGCTTAACTTCAGCGCTGCACTTTCTACATCCTTAAGAGATTCCATTGATGTGCACATTTTGTAGCTGATTTAAGCTACTCTTTACTTTGTTATTCAGTTCTGAATACTTGTAGACATCGCCGTGACTCTGGGATTGCTTTCCTCAGCTTGATCTTCGATTGTAACATATTGGGCCCATACTCTCACCAATTCAATTTTGAGCATATGCACTCGGCCCCACTCAACGCTGTTTGACGACAGCTTTACCCAGAAGTAAATGTACCAAGACTACATTGTCCAGATTCTGTTTTCTAATAAACTCTGCCTCCCCAATCCAAAAACCTGATATTTTGAAGACTTTCTTTTTGCCTTTTCATAAAGGAAATTAAAATATATGATGTCATGGTCATTGGTCCTAAATTTCTCTCCCAATCCTGCCTCGAACATATGACTGGCTTCATTCTCCACAATAACACCCAGCAATGCACTATCTCTTGTTGTATCTTCTACATGTTGATATGAGAAGCTCTCAGCAATAAATTTCAACATATCTGTCCCCGCTTAAAAGTACATGACTACCCAATAAATGTTGGGTATTGAAAAACATAAATAGAATTACCCTCTTATTGTTTTATACACGACAGCAATTGGTTTTTCAATAGCTCCTGTACTTTCTTCTAACTGGGCGTCTTAATATGACCCTAGCAATGTATCTGTTATCTTTGTATTTCAGTCACAATCTACGAAGCCTCAATTGAAGGCCCTTCCACAAATTCATCCCTCTTTACTGCAGTAATTGACTCCTTAATTAATAAAACCAAATCATCTCCAGCCTATAGTTCCTGTACTACAGAATATTAAGTTGTCAGTCCTGATCTCCTTCAACCATATCTCTGCTGGCAAAAATGTCACTCTGTCCAAAACACACCTGCCTATCTCGGTACGCTCCTACAGACACTATGCATCTCCCAATTTCTGAATCTTAGTCAAGACCCTACACATTTCCCAATCTCTGTAACATCCTCGAGCCCCCTACAACTCTCCCTATCTCTGGAATCTCGTCCAACCCCAACAACGCTCCTTATCTCTGTAATTTCCTCCAGTCACTACACACCTTCCTATCTCTGTAACATTTCCATCCCTCCACACCAACGGATCTCCAGCATCTTCACCTCTTCCTGTCACTGAGGATTCCTCCAGCACGTACGTCGCTCCACATCACTGGAACCTACTCTCGGAATTACATGCCTCCCTATCACTATAAACGCCTCAAGCTCCTCCAGTCCTCCCTATTGTTGTAAACTCTTCCAGCACCTACAGATTTCTCTAACACCCAGCCCTTAAACCCATCACTATCCAGGCAATCACTCTGTTCTATTACAGCTTCCCTATATCTGTAACATCCCCCTGCTCTTATACCTCCCTATTTCTGTAACCTCCTCTAACCCTGAGCTCCTCCATATCTCTGTGAACTTTTCACTGTTTTCATTCACAATGCATCCACAATTCTTAAGATGATGAACACTAAACACTCTAATATCCTTTGATTGAAATTATTTCACATCCTCTCAGACCCAAATAAATTGCGCGTTATCCCGAGACCCTGTTATCGTGTTTTGGACTCCCTGACCCACAGAAATAACTTTTCAGCATCTGCCCAATCAATCCCTTGCAATTCAAAATCTTTTATATTTCAATCAAATCACTTACCCATTTCCTGAAACTCAAGAATATAGACCAAATGTATTCCGAAAGGGAAACCCAGATTGCAAGCTGTTAAACATTAGTGTTATTTTTATTGATAGGTATCATTAATTGCTGGCTGGGCCATCATTTATTACACATATACTGTTGTTCTGGACAAGGTGGTGGTGCGCTGCCTACTTGAGCATTTGCAGTCAGTTTGGTGCAGGGACACCCACAATAATTTGAGGGAAAGAAAGCCAGGATATTCATCAAGTGAAACCCATGGAATAGAGATGTATTTCCGTGTCAGGACAGTCACTGAATTTACGTGTAACTTCCAGGGAATGGTGTTTCCATGGATTTGTCGCCCTTGATATAGCAGATGGTCCTGGCTAGGAAAAGCTTGTCGAATGAACTTTTGTAAATATCTACAATGTATCTTTTTGGATACATTGCTTCCATTGAGAGTTCATGGTGGGGGCAGTGAATGTTGTGGATGTGGTGGCAACCACGTTAGACAGCAAATGCACCCTTCCTTATACATGGACGGCATAACCTTTCCAGGTATGTTCCTAGATTTTTTTTAGCAATATGAATTCATTTTGTTACAATCAGTGACTCCATATAATTTAATTTGACATTTATCTGTTGAAATGAATTTGTAATTGGCGGCATGGTCACCATGCCATTTCAACATAGAACACAAGACTATAGGAACAGGAAGAGGTTGTTGAACCCTTTGCGCCTGTTCCACAATTTAGGGAGATTATAATTGATTTGTTGCCTAACTCTAGTTTACCTGCCTTTGGCTCAAATCTGTCACAACCTTTCCTTTGCAAAAAGGTTTCTATCTCAGGTATTCAAGAGTAAACAAAGAATTGAACAATACCAACCAAAACAAGGAACAAGATGGCTGTCGAGTGGATAACCTGTAACGTATCAACGCAATCTTGACTATAGAAGGCTGCTGAGGGTCAATTTGATGCCGAGGTGATGTACTTCATTCATTGCCTTTTCTTCAGTTGAGAATATTTACTTAGAGGAGATTATTCTTCAACAAAGACTGTTATATTGCTTTTCACATAAAGAAGTAAAATAAATAGATTGTGTTCAAGACGAGTCGGGGAGGATACAGAGGAAAGGCAAGATAATGGGTGAAGGTAATGATGCGCATTTGAAGGGCCTGTGAATGCACACTGGGCCTCCTGCACCCTAACAATTCTAGTATTACGAATACACTCGATGGATTAATTATTAGTTAAAAGACAGTAAACAGAGTGTACGACTTAAACGTAATTCTTGTGTGGGAATTGTGCAGTGGGGAAGATGTGAATGTTTATGAAGATTGAATAGGTGTCCACATGGGCAAGATCAGTGCAAATGTCATATCATGTGGAAACAGAATGTAATGCAACTTTTTGGAGAAATTGATGTGCAGTATAATTCTTTATTCTTAAAATGTTGGAAACTACAGTTTTAAATAAACCTAAGTGTCCTTGTCTATAAGTTGCCGACGTCTAACATACAGCTTCAGCAAACAAGTTGGAATGTCAGTGGAATGTGAATTCTATTGTCAGAGGATTTCAGCAAAGGAGGAGTGATGTCTTGCTTCAGTTGAGCAGAAGCGTGGCCAAATTGTACGTGGAGGACTATTTGTAGTTTTGAATCTTTATCTCAGGAAATATATTATTGCCACAGAGAGATGGCAAGCAAGGTTCAATAGACTACTTCCAAGGAACATTCTTTCAAATAGCGCCATGACAAACTAGATCTGTGTTCCCTCGTGTTTCAAAAAATGAGACTACATTTCATTAGTTAAAAGATACTAATTGGCTTCCTGCTTCAAACGTATTTCTGTCTATCGGTATAGTATTTATAAATTCCTTGAATTAGTCAGCTGCATTCTGAACTGTGTCTCAGAGAGCGGTTGTTGTTCCTGCGAACACAGGGATAGTAACAGACTGGATACCATAAGGCAGAGCAACAACAGTAGACCCAGCAGCTCACCGAGTACGCCCTGCCTTTCAGTTCAATGATGTTTGTTCTGATAATCCTCAACTCCATTTTCCTGCATTTTTCTCATAACCTTTGATTCATTGATTAAAAATATGTCTCTCAGCCTTGAAGATACTTAATGATCCAGGCTCAATAGCTTTCAGAATCTTCTATAATTGATTCCCTCTCACTGATATGGGATTTGGTAGTTTTAATTCTCTTAAAGAAAACAGGGTCAGAACCTGTAACTTCCTCTTTCTTTTCCCGTATCAGTTAATATACAGCTCATCCAGATCTGGGGATGAATCCACTCTTTATTCTGCTTCTCTTCACGATTCCAATAAGCCTTCCTCCAAACTGAAGACTGATATGAAGGACGTGTTTAACATATTCTCTGGATCCGCGCACAGGTTGCCTCCTTGATCCCCAATACTCCTCCATTCTTTCCCGAGTTATCCTGTTCCCCAGGTATAGCAATCGAACACCCGCTGATATTTTATCACACCCCATTTTTGTTTTTCTACTGATTTCCTTAATTTCAGTGTTACACTTTCTACATTCTTATAGGGATTCCATTCATCTGCTCACTTTATAGCTGCTTTAAGATTCTCTTTACTTTATTATTCAGCTCTGAATATTTGCAGATGTTGAAGGTTCTGTGGGCTCGTTTTCATTCATTGGATCATAGATTGTAAAATATGGGCTGATATTCTCATCAAATCCATTTTAAGCACGAACACCCTTCCCCACTCCACGCTGTTCGACTACATCTTTACCCAGAATTAGCATTGCAACATTTAAAAGGCAAATGGATGTGTATATGATTAGGAAGGATTTGAGGGGTATGGGCCAGCTGCTGGCAAGTGGGTCTAGATTAGGTTGGGTCCAACAATGCACCATCCCTTGTTGTATCTTCTTCATGCTAATATTATAAGCTCTCAGCAATACATTTCAACATATTTGTCCCCTCTTAAAAGTACGTGACTGTCTCAATAAATGTTGGATATTGAAAAGCATAAACAGAATTATCCTCTTATTGTTTTTATACACTACAGCGATTGGTTACACATTGACTCACGTATTTTCTTCCAACTGGGGATCTATAATATGACCCTTGTAATTCCCTGTCATCTTTTTATTCAAATCGCTATCCTTGAAGTCTCAGTTGAAGGCCCGTCCAAGATATGGTCCCTCTTTACAGCAGTAATTGATTCCTTAATCAATAAAACAACACCAATTCCTGCCTATAGTTCCTATGCTACATAATATAGAGTTGTCAATCCTGAACTCCTCCAACCACATCTCTGATGGCAAGAAAATGTCACAATTTCACATGTCAATCTATTCCCTTATCACATCTGTCTGACATGTAATAATCCTAGCACCAAGGTAAATGACATCCAGCCTGGAATATAACACCAGGAACAGTCTGTACCTCATCTGCACTTCGGAGTTCTATAACCATTCCTTGTTTGTTATCAGGCTTCCCAATCTACGAACCAAAATTGCAAATCTAAGACTGTAAGAAGCAATATTCGTTGAATTATCATGTTTTAACATTGATGCATCAAATTCAACTTTCCCAAACTGAGCGATCACCTCCACATACCATGAATTTCTGGTGATTAATTCCCCCCCGCCATCAGGGTGCAGATGGGACAGCCCTCAGTAATGTGCAGCGTTGATTAAGTCTCTTCACAAGTGCATGTGCTCCCAGCGATGCTGCCAGAGTGTGCAGGGTACCGGCTTGTGCTGACCCTTTGTGAACAATAATCACTCTCCCTCTAGTAATTCAAACCTGCCTCTCATCATGTGGCATTTCTCACAGAAAATGGTTCGTCCCTTCCTATATTTTCCATCCCATGATCCCCAGGACATTGGGAATCAAACTGGCTCAGGAGGTCAGCACCATATGTAGCCCTGAAATGGAAAGCAGTCAAGAGTGTTTTGAACAGCCCATTATGGAGTGGACCACCTGGGATGAAGCACAGACTGTTTCTCCCAGGTAGTAGATTCACATCAATTGGTGAATGGGGGAGGGAGTGAGGTGACGAAGCTGGGGAGGGGCGTTAGGTCGAGACTTGCACTTATGGTGCCCATTGTTACATTCAACTGAGTGTCAGTACAATGAGTGTGTAGTGACATTCATCAGACAAAATCCACAGAGTTCAGTTATTAAAGTGGTTCTCGGCTTGGCATTTGCTGATGTTTCCCTCAGATGCAGTCTGCAGGACTGATCTCAATCTAAACCTACGCAAAAGCAGGTTGGGTGACCCTTGTATTAATCTCTGGCCATCCACACAGAAGTTCAATTTTATTTTGACACTGATGAATGTGAAGGTGACATATACTTCTTATGGCTTTAGGAACAGGGCATTGTTGTCGATGAGAATACTGAGGCACAAATAAGTAGAATGGATGGCTTTGAGGTATGTAGAGAAGAGGTGTTGGAAATCCTGGAAAAGGTGAAAATAGATAAGTCCCCTGGGCCTGATGGCATTTATCCTAGGATTCTCTGGGAAGCAAGGGAGGAGATTGCAGAGCCATTGGCCTTGTTTTTTATGTCCTCTTTGTCTACAGGAGTAGTCCCAGAAGACTGGAGGATAGCAAATGTGGTTCCCTTGTTCAAAAAGGGGAGTAGGGATAGCCCTAGTAACTATAGGCCGGTGAGTCTCACTTCTGTTGTGGGCAAAGTCTTAGAGAGAATTGTAAGGGATAGGATTTATGCACATCTAGATAGGAATAATGTGATCAAGGATAGTCAGCATGGTTTTGTGAAGGGCAAGTCGTGCCTCACAAACCTTATTGAATTCTTTGAAAAGGTGACGAAGGAGGTTGATGAGGGGAAAGCGGTAGATGTGGTATATATGGATTTTAGTAAGGCGTTTGATAAGGTTCCCCATGGTAGGCTACTGCAGAAAATACGGAGATATGGCATTGGGGGTGAGTTGGAGGTTTGGATTAGGAATTGGCTGGATGGAAGAAGACAGAGGGTAGTAGTTGATGGCAAAGTTTCTTCATGGAGTGCCGTCACTAGCGGTGTTCCGCAAGGATCTGTTTTGGGACCATTGCTGTTTGTCATTTTTATAAATGACCTGGAAGAGGGGTTAGAAGGTTGGGTGAGCAAGTTTGCGGATGATACGAAAGTCGGAGGAGTTGTTGACAGTGAGGAAGGATGTAGCAGGTTACAGCAGGATATAGAGAAGCTGCAGAGCTGGGCAGAAAGGTGGCAGATGGAATTCAATGTAGCTAAGTGCGAGGTGATTCACTTTGGGAAGAATAACAAAAAGATGGGGTACTGGGCTAATGGTCGGATACTTGGTAGTGTGGATGAGCAGAGGGATCTTGGTGTCCATGTACACAGATCTCTGAAAGTTGCCACCCAGGTAAATAGTGCGGTGAGGAAGGCATATGGTGTACTGGCTTTTATTGGTAGAGGAATTGAGTTCCGGAGTCCTGAGGTCATGATGCAGTTGTATAAGACTCTGGTACGGCCGCATCTGGAATATTGTGTGCAGTTTTGGTCGCCATACTATAGGAAGGATGTGGAGGCATTGGAACGGGTGCAGAGGAGGTTTACCAGGATGTTGCCTGGTATGGAAGGAAAATCGTATGAGGAAAGACTGAGGCACTTGGGGCTGTTTTCACTAGAGAAAAGAAGGTTTAGGGGTGACTTGATTGAGGTGTACAAGATGATTAGGGGGTTAGATAGGGTCGACAGTATGAACCTTTTCCCGCGTATTGAGTCGGGTATTACAAGGGGGCATAGCTTTAAATTAAGGGGGGGGTAGATATAGGACTGATGTTAGGGGTAGGTTCTTCACTCAGCGAGTCGTTAGTTCATGGAATGCCCTGCCAGTAACAGTGGTGGACTCTCCCTCTTTATGGGCATTTAAGAGGGCATTGGATAGGTATATGGAGGATAGTGGGTTAGTGTAGTTTAGGTGGGCTTGGATCGGCGCAACATCGAGGGCCCAAGGGCCTGTACTGCGCTGTAATGTTCTATGTTCTATGTTCTATGTTCTATGTTCTATGTTCTAGAATGTTCACTGTGAGACAGTGTGACAGTCAAATTGTGAATTTCTTCATCTTGGGTCTTTTTCAGGGTGCAAATATCTGGAATCTAGGAGGCATGCCAGATGCTGTCAGGTGGCTTGTGAAGTGTGTTCTGGCAAGACATGCCCATACATCTGCTCCCTGGAGCAGGCTAAGACTGAAGATGAATTTCTAAGACCCGTTTATTGGTCAGTCATCGATACCTAATTTGGACAGCATTTGTGTCTACACTAAGACCGTGATAGGCTATTGTTTAGTTTTCACTTGCCCAGGGTGGGCTGAAAGTGATTTTTGTGAAAGTATGTTTGAATAACTGCCCTGACCCAGGTTGTAAGTCTCTGGCCATTTTGGGGAGCAGGCCAGTGCGTCACTCAGTATTACAGGCAGCTGCGAGTTCCAGTAGCACTATGCCTGAATTCAGATCCTTTGGAATCTATTAATTACGTAGGTCGTGATTGCAAGTGATGAGTTTCCCAGTATGAACATTAATTAAATATCTACTGTGTTTTGTAAACTGGGGACAACAATAACATGTGAACTCCGACTATTTCACATAACAATGCCTGCATTATCTCTGAGAATAACTACATTGTTACTATATGTTTGGAACTAAAATATAAATTCATTACAACACTTTATGAAACAAAAATAAAAGAAAACTGCATGTTATTTTATACTGAACAGAGAATATTTGCCTCATTTTTGTACGAACACAATTAAATATTCAACGTCAGTATTCAAATGAATACATTCTCACGCTAACATTTCGAAAGTTATGATTCGGTACAGGAAAACTCTTAACAGGCAGTGGGTCAGACAGAAGTGTTTAGTCCAGAAAGGCTAAGAGACTTGCAACAGAAAGATGAGAAGATATATATTATGACGCCAACTCAGAAAAGGAATCAGAATATATTTCTGAGGGTTATTATCTTAAGGATAGAACCCTAAAACAAAAGTGGAGACCCCAGCAGGTTCGTGCAGAGGAGAAATGGGCAGAGGTGCACCAGATTGTGTTGCCTGTAGCAAGAAATGCAAAACTTGCGCTTACACCTCCCCACTTACTTCCCTCCAAGGCCCCAAGGGACACTTCCATATCCGCCACAAATTCACCTGCACCTCCACACACATCATCTATTGCATCCGCTGCACCCGATGTGGCCTCCTCTATATTGGGAAGACAGGCCGCCTACTTGCGGAACGCTTCAGAGAACACCTCTGGAACACCCGGACCAACCAACCCAACCACCCCGTAGCCCAACACTTTAACTCTCCCTCCCACTCCACCAAGGACATGCAGGTCCTTGGACTCCTTCATCGCCAGACCATGTCAACACGACAGTTGGAGGAAGAGCGCCTCATCTTCTGCCTGGGAACCCTCCAACCACAGGGGATGAACTCAGATTTCTCCAGTTTCCTCATTTCCCCTCCCCCCACCTTGTCTCAGTCAAATCCCTCGAACTCAGCACTGCCTTCCTAACCTGCAATCATCTTCCTGACCTCTCCGCCCCCACCCCACTCCGGCCTATCACCCTCACCTTGACCTCCCTCCACCTATCGCATTTCAAAAGTCCCTCCCCCAAGTCCCTCTTCCCTACCTTTTATCTTAGCCTGCTGGACACACTTTCCTCATTCCTGAAGAAGGGCTTATGCCCGAAACTCGATTCTCCTGTTCTTTGGATGCTGCCGGACCTGCTGCGCTTTTCCAGCAACACATTTTCAGCTCTGATCTCCAGCATCTGCAGTCCTCACTTTCTCCTGTAGCATACAGATAGCAAATGTTATGGGTCGAACATGAATTAACAGAAGGAGGTCAGCTCGGTGTAAGGAGGACTCAGGCTAATGTACAAAAGCACTTCCATTGGCCTGGCATGCACAAGAATGTGGTTGAATATTGCCACACATGTTATACATACCTAATGCTAGGTATGCCACAGGCAGTAATAAAATCAGTAGCTTTGTTGCCAATTCCGGCATTTGAAGAATCTTTCACACGGGTTATGATTGATTGTGGAAGTCCCTCCCTAAAACTAAAAGTGGGAATCAGCACTTGCTAACCATAATGCATACGTCTACTAGATTTTGGAGGCAATTCCATTACGCAGTATTAAGACAAAAAGGATGGTGGAGGAGTTGGTAGTTTTCTTTACCTGTTATGGGCTACCTGGAAAGATTCAATCAGGCCAAGGGTCCCATAACTTTCAAGGAAGTCTTGGATAGCATGCAACACTTTAAACTACGTAAAAACAAGGACTGCAGATGCTAGAAAACAGATTCTAGATTAGAGTGGTGCTGAAAAAGCACAACAGTTCAGGAAAGAATCCTGATGAAGAGCTTTTGCCCAAACCGTCGATTTTCCTGCTCCTCGGATGCTGCATGAACTGCTGTGCTTTTCCAGCGCCACTCTAATCTACAACACATTAAATCAAGTCTGTACCATCCAAAATCCCAGGGAGCTTTGGAAAGGTGGCATTGACCCTGAAGACAATATACATTCAGGATACACTGAATGATTGGGATCAATGTATCGAACTTGTATGGATTGCCATGAGAGATGCCCCAAAATGAATTTACTCAGTTTACTACCTTTGAGTTAATATTTGGCCAGGAAGTGAGAGGGCCTTTGAAACTAAAAAATTGATAGGATCGAATTCAGAGATCTCATACTTGGATTATGTAGCAGTGGTGATGGAACAATTAAATCAGGAACGTGAGTTAACTAAACAGCACCTGAATGGGGCACAGCATAGAACGAAGCAGCTGGCAGATAGAAATATAAAATTCAGACGTTTTCAGACGTTTTCAGACGTATCAATATTTTTTCCAGAAGTAGGAGATACCTTCAAAGGCAGGTTGAGTGGTCCCTATCAAATTGAGAAAAAGTTGAGTCAGGCAAGCTATCTGATAAAGATGCTGGGCAGAAAAATACTGTATTGGGCATGCCATCTGAATATGTTGAAACTTTACTATAATAATGACAGGGAATTGGAGAAGTAGGTGTCATTTATTGTCCTGCCGAGTGAGAAATCAGATCCAGATGTGATGGAGTTTGATGTGCCTCAAAGTACGTTAAATAATGAGGAAGTCCTTAAAGAATGGGGTGGGAGAATTTACTATCTGTCTCAGGAGCAAAGAACACAGTCGAAAGTTTTGGTGTAGCATTATGAGGACATATGCAGGAATAAAATGGGAGGTCTAATACCAGGGTGCATGAGGTGGAAGTTGGGAATGCTGTTCCAATAAAACAATATCTTCACTGGCTTAATCCTTTCAAAGCCCAACAGGTCCAGAAGGAAGTGAATGTGATACTCAATGAAGACATCATAGAACTGAGGCAGAGTGGAGTGGAGTTCGCTGATCTTGTTAGTTCACACAGCTGATGGAACTCAACAATTTTCTTTGGACTATTGGAAGGTCAACGACGCAACAAAATCGCTCTCACAGCCAATACTGAGTTTGGAGGACAGTACAGAAAACGTTGGAAGAGCCAGTTACACCAAGAAGTTGATTTACTGCATTGTTACAAACAGGTATCTTTAATAGAGAAAGCGAAAGAGGTTTCTGCATTTGTAAACCCAAATGGACTGTATCAATTCAAAGTAATATCCTTTGGAATGAAAAGCACACCAGCCACATTCCAAAGACTCATGAACAAACGTGTGGCCTGATTAAGAAATAACCTGATGATGTGGTGATCTTTAGCCATTCATGGAAAGTTCACATGGGACAGTTGGCAAAATTCTATGAGTGATTCCTAAAAAAAAACTGGAAATAAACATTTAAAAATCATAATTTGTGACATTCTTGGGACATAACATCGAACATGGAAGGATGATTCCAAGGAACGCGTCGATGAAAGCAATGGAGGAAGTTCCTTGAGCATGGAGAAATAGGTGCTTCGACTTTTGGGACTGAGCAGATTCGACAGGAAGTTTGTTCCAAACTTCAGCAGCATGGGGGCATTACTGACAGATTTACAAAAGAAGAACATGGAATTTCGTTGGACAGTATAGTGCTCGGAGGCATTGTAAAATTTACAAGCTATATTAACCACCACATCAGTTTAATATCATTATATTTGCAGACATATATTTGCAGATGCACTCTGTTTTGCTCAAAAATGCACACACTGCAGGCAGTCAAAGCAGGCAGTCATTGCATTAAATATTTTGTTCATTCTACTTTGGAAATAGAACCAGTCTAACTCAAGATTGGGACACAGACAGACTCTGACCTTACATTTTTAATGCATTGTCTGAGCTGAGATGTCACCTTTTGTTTTAAAACCTTAAGTTATCCTGAGAAGATGACTTAAATGAAGTTCTGGGATTTACATATTCATGAACTGAAAACTGCAACCCATTCTAAAAGATGAAAGACTTAAATATCCAGGTTTATTAAATATGTTATTTCAGTTGCATGGCTCTCTAATATTTTGCTATAAAGTTTGTGTCTTACGATCTTACACTCCACAAACACCTGATGAAGGAACAGCGCATTGAAAGCTAGTGCTTCCAGATAAACCTGTTGGAATATATCCTGGTGTTGTATGATGTTTACCGTAGTAAATTCAGATAATGGTCTTTTCAAACAGAATAAGACAATTTCTCTCATCATTCCTTTACCCTGAATTCCAGTTATGATTCTAATTATTGATAATGTCATTGATATTCTTCGACAAAGTAATGCATTACGTGTGTGTGTGTATGGGTCTGTGTGGTGTTGTTTGTGTGCATGTGTATCTGTGTCTGTGTCTTTGGGTGTGTACCTGTGTAGGAATGTTTTATGTACGATCCTTTGCAATTGGAGTGAAATGAAAGAATGAGAAATTCCTAAATGATTGAGGAAATGTACAAAGATTCCAAGCTGTCTGATATCAACGAGCAAACAAAATTACAGAGCAAGAACAGGCCTTTCGGACCTCCAAGCCTGCACCGATCCAGATTCTCTACCTAAACCTGGCACATACCTTCTAAGAGTCTGTATCCCTTTGCTCCCTGTCCATTCATATATCTGTCTAGATACATCATAAATGATGCTGTCGTGACCGCCTCTACCACCTCTGTTGACAATGTGTTCCAGACACCCATCACCCTCTGCACAAAGAAATTTCCACGCATATCTACCCGAGACTTTTCCCCTCTTACTTTCAACTCATGACCCATTGTAATTGAGTCCCCCACTCTGGGGGGCGGGGGGAAACATGCTCTCCAGCCTGTCTACATCTCTCATGATTTTGTAGAGCTCAATCAGGCTCCCCGCTCGACCTCCATCTTTCTAAAAAAAAAAGATGATCTACTCAAAATCTCTTCATTGCGAGCACCCACTGTACCTAGTGAACTTCTTCTTCACCCTCTCCACAGCATTCACATCCTTTTTGTAATGTGGCAAACAGGTCTGTAGGCAGTATTCCAAATGTGGAGTACAAAAAGTCGCATACAACTGTAACATGCCCTGCTAATGCTTGTACTCAATACCCCATTGAATGAAGGAAAGTATGCGGTATGCCCGCTTGACCACACTGTTCCATCTTCAGGGAACAATGGACCTGAACATCCAGAAATCAGTGAACATCAATTAATCCCAGCACTTTTCAATTTTCTGTATATTTCGCTCTTGAATTAGATTTTCTGAATTGCATCACCTCACATTTGCACGGATTGAATTTCATCGACCATTTCTCTGCCAACTCTACAATCCATCTATATTGTTCATTATTCTCTTACATTCCCCTCCACTATCTGTTACTCCACCAATCTTCGTGTCATCTGCAAACTTGCTAATCAGGCTATCGACAACTTCGTCCAGATCACTTATGTATGTCGAAAACAACAATGGTCCCAGTACGGATCCCTGTTGAACACCACTGGTCACAGGTCTCCATTTTCAGAAACTCCCTAATCTCCGTGAACTGTGGCCCAGCCACTTCACTATCCATCTAGCTAGTACAGCCTGGACCCTATGCGACTTCACTTTCTCAATCAGCGTACCATGGGGAACCCTATCAAACGTCTTACTAAAATCCATGTTAACGACATCTAAAGACCTTCACTCAACAAGCAACTTTGTCACTTCTTCAAAGAATTCTGTTAAGTTAGCAAGACATGAAATTCCCTGCACAAAACTATGTTGCCTATCACTGATAAGCACATTTTCTTCCAACTGGGAATACATCCTATCCCTCAGTATTTTCTCCAGCAGCTTCCCTGCCACTAACGTCAGGGTCGCCATTCTTAAACAAGGGAACACCATTAACAATTTTCCAGTACTCCGGGATTTCACCCGTGTTCAAAGATGCTGCAAAGATATCTGTTATGGTCCCACCTGTTCCCTCTCTCCCTTCCCTTAGTAACCTGGGATAGATCCCATCCAGATCTGGGACCTTGGCCACCTTAATGCCTTTTAGAATAACCAACCCTTCCTCTCTCCTTATTTCGAACAGACCTAGAGGAATCAAGCATCCATACCTAATCTCAACATTTCTCCTTGGTGAATACTGATACAAAGTGCTCATTAATAATCTCACCCATTTTCTCTGACTCCACGCATAACTTTTCTCCTTTGTCCTTGAGTGGTCCAACCCTTCCTCTAGTCACTCTCTTGCTCCTTATATATGAATAAAAGTCTCTGGGATTTTCCATAATCTTGTTTGCTAAATATATCTCATGACCCCTTTTAGCCCTCTTAATTTCCTTGTTTCAGATTGGTCCTGCATTCCTGATATTCTTCCCAAGCTTTGTCTGTCTTCAGTCGCCTAGAACTTATGTACAGTTCGTTTTTGCACTGAGCTGGTCTTACAGTTTCACCAGTCATCCATGGTTCCCTAATCTTGCCATTCCTACCCTTCATTTCCACCGAAGCATATCTGCCCTCAACTCTAATCAACCTCTCTTTAAAAGCTTCCCACGTATCAAATGTGGAATTACCTTCAAACAACTGCTCCCAATCTGTATTCCCCAACTTCTGCTGAATTTTGGTATAGTTGGCCTTCCCCCAACTTAGCACTCTTCCTGTAGGGCAACTCTTGTCTTTGTCCTTGCGTATTCTAAAACGTATGGAATTGTGATCAATAGTCCCAAAGTAATGCCCAACTGAAACTTCAACCACCTGTCCAGGCTCATTCCCCACACCAGGACAAAAATGGCCCCTTCCTGAGTTGGACTCTACATACTGCTCAAAAAACCCTCCTGGCTGCTCCTTACAAATTCTGCTCCACCCAATCCTCTAATATTAAGTGAATCCCAGTCAATGTTGCGAAAATGAAATCGCCTATCACCACCACCATGTAGCTCCCACATCTTTCCATGATCTGTTACATATTTGTACTTTCATCTCACGCTCACTGTTGGGAGGCCCCAACATTGTTACTGCACCCTTTCTATTTTCTGTGCTTTACCGTTATTGCCTCACTGTTCGAGTCCTCCATAGTCCCCTCCTTCAGCACAGCTGTGGTATCCTCTTTGACCAGTAATGCAACTCCTATACCCCTTTTACCTCCCGCTCTTTTTCCCGCCTGAAGCATTGATGTCATGGGATATTTATTGCCAATTATGCCCTTCCCTCAACCAAGTATCAGTAATAGAAATAATATCAATGCCCAGGTACTAATCCAAGCCCTGTGTTTATATGCACATACTACACTTCTTGCATTAAAACAAATATACCTCAAATAACCTGTTCCTTTTTGTTCATCATCTACTCCCTGCCGACTCTTTCCCTTACTCATGCTGACTTCATTATCTATTTCCTTACAGGCTGCAGTTACTATTTCCTTAATGTTGACTAACCTCCTCATTTGATTCCCATCCCTCTTCAACATTAGTTTAAACCCTCTGAAGCAGCATTAGCAAAAAAAACCCGAAGGACTTTGGTTCCATTCCAGCTAAGGTGTAGACTGTACAATTTGTAATAGGCCAACTTCCCAGATAACCGGTCCCAATGTCCCAAAAATCAGAACTCCTCCTTCCTGCACCATCTCTCAGGCAACGCAGTCATCTTTCCTATTCTTTCATTTGCACTCTGACTAGCACGTGGCATTGGAAGCAATCCTGAGATTACAACCTCTGAGCTCCTACTTCTTAACACGACTCCCTAAATTCCGTTTGTAGGACCTCATCCTGATTTTTTTAACCTATATCATTCGTTCCTACATGCACCATGAAAACTGGATGGTCACCTTCCCCTTCAGAATGTTCTGCAGTCGGTCCGAGGCATTTCTGTCCCTTGCACCTGGAAGGCAACATACCATTCGGGAGTCTCGGCTTCGAACAGAGAAATGCCTATCTACTCCTTTTACAATTGAATCCGCTATGACTTAGCCCTACCAGCCTTAATTCCCGCCATTCTGAACAGCAGAGCCAACCACGGTGCTTTTAACCTGGCTACTGTTGCCTCCTCGTGGTGAGTCATCACAGTGTACCTGCTAAGGAGGGGGGTGGCCGCAGGGGACACCTGCAGTGCCTTCCTGCTCTTTCTCTGCCTTTTGGTCACCAATTCCCTTTCTCCTTCAGCAATCATAATCTGTGATGTGATCAGTTCACTGAATGTGCTATCTACAAACTCCTCCGCATTGTGTGTGTCCAAGGTGAGTCCACCCGCAGCTCCAGAGCCATCATCCCGTCTATGCGTTCTTCGTAAGATGTGTGCTTGGTGCGAGGATCAGAGATGTCTCGGAGCATGCTCAGGGCATACTGAAGAGGAGGGTGAACAGCCAGCGGTCGTGGTACACATTGGTACAAATGACATTGGCAGAAAACGTGAAAAGATCCTGCAAGGAGAGTGTAGGGAGATGGACACATGTCCTGCACTTGAAGGAGTCAGGAACATCAGCTGTGTCCATGAGCTCCCATATTGAGCAAGTGGAGCATAACATGGCTCTGAGATCTCCTGCCACTTTTACTCGAAAATTTAACTTGTCTTAAATTAGATAAATGGAAAAGAAAGGTTTTTCTTTCACCAATCACTGGATTAAAAAAAAGAAGAGAAGCACCTTATGAACACAGTACAGAGTACTTTTGTTTTGGTTAGATGAGGAGTTTGGTGTGGGATACATTACACGTGTAGTGTCTCTCGTTCAATCGCTGCCCAAACATATCAGTTCCCTTACGTTCCGAGTGCACAATTCGTCTTCTCCCACTCCGCTCCTCGCTGCTGCTAATGGAGGCCTGATGCTCGAGGTGAGTCCGTTTTTAGTGGGAAATTAACCTTTGCGGCAACCCCCCTGGTCCCACTCCCCCTCTCTAACACCTCCCAAAAGATAATACACAAAGCATGCAAAAATCCCTTTTCTTCATGTATTGGCAACTGAACAAATGATAATCATGGAACAAACAAAAATAATTTAATGGATATTTGCTGTGATTCTTGAACGACGAAATATTTGGTTTTATATTGAGAAAATAAATTCAGGGTTTTTTTCAAATCTGAATTGGATTAGTTTTGATCAGTATGTGATCATCATTAGTGACAAAACCAGAAGTTGCTGGGAATGCTCAGAATTACTGGCAGTCATTACTGGGAGAATCAGAGTATATAGTAATTCTGAAGAACCAAAATGCATTTACTTCAGTGCAATGGGTTTTACAGGGAAGGCTGATCTACTCAACGCATGGTTCAGAACATGGGATTGGGACATCATAGCTATTCTAGGACCTTGGGTGTTCAAAATCTTTCAATACAAACAGGCAATTCAGTAAAAGAGGAGGAGGTGTGGCCTTGTTAGCCAAGGATAACGCTGGCTCTGAGAACTTTTGCTGAGGACTCGTCTACTGAGGTAGTGTGGGCTGAGGTTAGAAACAAGAGAAGAGAGGTCACACTGCTTGGAATATTTTTATAGCCTCCGCAGAGTTCCAGGGAAGAGAGGATTAGCAAAAATATTCTGGGTAGGAGTGAAAGAAACAGGGTTGTCATTATGGGGGACTTTAACTTCCTTAACATTGACTGGAAAATCTATAACTCTAGTACGTTGGATGGATCAGTTTTTGTCCAATGTGTACAGGAGGGTTTCCTGACACAGTATGTCGAAGGGCCGACAAGAGGAGAGGCCATAATGGATCTGAGCCAGGCCAAGTGTTCGATTTAGTTATAGTTGAACACTTTGGAGAGAGTGACCATAATGCAGTTATGTTTAGTTTAGCGATTGAAAGGGATAGGTACATGCCACAGGTCAAGATTTATCGATGGGGTAAGGGCAAATATAATCCGATTAGGCAATAATTAGGATGCATAGAATGGGGCAGCAAAATGCAGGGGATGCAGACAGTGGAAATGTGGAGCTGGTTTCAGGAAGAGTTATTGTGTGTCCTTGATAGGTATGTCATACAGGGAAGAAGTGATAAGGAAAGTGAACCGTGGTTTACTATAGAAATTGCATCTTTTGTTAAGAAGAAGAAGGAAGCCTATCTGTTGATGAGGCAAGCTGGTTCAGATGAGGCGATGGAGAGTTACAGATCAGCTTGGAAGGATTTGAAGAGCGAGTTAAGAAGAGAATAGAGAGGGCACGAGCGGTCTTTAGCAAATAGAATAAAGGGGAAACCTAAAATTTTCTAGAGGAATGTGAGGAACAAAGGGATGATTAGGGTATGAATCGGGCCAATCAAAGACAGAAGCTGGAATTTGAGTGTGGACGTTATGGAGATCGAGATCAGAGAGTTGCTAAAAGAACATTTCTCATGTGTTTTCACTCAGGAAAAGGAGAATATTGTAGAGGAGAAGAATGAGGTATGAGATATTAGACCAGAAAGGATTGAGGTTAGTTACGAACAGGTTTTGTCAATTCTAGAAGGAGTGAAAGTAGAGAAGTCCCCTGGACTGGATGGGATTCTCTGGGAAGCTAGGGAGGAGATAGCTGAGCCTTTAACTTTGATATTTAAGTCGTCATTGTCTCCAGGTTTAGTACAAGAGGAATGGAGGATTGCAAATCTTGTGCCCTTGTTCAAGAGGGCAGTAGAGATGACCCTAGTAATTATAGACCAATGAACCTTACTTCTGTGTTAGGAAAGTTTTTGGAAAGGATTATCAGGGATAAGATTTATAATCATCTAGCAAGCAACAATTTGATTTCAGATAGTCAATATGGTTTCATCAAGGGCAGGTCGTGCTCACAAATCTCATGGAGTTTTCTGAGAAGGTGACCAAGCATGTAGATGAGACTAGGGCAGTTGACGCGGTATACATGGACTTCAGTAAGGCCTTTGATAAGGTTCCACGTTGTAGGCTGTTGGAGACAATGCAGAGGCGTGGAGTTGAGTGTGATTTAGCAGTTTGGATTTGAAACTAGCCTTCTAAAAGAAGGCAGAGCGTGGTGGTTGATGGAAAATATTCAGCCTGGTGTCCGATTACTAGTGGTGTCCCACAAGGATCTGTTTTCGGGCCACTGATGTTTGTCATTTTTATAAATGATTTAGACGCAGGAATAGGTGAATGGATTAATAAATTTGCAGACGACATTAAAGTCGGTGGTGTAGTGGACAGTTTGAAAGAATGTTACAGGTTGCAGGCGGACTTGGATAAACAGCAGAATTGGGCTGAGAGGTGGCAAATGGAGTTCAATGCAGCTAAATGTGGGTGATGCACTTTTGGAAGAATAACAGAAAGGCAGAATACTGGGTCAATGGAAAGATTCTTTGTCGTCTGGGTGTGCAAAGGGATCTTGGAGTCCATGTACAGAGATCCCTGAAAGTTGTCATCCAGGTTGATAGTGCTGTTAAGGCGATATACGGTGTGTTAAGTTTCATTCGTAGAGGGATTGTGTTCCGGAGCCGCAATATGATGCTGGAACTATACAAAACGCTGGTGCGGGCACACTTGGAATATTGTGTACAGTTCTGGTCGCCCCATTACAAAAAGGATGTGGAAGCATTCGAAAATGTGGAGAGGAGATTTACCAGGATGTTGCCTGGTCTGGAGAGAAGGTCTTATGAGGAAAGGCTGAGAGACTTGGGTCTGTACTCATTGGAAAGAAGAAGGCTAAGAGGTAATTTGTTAGAGACATGCAAGATGATCAGAGGATTAGATAGGGTAGACAGTTAAAGACTTTTTTCCTTGGATGCTGAAGTCAGCATATACGAGGGGGCGTAGCTACAAATTGAGGGGTCATAGATTTAAGACAGATGTCAGAGGCAGGTTCGTTTCACAGAGAGAGGTAAGGGCTTGGAATACCCTACCTGCTAATGTAGTCAACTAAGCCACATTAGGGGGATTTAAACCATCCTTAGATAAGCACGTGGATGATTTGGGGATAGTGGAGGGGACGAGCTGAGAATACTTCAAAGGTCGGTGCAATGTCGAGGGCCAAATGGACGGTTCTGCTCTGTATTATTCTATGTTCTACGTTCGTTGTTCTAAGAGTGGTAATTCAATCTTCCAGGTGCTAGATGCTATAGAAAAGATAGAAAAGGAGACAGGGGATGGCGGAGCAGTGGGTAGGCAGGGCTGTCAATTTTGATTAAGGAAGATATTGTTGCTTTAACTAGGGAAGATATTTCTAAAAACTCGTCCAGTTAAAATATATGGGCAGAAATTAAAGATAAGAAAGTAAAGGACACTTCGAAGAGATTGTGCTCCATGCTCGTTTGTACCAAATCGTCCGGTGCAAATATAATGGCAGAACTTAAACGTCAGAAAGAAAAGAACACGTTGATAGAATTGTACTGTATGCTCCCTAATAGTAAGGAAGAAATTAAGAACAAATATGTAGGGGGAATCTCAGATATATGTAAATTAATAAGATTGTAATAATGGGGGATGTTAAATTTCCAAACCTTGACTGTTACTCCCTTCGTGTTAAAGGTTTGGACGATGAAGAATTTGTCAAATGTGTTCAAGAAACTTTTCTTTATCAATATGTGGTTGTTCCTACTAGAGAAGCAACAAAACTAGACCTTATTTTGTTCAATACCAGGGCAAGTGACTGAAGTAAACGTGGGGAATACGATGGCTGTTGCGATCATAACTCTATTCATTTCGGAAGGGTTATGGAAAAGGATAAGCTTTCCATTAATATTATCTTTTTAATTGGAGTAACGTAAACTTTAATGGCATGAGACAAGGACTTTCCAAGTTTGATTGAAGGAGACTGTTAGCGGGTGAAGAGAATGTGTGACTAGTGGAAGGCATTTACATGTGTGAGGTTGAGAACTGAGAGGCATTATGTTCTTGTCAGAGTGAAGGGTAAGTCTGGTAAGATTAAGGAACAACGGATGACGAAATTTATTGAGGGTCGACTCAAGAATAAAAGGGAATCTTAATTTAGACATAGACAACTTTAATCAATCGAATCTCTTAAACAATATAAAGCGTATTGGACATTATTTAGAGAGAAATGAGGAAAGCAAAAAAGGGGACAATAGATAGCATGGACAGATAAGGTTCAGGATAATCTAAAGAGAATGTACAAATACATAAAGAGCAAGAGGGTAACCAGAGAGAGGGCAAGGCCTCTTAAAGATGAAGGAGAACATTTTTATGTTGTATTACAGCAGATGGGGAATAAAATCATTCCGTTCCCAGTGCATCAGACAGCGGCAAACACACACAATTGTCTTCACCTTGCAATCATCCAGATTGAACTTACTCTGCTATTTATCAGCCTATAAACCGTTTGATTAAGATTATTTTGTAATCTCAGAAAGCCTTCTTCACTGTCCACTATGCCACCAATTTTGGTGTCATCCGCAAACTTACTGACCATGCTTTTTTATATTGTCATCCAAACCATTTACATAAATTACTGAACAATGAAAACCCAGAATGAATCTCTGTGGAACAATGCTGATCACATGCCTCAGTCTGAAAAGCAACCATCCACCATTACTCTCTGTGGTCTGTTATTATGCCAATTGAAAGTGTTGGAGATAATCTCAGCAGTTCTGGCAGCATTGGAACTGAGAGAAACAACATTAACTATTTGAGTCCAATGTGACTTGTTCAGAACAGGTTCATATCAGCCTCGATATGTTAACATTGTTTCTCTCTCCATATTCTGCCTCATCTGTTGCACTTCTCCACCATTTTGTGCTTATATTTCTGATTTCCATTACCTCTAATGTGTTGCTTTTCTGGATGGGTCTCGTTGTTATATTTGAACAATTTCCTCCATTCCTGTTCCCGTGACTTGTTCCGGTGATACCCGTATTAAACGAGACTCTGTTTCCTCTTTAAGATCCAAAAAATAACTTTTTGCCAATATCCAATAAAATGTGCGAATCTCAACACATTTATTTTGATATGAATTCATTTTAGAGATAGCTACACTTTATGAAACAGCAAGAATAGATTATTGATGATGACATCGTCTATGTCCTTTATTACTAAGCTTGTCCTCTCAGGTTCCAAAAGCTTTTAATACATTTCTCAGAATAATTGCAGCAAAGTTGGTGGTCACTCAGCCCATCATCTCTGCACCAGCTCAGAATGAGCAACGTACCCACTCTTATTCTGCTGTAACTCCCTGCAACCCCACTCATTTTGTTATGTGTCTGTTTGTAATTCTGATTATCCTGTTCAGATATAAACAATCTTAACAACCTGTATAGTCTGTGATTAAACAGTCTATCTGTAAAATATGATTCCAGCCATCACATTTAAAATTGCCTTTTCTATTCACATTGTCATTCAGCATTCCATCTCCCAAATGTCATCTGTTCTCTCACTCTGCATTGCAGTTCATTCCATTTGTGAGAAAGAGTGAGGGTTGAATAATCGTGACTGGGAGATATTACATTACTCCCCTCACGTCTGCTCAGCTACTGGCTCCAGTCCTTTCTGTCTCCCAGCCAATATCATATCCTTTCCATCCCTGACTCATTAATCCACGATTTATATTGAACAACATTGTAATGGACCAAGCTAGACCCCGTCAAAACATTTTTAAGCAGGTACCCCAGACAGTAACTGTGGTATTTGAAGATACGTGTGAAGTGCATACTCGATGAGTGAATTAGCTGACCAAGTTTTGAACAAACAGAACTTATTGACAAAATTACAGAATGAAACACAATAAATCGAAAATAGAATGCCCCAATAATGTAACATTTCCAGACCTGACAGGCAATCCTGACTTAGTGATGCTCTTCCAAGCTACTTGCAAGAATCCCAATAAACAAACCCCTTAGCACAAAGAGTAAAAATGACGCAAAAAGCTTGTGTGTTACAAATTCAGAAGGGCAGACGGAGGGGAACAGCGTCCAGTTTCAACAGTGACCCTGACTCAACTAACCCCCGAATTGAACTGACCTGCTCAGCCAGAGGGCTGGCCATGCAATCTTGATTGTATCTTTAAAAAAATATTTGAGACCCATCTGCCTGATGCATTATCTGTTAAGCAAAAACATAAGGACCTCAGTGAACCATTCAAAATTCAGGCATGTTGGAATCTTGGGTCGTTTAGACCCTCCCTGAAAAAAAAAATCAAGGACAACATAGCCTTCTAAAAGGTTTGTGGCAATATGACACATTTGGCTTTGAACTGAATTCAATAAGTGTAAGTCTTACTGCTTTGAAGCCAATAAAGTGTTTTAAGGTGCTTGTGAGTTTGCTGAAGTGCATTGTGTGTTGAAGATACAAAATTGCCTTATTACAGCAACAAGAGGAACGTCCAGACAGATCCACACTTCCTGTTATTGTCAGGGCAAATATTTCCACGGTAAATATAGTGGTTGGTCCTGTTCTAGTGGAGGAGAGGTCAGGAAAATAATAACGCCTTGATTGTGTTTTGTGGGGTGGGGGATTCAGGTAGTTTCAGCATTGCAAATAGACAATGCAGGACAATCACCTAACCTGCGATAAGAAACATCCATCATTCTCCCTCACAACTAACTTCACTGGAGCAATTGCTGATGGGAGATGTGACCAATCACTAGCGATGCCAACAGTCAATCCAGTCCAGTTCTTCTTGCGAACTAAATATACCATACTGAAAGGAGTTAACTCGAACTGTTTGTTCAGGGACTGTAATTGATGTCAGTCTCCATGGATTCTAATTGTTTAACTGCAGGATTTCCCTCTCCTTTTAGTAAGGGTATTCTTTCAATGTTTTATACCATTGTAAAACAGATGCATCAAATCCGAAACTAACACGGATTAGCAGCGACTGAGATAGCGAGAGGAGCGATTAGAGTCTGAGAATGTTAGACTCGAATGTCCCAATAATGAATCACAATCTGAGAACAGTCAATTGGAATGTTCCAACAATGGACAGGAGGTTATCCTGGGGTCTTTACTTGCTCTCCACGTTTTGGTCAACATTACCAAATCGGATATACGGTGTACTGCTGATTATTCGGGGGGGGGGGGGGGGTACTATCCCATCCTCGCTATTGTTGGCATTCCTGCTAAGTCTTTCTATCTCTATCCAAATATTAATCCCATAAACTATGTTGAACTTCATTGTTATTTCTGTTCTCTATCGTTTGCAAACATGGAAACTATAGTCTTCAGTTTCAATTGCGAAGTATATATATCATCACAAATTTCAGAATTTCACTCACTCCCCACACCACATCCCGCGTGCATTTCTGCCCTCAGAAACATCTGAGAACAAGACTGTGGACAATCACGATTTCCCATTTTGACCTGAAATGTTTTATATCTCGGTATTCTCTCGATCACCAAATCTATCCACTACCCGCTCCATAATATCCCTAGTTCCCACCTTGGCGTTAATGCTATTGCTAAATAAACCTGATTCGGAGATGCCGGTGTTGGACTGGGGTGTACAAAGTTAAACATCACACAACACCAGCTTATAGTCCAACAGGTTTAATTGGAACACACTAGCTTTCGGAGCGACGCTCCTTCATCAGGTGAATGTGGAGGGCTCGATATATAGAATTTATAGCAAAAATTTGCAGTGTGATGTAACTGAAATTATACATTGAAGAATTGATTGTTTGTTAAGCCTTTCATCTGTTAGAATACAGTGATAGTTTCACTTCTTGCATGTGTAAATCACAAAACCCTTTTTTTTAAAGTTGCATTCTCGGGTTAGCTGTTAACAATGGTGATAGCTAGACAATGTGTTGAAGGTGTTAGCCCCCTGTGTTCTCTGTCTATGACCTGATGTTCAGATTGATTCCAATCTAAAAAGTGAAATAACAGAGTTTTACATAAATTCATGCAGTTTTTGAGCTCAGAGTTCGACATGAATCTATGTGGTTTTTGAGCAAAGTGCAATGTAACTTTGTACCAAAACAATTCACAATATATATGTGTGCATGTGGGTCTTTGTCTGCCTGTGTGTGTGTCTGTCTGGGGTGGGAGTTGTGAGTGTGAGAAAGTGTGTGTGTGTAGTGAGTGCAGAGTGTCTTAAGTCTGTGACGGGGTGTTTGTGTGGGAGTCTGTGTTTCTATAAGGGTGTGTGTGGGTGTCTGTGTGCGAGTCTGTGTGTATCTGTGTCCGTGTGCATGTGAGTGTGTGTGTGTGTGTGTAGGAATATCTGTGTGTGTGTGTGTGTGTAGTGCAATGGTGATCCCTGTAATGTGACATGAACCCAACGTCCCGGTTGAGGCCCTCCCTATGGTTACCGAACTTAGCTATCAGCCTCTGCTCAGCATTATCTATGCCTTGCTAAATTCAGATTTTATGGTTACAGCTCTCTTCTAAGCACTCTTTCAGTTGCAAGTATTTGCATCACAGCCTTGTTCGTGTCTCTGAAGTAAATTCCTCATTGGCACACTGTGTAAAATAGTAATGTAGTTGGGCAGGTGATTCAGAGGCAAATATTATTACACTAAAGATACCGTTTCGCATCCTACCACAAATGACATTAGAACCTAAATCCAAATGACAGGAATTAGAAATAAAAGCGAAATTCACTAATGTCAACCATCACACCACCAGCACTTTGACAATGCGTTTATCGATTTCACTGATGTTCTTTGGGAAAGCCATCTAGCATTATTACCTGGTCTGGCTTTAGACTGCCATCAGGCCCACAGCAATGTAAGTGGATCTTTTCTTACTTAAGGAATGACCTCACAATAATAGCACAGCATCAGGAGTGCATTTTAACAACCTTATTTCTTTGCACTTTGCATTTATTGGTATGTGCAGAAAATCATTTTGTTTCTGGATTTTATATTGAATGAATGCACTTCATTAATATTGTCTCTGCTAATTCATCATTGTAAATGTATCCTGGAATCTGTTCCTCATGTGAGTTATAAAATGAAACGTTCCAATACTAGTGACTAGAGAACATCACTGTCCCTCCACCCACTCTAAACATTCATGTCACCCAGATCTCTCCATCTTCTGTCTTTCTCCAATGTCATAATCACAATGTAATTGAAGTACATTAAATGATACTTCATCACAATTCGTTAACATGGATACATCAACAACATGACCCACTCCTGCCCTCTCTGATTCTGGAATAACAATCTGAATTGTGTTTGTCATGTGCAATTCTGTGTTAACATATCCATGCCATTTGTTTGTTATAACCTACGTTTTCAGAGGCGCATTTTGCCATCAGATCATGGACGAAAGATGTTCTCTCAATGTGTTACAGATATTGCAATGACTGATTTGTAGTTACAGGATTCATTTCTCTATATATGAACAGAGAAGCATGTTTATGTTCCGTTAAACCTCTGGCATTATTTCCATATCCAAGACAGACTGAATGATTACACACAATAAATCTGCCATCTTCAACATTTCTTCCTAAAGTCACACTCACATATCAAACCCAGAATGCATAAACGTTCAAAGTTATTTTGAACTTTAATAAAACAGTATTGAAGTCTAATCGGTTAACTGGAGATATTTATTCAGCGATTGTGATTATGTCAGTCTCCATGGATCCTAAGCATCTCTAGAGAGTTTCTCTCTTCGATCAATAAGGGAATGTTTTCAGTGTTTTATCCCATAGTATGAGCGGGGGCATGATTCACACCAGTAACAGGGATCAGCAGCTCCAGAGAGAGGTGGAGGAGAGATCAGTCTGTGAGAACATTAGACTGGAATATTCCAACAATGGACAAGAGTTTATCCTATGGTCTTTTCTGGCTTTCCCAGCCTTGTATATCATTAGCATATCGGATTGAAGATGTACTGCTGGTTATTCAAGCTGGTTACTATCCTATTCTTGCTATAGTTGGTGTTCCTGGTAAGTTACTCAGTCTGTCGATTGAACTGAATTGATGCTGATGATATGTACATTTTGGAAAGGTGCAAGTCAACTTTTTCAGTTCCAACCAAAGATTCCATTCCTTAGAAATAATAACTCGCAAATTATTATTTACAAATTACTCCCCAATATGCGAGGATGAAACACACTGTTCTCAACCATCTTGATTCATTTTCTCCTGCAAAGTTTACATCTCCATATCCTCCCCACATGCCAATCCTGTCCAGAACAAACATTAAGACCTCCCAGTCTTCTCTTCAGCCGCAGTGCAACTCCTGAATAAACCATTGCTTGCGTCTTTGTTAATTCTGGATACATGTTTCAAGTCCCTTCTTCCCACTTGTCCATTGCAAAATAATTGAACTTGAGATGTTTAACTTGTTCTCTGTACAGAATCTGAAAGATGGGAAGATGGTGTATGGTGGTCAAATCATTGGCTCGTAATCTGGATCCACAAAATAATAATCTGTTGATATCGGCTTGCCTGATGTCCATTAGAGAAGGCAGTGGGTCATACTTCCCTGGTCAGGTCTCTGTTTAACTGCAAATTTACAGCAGTTTGTCTTACTATTTACTGTCCTGTGGAACAGCTGAACCAGCCACTCAGTTCAAGATCGGTATAACATGCTGGCCTGACCAGGGCTGCATACATCCCGTGAGGGAAGAACAGAAGTGAAGGCATCTCCCTTCTTTTGCCTATTTCCCATAATCCGACAGCTGATTTCCATTCAAGTAGGTGGCCATTCACTGTTTTCGGTGCATTCTTTGTGATTAAGTCTCTCCCCGAGAGTGATGTCCATCTCGATAGGCACCTCTGGTGCTGGCTTTATTGATGTTGACCTTCAAATGAATGGATGTTTTACATCCACATCAGTGGCAATGGATTGTAAATGAATTGTTTCCTTTGTCACATCAAGGAAATGGAGCCAGCTAGGTGAGGGAAAGGAATTATTGCGATCAGACCTGAGAGTGTAGTTGAGGCAGTATTTGGGGCATTGTGGACAGATTTTCTATCCGTTATAAGGAGTGATCTCCTTACCACAGAGAGCGTGAAGAGGACTTCCACCAGATTAATTCCTGGGATAATGGCATCATGAGGAGTGAGTAAAGTTTGATCTGGAGTGGGCTAAGATACTAAGAGATGATTGCATTGAACACTGAGCGGGATGGGCAATCACTAATTATATTCTAAACAGTCAATGAGAAGGTGATAAATTCCATGTCTGCTGTTTCACTCAAGACGCATGATTCTGGATAGTTTAAGTGCCTCTGATGAAGTTACGCCCACCCACCCCAAACTCCACTCCCCACAGTGATTGAAAGAGACAGAGAGGTCCAGGTTTTGAATAAACTCTCACCACATTAATACAGTGCAGTTGGTGTGTGATCCTGCACTGAATGTCATATTATCCACCACCCTGACAGCTGCCACAATATCTTCATCTTCACTCTAAAACAGTTAAGTATTCCCACCAGCTTCTGACATTCATGAAGAACATGAATCCATCTTCTCAGAGATGCAAGGTGACTCTTTAAGGTTTAGAATATTAGTCTATAAGACGCAGGAGCAGAAATTAAGCCAGTTAGCCTGTCGAGTCTGCCCATCATTCAGTCATCGATGATAGGTTTCTCAAATGCATTCTCCCGCCTTCTCCTCGTAATTCTTCATCCCTGGATAATCAAGAACTGATCTAAATCCGTCTCAAATATACTTAATGACCTGGTCCCCACGGCCTTCTGTGGCAATAACTTTTAAAGATTCGACCTTCTCTGGTTAAATGCATTTCTCCTTATCACTGTTCTAAAAGGTGTTCCCTTTCATCTAAGTCTCTGCCCTCGAGCTCTCCTCCAATGGAAACATCTTACCTACATCAACTCTGTCCAGTTAATTCAGTACTCTGTGCTTCCATTACATTCCCTGTCATTCTTCTAAACTTCACCGAGGATAGACCCAGAGCCCACAAACATTCCTCATACGATAATCTTTTCATTCCTATGACTATTATCGTGAAAATATTCTGCACAAGCTCCAGGGCCACTACATCCTTCCTGAGAAATGGGGCTCAAATTTTCGTACAATACTCCAAATGTGGTCTGACCAGAGACGTGTACAACCTGATACGTATTCAATTCCTCTCATAATAAATGCCATAAATAATAAATGTCAATTGCCCTCCTGACTACTGCCTCAACCTGCAAGCTTACCTTGGGCGGCACGGTGGCACAGTGGTTAGCGCTGCTGCCTCATAGCGCCAGAGACCCGGGTTCAATTCCCACCTCAGGCGACTGACTGTGTGGAGTTTGCACGTTTTCCCCGTGTCTGCGTGGGTTTCCTCCGGGTGCTCCGGTTTCCTCTCATCATCCAAAGATGTGCAGGGTCAGGTGAATTGGCCATACTAAATTGCCTGTAGTGTTAGGTAAGGGGTAAATGTAGGGGTATTGGTGGGTTTCGCTTCGGCGGGTCGGTGTGGATTTGTTGGGCCGAAGGGCCTGTTTCCACACTGTAATCTAATCTAAATCTAAATCCTGTACTAGAACTCCTAAGTCCCTTTGAATTTCTGAATTTTCTCCCCATTTTAAAAAATAGACCATGCCTCTATTCTTCATGCCAAAGTGCATGACCACACACTTTCCAATATTGGAATGCATCTGCTAATCTCCTTCTTCAGCCTCTCCGCCTCCTCAATACGACCAGTCCATCTGCCTATCTACGTATCTTCTGAAAACCTAGTCAGAGTGCACTCAGTTCCATCATCTGGATTGTTAATGTAACAAGTAAAAAGTTACGATTCCAACACTGAGCCTTGTAGAACTCCTCTTGTCACCGATTTCCATCCTGAGAAGGACTATTTTATCCCCACTCTCTGCTTTCAGCCAGGCAGACAAGCTTCCATTTACGCCGTTACCTTACCTTTAACACCACGGACCCTTATCATACTCATCCATCTCCTGTGTGACACCTTGTCAAAGGCCTTCTTGAAATCCAGGTGGATAACAGCCATTGGCTGTGCTTGGTCAAGCCTGCTTATTTCCTCTTCAAATAATTCCAACAGATTTGTGAGGCATGACCTTCCCTTGATGAAGTGATTTTGCCCTATTTTACCAAACACTTCCAAGCATTCAGAAATCTCATCATTCACAATGTAATCCAGGATCTTACCCACGACAGAAGTTAAACTATTAACTGTGGATTTTTTTTTGTCTTTTTCCTGACTCCCTTGTTACAATGGGGTGTCACGTTATTGGGTTTCCAGTGCACTGGGATCGTTCCATTCTCTAGTGATTCCTGAAGGATCACCACTATCCCCCCACACCTTCTTCAGCTATCTTCCTTCTCTCTATGGGCTGTAGTCCATCCGGTCCAGGATAGTTAACCACCTGCTGGCCATTCAGTTTTTTCTAGCACGCTCTCCATGGTGGTGGCCAGCATACTCAGCTCTGCCCCCTCACTATCTTGAATGTTAAGGTATTACTCGTATCTTCCACCGTGAACTAATTTTTCAGTTCCTCGTCCTTTTCTTGTTCACCATACTCCCTCTCCAGTATCATTTTCCAGCAGTCCAGTGTCCACTTTTGCCTCTCTTTTTTACTTTACATATTGAAAGAAGCTCTTACAGACTTCCTTCATATTAGTGGCTAGCTTACCTCCATACTTAATAATCTCCCTTCTTATTTTATTTCTTTTGCTGTCTGTTTTGTCTTTGTAAGCTTCCCAATCCTCTGGTTTCCCACTGCCCCTCGCCACATTATATGCGTTCTCATTTACATCTATGCTGTCCCTGATTTCCCTAGTCAGCTATGGTTGCCTCATCCTCCCTCTATCATGCCTCTTTTTCCTCAGCATAAATCTCTGGTGCATCCTGAATTACTCCAAAATTCTCCTGTCATTGCTGTTCCACTGTATTTCCTTCTGGGCCTGTTTCCCAGTTAATAATGCCCAGCTCCTGTCTCATGCCTCTGTAATTGCCTTTATTCAGCTGTAATACCATTACCTCCGATTCTAACTTATCCACCTGAAATTGCAGAGTAAGTTCAATCATATTATGATCACTGCCTCCTGTGATTTCCTTCATCCAAAGCTCCCCTCGCCTAGTCTGCCTGCACAAGCTGCTACAAAAAGCCATCTCATAGCCATTCCACAAATTCCTTTTTCTGCAAACCACAATCAAACTGAATTCCCAGTCCACCTGCATAATGAATCCCACGTGATCTCTGTAATGTTGCCTTTCCTACAGATCTTTCTATCTCCTGGTGTATCTTGCACCCCAGCTCCTGACTGCTGTTTGGCGGCCTGTACATAACTCCAATTTCATTTTTTCACCTTTTTGATTCCCCAATTCTACCGACACACATTCTACACCATCTGATTAACTTCATTTCTTCTAATTGATTCAATTCAATTTCTTCCGAATGTGACAAATCTGTCTCTCTACCCACCTGCCTATCATTTCGACGGGATGAATATCCTTGTATATTCAGCTCCGAATCCTGATCCTCTTGCAGTGGTGTCACTGTGATGCCCTCCACGTCATACCTGCCAATTTGTGTATGTGTCACAAGCTCATTTACATTATTCCTTCGACTGCTTGCATTCCAATATAAGAGTTCAATTCGGTATTTACCGTCCGTCTTCTCATTTTCATTTGCTTGTCCAGCCGTTGGTACCTACACGAACCCTGGCCACTGACTCCCCTCCCACTCCAACTTCTTCGCACCCCAGATGACATATCCCAAATCCAAGCCCCAGGTACGCAGCACAACCTTCAGGACTCTCAATCCAGATCACAGAGAATATTATCTATGCTTCTAACTATACTACTCGCAATTATCCATAATTGGATATCACAGTGACACAGCAATGCTGCCTCACAGTGATAGGGATTCGGGTTCAATTCCAATCTCTGTAAACTGTCTGTGTGGACTTCGTACATTCTTCCCGTGTCTGCATTGGGAGCAATAGCTCTTTTCTCTCTCCACAGTATGCCTCTGTGTTTTCTTCGGATTTCTACAATCTAAATTATCTTTGTCTTTTATTTGATGGAGAAATGCTGCAAATGTGACAGCGTTTTGTAAAAGCAGCCGTGGTTCGCGGAAACCCTGGGTGTTTAGGAATCTTGTCTGGCCACTTGTCTGAGTGCAGTGTCCCTGGATACTCATCCCATCTCTTTCATTCCCTCAGTTCATCGTCACTGCATGCAGACTTTCCTTTGCCAACCCTGGGACTCCCCACACTCTATTGCCTGGCACTGGATACTCCCTTCACAGGACTGTGCACACGACACTGGGCACTTTCTCACCCGCTGGGGATGCTGGGTAAACACCCTGCCATTGAAAGGAACAGAATAACTACAATCCAATTTAATAGCAAAGCAGAGTAAACAATCTGAATGACATCCATCTGCTCTGACATTCTGTAGTCTTCTGTTCATCCTCGTAATCTATAAATAAATGGTCCATATGTCTACCTTGTCAAACAGGTTTGGTGGAGGTGATAGATATCAGATCCCCTGGCCATTGGACTGAGTCAGTGGGCTCCACCTTCCTGATTAATGAGATCACACTTACGTTTTTATTATCACGTCTATGAAGAAAAGGCCTTGCTGGAGTTGTACTGAAAGGATATTTGAATTTTGGAGATGCTAGAATATGTCACGTGCGAGTGAGATTAGGAATAGGAAGGTAGAACAGTTAAATACACGGCTAAAGAGCTGTTAGCACTTCTGATATGTTGATCATGGGGATTCCCAACTCGGTAAGATATACCCAAGGAGGACGGGATGGACCTGAACTGGCAGCAATCTCTGATATGTGGATCATTGGGATTCCCGGGTTAGTAGGATATACACAAGAAAGAAGGGATGGGCCTGAACTGGCAGCAATCTCCAATAAGTGGATCATTGGGATTCCCGGGTCGGTAGGACCTACACAAGAAGGACGGAATGTACCTGCACTGGCGGCAATCTCCTGGCAGGCAGGTTTGCTATTGTCACTCAGGAGGGTTTTAACTAGTGTGGAACTGGGGAGTGGGAAACAGAGCAGTAGGTCCACAATACAGTGACTGAGGAGGAATTGGAGACTAAAACCAGTGCATCCAAGACCAACAACAAAGACGAAGAGGGCACTGAACAAAATGGGACTGGCAACCTGAAGTGTTATTATGTTAATGTGAGGAATCTGGCAGATAAGAACTTGGAGATTGGATGAGTACATATAACTCCAATGTAAATATTATAGAGATTTAGTGAGAGAGGGACAAGAGAGCAATCAATCCAGTGGGTCCAACAATAGTTGCTGAATATGGTATGAGTGGCTGGTGACAGTCGTTTAATGTGAAATAATTATCCAGCACTCTATCGAAATCGGACCATGTGTAATGTAATGTACAGATTGAAGTAAAAAAAGGAGGAAACTGAAAATGTCTGTCCACAATATTTTCTGCTTTATTGATAGTCTTTTGTAATCTCCTGTCACCGGAAAATAGCAGCAGAAAATACTTCAGGGAATCTGAAACCAAATATCAGGTCAGTGTCTGATGTGTTTGGCTGAAATGTATTTATTTCAATGCAAGTATTATTATGGGTAAACAGAGGAGTTTAGAGCCTGAACCCTACATGGGACTAAGATGTTGCAAACATTATAGGGACTTGGTTGAGAAAGAGACAGGACTGGCTGCTCAACTTTCCAGGGTTTTGTTGTTTTAGATGAGATAGAGGGGAAGCTAAAAGAGGAGAAACAGTTGAATTACTAATCAGGGAGGTTGTTACATCTGCACTTAGCATGTATTGGCGGGCTCATCTACTGAGGCAACGTGACGAGAGCTCAAGATATGATGGATCCATATGTTAGGATTGTACTGTAGTCCCTCCAACATCCACCGAGAGATTGAGGAACAACATGTCGGTCGATTATTAAAAACAGAGTTGCCATAGTGAGTGACTTTAACATCCCCAATATTGACTGGGAACCCTTAAAGCAGGAGGCTTAGATGGGGTAGAATTTCTTAAGTGCGCCCAAGAAAGTTATTTGCAGCGGTATGGGGCTTGTCCAACTACAGTAGGGGCCATACTGGACCTCGTATTAGAAAATGAGTCTGTCCAGTTGACTGACCATTCAGTAGAAGATCATTTTGGAAACAGTGGTCACAATGCCCTCAGGTTTGAGAGAGCTACGATCATGAAATAAGTCAGGAACTTGTGGAAGTTAATAAATTGGTGGAAGGCAAATCCACATCAGGCAGAAGCGAGGGGCTGTTAATTAGGAGGAGCTGCTATCTGGCAAAATCACATTTTGCATCGTGGAACTGTTTATTAAATCCTGATTTCACTATCGTCTGCTGAGTGTCCTCCCAACTGCTCGAATTTTAATCTATTGTGTTTGAACAGATATTTACAGGACACGGCATGACAGAAAACAGGAAGAGATAATGGATGATTGTGTACTGTGTTCTTCGCAGGACTCGCTTGTTTCTCCAGGCACTAAAAGTCTTTATTGTGGGTCAGAGATCTTCAGAATTAATATGGCACAGACGGAGGAAATTTAGCCTATCCTACATCCACAAGCTCTCCAACTGCACTAACCGAAAGCAAAGAGAGTTATTGGAGATACAGAAAGAGAGAGAGAGAGACAGAGAGAGAGAGAGAGACACACACAGGGTGAGAGAGAATGAAACAGAAAGAAAGAATGTGATGGGAGATCAACAGAGTGGATAGAAAGTGTAGCGACTGACTGAGTGGGAGAAACGGGTGTTAGACGAGAGTGAAGCTGGTTAGATCAGGAGACACCATGAGGAAAATAGATAGAAGATGGAAATTTTATTTAGACATTCCCCTGGACGTAAGGCCTTTGTCTGGTGCCATACCCTGTGAGCACTGTGCTGATATTGGCTGTCACCCCAGATCATTTATCTCCAGTAACATCACAGAGATAGGTTGCTGATATTTAAACGGAATCCAATAGACCAATTGATTGGTTCCAGGGAGAAAGTGGATTAACTTAAATCGACTGGGCGAACAGCAGCAGGAACTGATAAGCCCCCGAAATACTATGTGTGGGACTGGACCAGAGAATCTCAGTGAAGGGAAACACTGACAAAGGGGAAATCAACATCTGAGCTGTGGGCCGAATAATGATTGATAAAGTTTGCTCAGCACTTCCATAGTTTTGTAATTCACATTTCAATTTATATAGCTCAAGGTCATGAGTGTATTTTAACAATCTTATATGTTTGTACTTTCCATATTTTGGAATGGACAACAAGTCATTTTGTCCCCGTATTTTGTGTTGCATAAGCATATTGTATTACTGGGCAAGAAGGGAACTGTTCTGATGTTATGGTCTTCATCTGAACAATGCTGGGACAAGAGTCCTAACAAATCACATAACTAGGGCTGCGGTCAGATCTTTCAACAAATGTTTAGGTTTGGGTGGGGTTTCAGTTATAGGGGAAATTAGAAAATCGAATTCAAAGAGGAGGTAAGAGTGCAGAACGCAGGAGAGTTTATTAAAATCTCCACCACAGGCACAAATTGGACAGAGTGTATTGAAAGTGTAAACAATCAAACTTCAAGCACACTGGACAGACAAATGAAATTGAGAGAGGCACGGTTAATACAGAACTGAGAGTGTTATATCTGAATGCATGCCGTATAAGAAATAAGGTAAATGAGCTTGTAGCGCAGATTGAAATTGGCAGAGACGTGCTGAAAGGGGATCAGGATTGACAATATTCAAGGGTATGCATCCTATCGAAAAGATAGGTTGGTGGGGGGAGTATGAATGAAAATAAATCAATCGTAAGAATCGTGGTTTCCTTGCTATCGGAAGAAGGTTGTGAAACTTGTAAGTATTCAGAAAAGATTTACAAGGATTGGACTATTTGAACTACAGGGAGAAGTTGAATAGGCTGGGGCTGTTTGCCCGGGAGCGTCAGAGGCTGAGAGGTGACCTTATAGCGGTTTAGAAAATCACAAGGGGCATGCATGATATAAATAGACAAAGTGTTTTCCCTGGGGTGGGGGAGAACCAGAGAGTATAAGTTTAGGTTGAGAAGGGAAAGATTTGAAAGGGGCCAAAGGAGCAATTTTTTAATGCACAGGGTGGTGTGTGTATGGAAACAACTGTGGGAGGAAGTAGTGGACACTGGTCCCATTCCAATATTTAAAAGGCATCTGGAATGGTATGTAAATAGGAGGGGTACGAAGGATATAGGTCAAGTGCTGGCAAATGGGACTAAATTAGGTTGGGTAATCTGGTCGGCATGAATGAGTTGGACCGAAGGATCTGTTTCCATGCTGTACACCTGGTGGGCGGTACGGTGGCACAGTGGTTAGCACTGCTGCCTCACAGCGCCAGAGACCCGGGTTCAATTCCCGCCTCAGGCGACTGACTGTGTGGAGTTTGCACGTTCTCCCCATGTCTGCGTGGGTTTCCTCCGGGTGCTCCGGTTTCCTCCCACAGTCCAAAGATGTGCAGGGTCAGGTGAATTGGCCATACTAAATTGCCCGTAGTGTTAGGTAAGGGGTAAATGTAGGGATATGAGTGGGTTTCGCTTCGGCGGGTCGGTGTGGACTTGTTGGGCCGAAGGGTCTGTTTCCACACTGTAATCTAATCTAATCTAATCTCTCTGACTGTAAACTTTCTGACCGTATGACATAAAGTAGGGTCAGATGGCACAAAATCAGTGTGGGTAGAATTGAGTATCCCCTAAGGTTGAATAAAGACACATAGATGGCGTTATGTTCAGGATTCCAATAAGTACTCAGTAGCTGCGGCACAATATATACCAGGAGATAGAAAAGATGCATAGAAAAGGCAAAGTACAGTAGTCATGGGAGATTTCAATACACGGGGGAACTGGGAAAATCAGGTTGGTAGTGGTTCGAAAGAAAAGTAATTTGTGGAGTATCTTCGATAGAGCCTTTTGGAGCAGCTTGTGGTGGAGCCCACTCAGGAACAGGCAATACTGGGTTTAGTGTCGTACAATGAGGCAGACAATTTAAGAGAACTCAAAGTGAAGGAACATGAAGGAAGCAGTAATCATAATATGATTGAATTTATTCTGCAATTTGAGAGGGAGAAGATAGAATCTGAAGTAATGGTATTTAAGCTGGACAAAGTCAACTGCCGAGGCATGGGGGAGGAGCTGGGTAGAATTGACTGGAATGGGGTCTAGAATGAAAAACAGTAAAACAGCAATGGCAGGTGTATCTGGGAGTTAATTCAGGAGACACAACGGAGATTCTTCCCGAGAAAAAAGAACAATGGTACAAGGGTCGATGAAAGAACCTTGGCTGACTAGGTTAAAAATCAGTCAACACCATGTTATAGTCCAACAGGTTTAATTGGAAGCACACCAGCTTTCAGAGTGCGGGTCCTTCAACAGGTGTTTGTGTAGGAAGTCAGGGACAGAATAAAAGCAAAAGAGCAAGCGTATAACGTGACGAAGAGCAGAGGAAATCCTACGATTTGGAAGCTCACAAAGACCAACAGAGGACAACAAAATAATAAATATGGAGGGAGGAGATTAAATATGAGGGTAAGCTTGCCAGTTATATCAAGGAAACTTGTAAGATTTTCTTTAGGCATAAAAACGGTAAAAGCGAGACAAAAGTGGACATTGGGCTGCAGGAAAATGGCACAGGACAGATAGTAGTGGGGAACAAAGAAATTGCCGAGGACACGAATAATTTCCCAATAGTTCAAGAATATGAAGGAGCAAAGCTCAGTATGTCATCCATCGCCAAGGCAAACAGGGTATAAAAGCTAAATCGGCTGAACATGGTTAAATCACCTGGACTAGAAGGACTACAACACAGAGTTCTAAGGGAGAAAGCTCAGTGGTAATGGAGGAGTTAATAGTGACCTTTCCGGAATCATTAGAATCAGGGAATGTCCCAGAGGACTGGAATAACGCTAATGTAAAATCCCTATTTAAAAAGGGAATAAGGCTGAAGTCGGAAAATTACAGACCAAATAGCCTAACCTCAGTCGTGGGTAAGATCCTGGAACCAATCGGGAAGAATAAGGTTTCTGAATGTTTGAAGGTGTATAGTAAAAAAGGGCAAAGTTAGCATGGTAACATCAAGGGGAGGTCATGCCTGACGCATCTGCTCGAACTTTTTGAGAAAGTATCGAGCAGCTTAGACCCAGGAACGCCAACGGATGTTATTACCCGGACCTCAAGAAGGCTTTTGACGAGTGCCACACAGAAGACTATTGATTAAGATAAGTGCCCATGGTGACAGAGTTGAAACTTTATTGCTGGAACAGCACAGCAGGTCAGGCAGCATCCAGGGAACAGGAGATTCGACGTTTCGGGCACAGGCCCTTCTTCAGGAATGATTCCTGAAGAAGGGCCTGTGCCCGAAACGTCGAATCTCCTGTTCCCTGGATGCTGCCTGACCTGCTGTGCTGTTCCAGCAATAAAGTTTCAACTTTGATCTCCAGCATCTGCAGACCTCACTTTCTCCCCATGGTGACAGAGGCAAAGTGCTATCATGGATAGAAGTTTCGCTGTTTGGCAAAAAGCAGGTAGTGGGGAAAAAAATGGTCCTTCTGAGGATGGCAGCCTGTGACAAAATGTGTTCTGCAAGACTCAGTGTTGGGACAATTTTTCACATTGTACATTAATGATCTAGAGGATGGAACGGAGGGCATTCTGGCTAAGTTTGCAGACATTAAAAAGATATGTAGAGGGGCAGGTAACACTGAGGAGGCAGCGATGCTGAAGAAGGATTTGGACAGGTTACGAGAAGTACAAAGCAGAGGCAGATGAAGTAAAACATGCGCTAGTATGAGGAGAAAGTGAGGTCTGCAGATGCTGGAGATCAGAGCTGAAAATGTGTTGCTGGAAAAGCGCTGCAGGTTAGGCAGCATCCAGGGAACAGGAGAATCGACGTTCCTGAAGAAGGGCTTATGCCCGAAACGTCGATTCTCCTGTTCCCTGGATGCTGCCTGACCTGCTGCGCTTTTCCAGCAACACATTTTCATGCGCTCGTATGAGGTCATGCATCTTGGTACGAAGAATAGAGGCATGGACTATTTACTAAATGGGGAGAAAGTTCAGAAGTCTGAAATGCAAAGAGACTTGGGAATACTAGTCCAGGCGTCTCTCAAGGTAAACTTGCAAGTCGAGTCAGTAGTTTGGAAGTCAAATACAATGAAGGGATTTATTTCGAGAGAATTGAAGTTAAAAGCGGTGATGTACTTAAAAGGTACTAAAAAGCTCTGGTCAGGTCACATTTAGGTTATTGTGTGCAATTTTGGGTCTTATATCTCAGCAGATATGTAATGGTCGTGGAGCGTGTTCAGAGGAGGTTCACTGGAATAGTCCCAGGAATGAAATGCTTAACATATGAGGAACGTTTGAGGGCCTGGGTAGATACTCGATGGTGTTTATAAGGATGAGGGGGAATCTAATTCAAACTTACAGAATACTGAATGACCTGGACAGAGTGGATTTTGGGAAATTGTGTTCATTGGTAGGAAAGACTAGGATCCGAGGCACAGACATAGACCACAGTAACAACCTTTTAGAACAGAGATAGCGAGTAACTTCTTCAACCAGAGCATTGTGAGTCTACGGAATTCACTGCCACAGAAGACTGTGGAGGCCAGGGCATTGAGTATACTTCAACCTGCATAGGTAGGTTCTCGATTGTAAAGAGGATCAAGGGTTATGGGGAGAATAGGTTTGAGAAATTCATCAGCTTTGATTGATGTTTGAGCAGACTGGGTGGGCTGATAGGCCAAGTTTCTACTCCTATATCTTTTGGTCGTACGATCTTTAGTAATATTTGCTCTCCTCAGTCCTCATTGTAGATTTATACTTGAATCTGATCTTCACATGATTTACAAAGAAAAACGTTCTAATACTGATGACTGAGCAATATCATGTTCCCTCACTCTCGTCTCAGCAGCCATGTCCCTCATTCTGTCTGTTTTCTGTCTCCACCCCAATGCCATAACCACATTGTAATTGAAGTCCAGTAAGTAGCCCTTCATCACAGTTGATTGACATTAATAAATCAATAGCATGACCCTCACCTGCCCTCTCTGACTCTGAGTAACAATCTGAATTGCATTTGTCAGGGACAATTCTCTGTTAACATATCCATGCCGTTTGCCTGTTATAACCCCATGTTGTCTTCGGCATATTTTCCTGTCAGATTATCGAGTATAAACATTCTCTCAATGCTTTATTTATATTGTAATGACTGATCACTAGTTGCAGGCTGTACCTTTCCACTTATAAACAGAGAAACTCATTCATGTTCTGACAATCCTCTGTGATTACTCCCATATCCAATTCAGATTGAATGATAACACGCAATAAATCTACCATCTCCAACATTCCTTCCCTCAGTCACCCTCACATGTCCCACTCCGAATGTGTAACATTCATACGTTATTTTGAAATTTACTAATAACTGTATTGAATTGAAAGGGGTGAACTGGAGCTATTTGTTCAGCGACTATGATTAATGTCAGTCGCTGTGGATCCTAAATGTGTCACTGGAGAATTAGCCTCTTCTTCAAATAAGGACTGGGTTCGATGTGATATCCCATAGTATGAGCAGGAGCATCACCGACAGCAATAACAGGGATCAGCAACTCCAGAGAGAGAGGAAGGAGAGATCAGCTTCTGAGAACAACAGACTGGAATATTCCAAAAATGGATCAGAATCTGAGAACATTTGACTGGAATGTTCCAATAATGGACAGGAGTTTATCCGAGAGGCTTTACTACCTTTCTCAGCCTTGGATATCATTAGCATCGCGGATCGAAGATATACTTTGGATTACTCAAGGTGGTTACTATCCCATCCTCGCTATAGGTGGTGTTTCTATTAAGTCATTCTCTTTGTCTAATATACCGGGCTGAACTGTGTTTCTGCTCATGTTAGGTAAATTTTGAAAAAAGGGAAATCAGTGTCTTCACTTCCAATCAAAAATTCCTTTCCTGATAAACTCTATGAAGCAAATTACTATTTATAAATTGCTCACTGATATGCGAGGAGGAACTAGACTGTTCTCAAACTCCATAATCCTTCTAGCCCTGCAGAGATCTACACTTCCATATCCTCCCCACTCACCAATCCGGCCCAGTATCACAATTATGATGTCCCAGTCTAATCGTCACCCTCTGTGCAACTTCTGAATAAACTTCTTTATTTGTGCCACTATGAAAAATGGATTCATCTGTTTCAAGTCCCTTCTAACCACATGTCCATGACAAGACAATTGTACTTGAGATGTTTAACCTGTTCTCTCCACAGAATCTGTCAGACAGGAAGATAGTGCGTGGTGGTCAAGTCATTGACTCTTCATGTAGAAGCACAGAATAATGATCTGTTGATGTCTCATAAAGCAAGTTGACGTAATTTAAAAGAAACCATTATTATTTGTAATAAACAGAAGCCCATCTGCTTGCGTCATGTCCTTTAGAGAAGGCAATGGGTTATCCTTCCTTGGTCAGGGCTCCGAGTAACTGCAAACCCACAGAAATGTGGTTTACTCTTTACTGTCCAGTGGAACAGCTGAACCAGTCACTCAGTTCAAGATAGGGATAATATGCTTTTCTGACCAGGGCTTCATATACCTCGTGAAAAATAACAAAAGTAAAGATAACTCCCTTCTGCTTCCTGTTTCCCATATTCCTACTGCTCATTTCCATCAGGTAGGCGACTATTCCTTATTTTAGGTGTATTCCATCTCATTGAGTCTGTCCCCGACAGTGATGTCCATCTCGATAGGCACCTCTGGTGCTGGTTCTATTGACACTGACATACAGATGTAAGGAAGTTGTAAATTTCGCATCACTGGCAATATATAGAGAATGACGCTTTTTACCCCATAAGAACGAAATGGAGATGGCGAAGTGAGGGAAAGTAATTATTGTGATCATCCCTGAGAGTGTTGTTGAGGAAGTTTTTGGGATATTGTCCACAGATTTTCTCTCCTTTATAAGGAATGATCTCCTTACCACAGACAGAGTGCAAAGGAGTTCCACCAAACTAATCCCTGGGATGATGGTACCATGAGGAGTGAGTGAAGATTAATCTGTCGCACTGTGAGAGAATAAGATGGGATTGCATTTGACCTTCCGGAGGATGGACAATCTCACATGATGTTCTAAACAGACACTGATGCGGTGATAAATCCCACGGCTTCTTTCTTTACTATGTTTATGAAATTCCAGATACTTTTAGTCCCTCTGAGAACATTCCCCCCAACCACGCACACTCCCCATATCAATGAGAGAGCAGGAAATCCAGACACTGAACTAAAAACTCCACATATTAATACAGTGCATTTGGTGTGTGATCCCGCACTGAACGTAATGTTAGCCACAATACCGTCAATCTAAAACAGTTAACTATTCCCACCAGCTCATGACCCCCACGGAGAACATAGGTCTGCCTTTTCGGAGATGGAAGATGTCTCCAGAAAACATCTCGCTTCCCTCCTCACTGCCAGCAAACCACATTAAAGTAGCACATGTTCCAGAGACAATGGAGCCACGATGAACTTCATGATCTGCTCCTGTGATTTGTCATGTTGGAGCATCAGTGACATCCTCCTTTTCCTGTATAAGTCTTTGCGAGGGAAAATGACCGCTTCCTGGTCCCGTCTAACAGTTTCGAGAGACTGTCTGGGCTCGACCTGTTCCTGTTTAACAGTTTTATGTGCTGACCCGACCCCTCTTCTTCCTATGAAATAGGCAGGAGTATTGAATGTACTGCGACTCTTCCCGTTTAGTAGTGTCGATGGGCTGAAAGCTAGCTCATATTCGTGTGTAACCAGCTTGAGATGCTGAATGAGCTCCTTTGTTAACTCTGGAAATGTGCAGTGTCTGGCCGTGCTGTTACGTGAATGTTACCGACACCTTAACAGCACAAACTGGAATGCTGTCCGGGTCTTGCTGCACATGGACACAGACTGCTTCAGGAGATGAAGGGGGGAAATGTTCTGAACATTGTGTGATCTTCAGTGATCATCCCCATTTCTCACGTCGTGATGGGGAAGGAAATTGATGACGCAGCTGAAGATGATTGTGTCGAGGAAGCTACCCTGAGGATCTCCTGTAGGGATGTCCCGGGACTGAAAGGATTGATGTCCACCAACCATGAACATCTTCCTCCGACCCCCAATGGAGAGATTGTGACTGATTCCTATTATATTTAATTTAGTCAACGTTTCTTGATACCATCTTGAGTCAACTCCGGTCTTGCTATCAGGGTCTGTCACTCTTACATGAGCTGCTGTGTTCACCTCTTTTGAACATACAAATCGGTTATTGTATATGTTTGGCGAGTGTAACCTTCTCACAGAGGATAGTAAATGTCAGGAATTATCTGGTCCAGAGAGTTCAGGACTCTAGATCACTGCAAGTATTTACAGAAGAGGTAGGTGGGCTTTTGACCTGCCATAAAATTGAGGGATGTGAAGAACTGGGAAATAAAGCAGAGTTGATAACAACAGTGGATCATCCATAATCTTATACAATGGCACGGCAGGCCTGATCATCCGAATTACAATCCGATCCTGTTCCTTAAATTCTCATATTCTGTAATTAGAAAGTTATTGGTTGTAATTTTCCCAAACATTCCATCATTGGACGTTGCAGTTAGAGAGAGCATAGCATTTTATGAGTCATCTCTGGGTGAGGTATGGGATTGTATTCACAATGAATCTGGATCTGCACCATGACCAACAAATGAAGCACAAGTTGCAGAGAGGAGACATTCTAGAAACAGACCAGAGGCGTTTTTTGAGCACAGGCTGGGTTTTGAATTAACATTTTTCAACCCACGCCAAACAGTGTGTGACAATTGTGAGGGACAGAAGGAGATCCTGTATTACTGTGGACCAGGTATTTAGAGCAATTGGCCTCCATCTACTCCTGTGCAGGAGCTGAGCGGCTGAATGGAATATAGGAACATCGGGCTGAGGAATAGGAGTCGACCTTTAGGCTCTTTGTCTTTGCTCTGCCACGCACGAAGATCGTAGCTGATCTGATTGTAGTCTCAGCAGTACTTCTTTTGTACGTGCACCATTTTCCTACATTCACTTGATATTTAACAGACACAACTTGAATAAATGTAAACATCCAGGCACCACAAACCTCTGGGGAAGGAATTCCCACTTGAACAGCCCTTCTAGAATTTGTGATTCGTGCTCCAATCAATGTTGCAGGGTCAGTGTTTCCTTTTGCAGTCACACTGCCCCACTGTTTACAACAAATTTCAAAGTTTAGTGATATAGCTAATGATATAAATGTCAGCTTGGCTCATCTTCTAGAAAAATGTGAAACTCGCACACACACATCTTAAGGCAAAACAGAAAAATGAAAGCTTTCCAGAGTTTCGTAATAGTTGAACTTCTAACAAGTGGATAGATGACAGACTGTCCCAAATGTTATTCTGTCCTCTGAAGTTATTAGATTAGATTCCATACAGTGTGGAAACAGACCCTTCAGCCCAACAAGTCCACACCGACCCTCCGAAGATGAACCCACCCAGTGCCATTGCTCTCTGGCTAATGCACCAAACACTCTGGGCAATTTAGCATGGCTAATTCAACTGACCTGCACATTTTTGGACCTGTGGGAGGAAACCAGACCACCCGAAGGAAACCCACGCAGACACGGGGAGAAAATGCAATCTCCACACAGACAGGCGCCCGAGGCTGGAATCAAACCCGAGACCCTGGTGCTGTGGGGCAGCAGTGCTAACCACTGAGCCACCATGCCGCCCATTCTGCTTTGTCAAGTTACTTGTGATGTGATTTCTCCCCAGAATAGTTGGATTTAGCTGAATTCCCTTTGCTTCAGACGGTATAGAGATTCCAATGAACCTGTCATCTGGAATACTCCACAACTCATCATGTAGAGGTGAGTCAGGAATTTACTGTTGTCAGTTGGAACAAAAGAAGACAGAGGGATCAATCGGCTGCTGTTTCTCAGGCAGGGAACATTGTTCTCCCTCTCTGTGTTGAAATATGCAATCATTTCAACTGAACACCAACCTGGACCGTGTGCGCTCGTCTGGAATGGATCAGAATGGACGATAGGCAAGTGCATCATTGCTGTTGTTATACACAGTGCCTTTCATTAGCAAACGAGAAAATTCCTGCTTTTTAATTTGATGATATTTTGGTATGCATATGCTTAATTTTTAAAAATCGTTTGATGTCTTCATAGTATCAGTGCTAAAATCAATACATTTTATTCTTAAAATTTATTCCATAGTTTTTGCCTCCCTGAGAAGAGAAAATGTGCATCTAGCTGATTTTTTTCAAAATCGTGTATGCTTCAAAAAGATTTCTCATCTAAGTCCAAAACTGATAATGTTTCAGAACAAAAGGCCTTCATTCCAGGAAAGTGTGAACAAAACACTATTGATAAACTTCAAAAACTTATTTTTAGGTTAAGGGATCAATACTGCACATAATGTGCCAGATGAGGTATTAACAACGCCCTGTCCAGATGTAGACTCGAAAAATGTGATGTTTGAAAAGCACAACAGGCCAGGCACACCCAACGAACAGGAGGCTCGATGTTTCGGGCAAATTCCTGATGAAGGACTTATACCCATGACGCCAAATTCTCCTGCTCCTCGGATGCTGCCTGATTGGCTGAGCTTTTCCAGCCTCACACTGTTCAACTCTGATCTCCAGCATCGGCACTCCTCACTTTTACCGGTACAGATGCAGTAAAACTTTCCTCATTAAACGTCGTACCCTTTGCCAGAAACACAATCATTCCACTTAGCTTTCAAATCACTTACAGCAAGTGCAGACTAACTACATATGATTCGTGTACCAGGATCATGAATACCGTCTGTATCTCAGAGCTCTGCAATTTCTCTCCACTTAAATTGTTTACCATTGTTTTATCGTTCCATCCAAAATAGACAACTCACATTATGCTATATCTGCTGAAGGTTTGCTCACGAACCTCCTTTTGCCTATATCACATTGATGACACACGACCTCCATTTGATGACATACTGGACGATCAGCTTGGTGTTTAAGCTAATTGGGCTTTGATATATTCAGTCCCTTCCTCCAGATCTTTGATACAGATATTGATCATTGATCATCCCATAGTGATCTCTGAGGCACTCCACCAGTTACAGCTTTGTAATGTGAAAATAAGCATTTATCTTTACTCTCTATTTCCTGTTAGCAACAGCTTCCTGTGTAGCAGCTCAGATGTTTACATGGTGTCCTGTGCAGCAAAATGTACTCCATGAGCTGAAATGATTCGTTCTATTTTCCTCTGTAACTCGTTAAATAGGCAGAATGGTCTCCTCCAGACTCATGGTAACGATAATGACTGGCTGAATGAGGTGGCCCACTATCTCTGTCACAGCTTCGAGGGGTGGATGGAGGTCACAAAACCTGGGGTAGTGGCAGCAGTATATCCCTGTAACAGCATCGAAGGGTGGCTTGAGGGAACAACACATTGGGTAGGCCCAGCAGTATATCTCTGTAACCGCATCGAAGGGTGGCTTGAGGGAACGACACATGAGGTAGCGGCAGCAGTATATCTTTGTTACAGCCTCGAGGGTTGGATTGAGGGAACAACGCATTGGGTAGGGGCAGCAGTATATCTCTGTAACAGCATCGAGCGTGGATTACGAGAACAACACATTACGTAAGGACAGCAGCATGTTTCTGTAACAGCCTCGAAGGTGGATTGAGGAACAACACATGGGGTTGGGGCAGCAGTTGGCCATTTGGCGCCACCACTCAGAATGCTTATGACTGATCCGATTGTGTTTGACCATTGTCTCCTGTCTGTTCCTAATAAATATTGACTCTTCTGTCCAGCAAAGATCAATCGAGCTCAGCTTTGAATATCTTCAAAAACCGAGTCTTCACTGCTCCCTGAGGCTGAGGACCTGACAGATAGTTCAACATTAAAGTGAAAGTGGCGACCTCATTTCAATGTGGAACCTGTTATTTTAAACTGGGTTAACCTAACATGAAATCGCCACGTCTGTTGAAACACAAGAACAGAATAATTAGGCATAAACATAAACTATTCAGCCCTCTAAACCTGTCCAATAGGACCACTGACTCTTTTCAATTAAATATGTATTAAACTCATTCTCTGCTCCTGTCTCAGGAAGAGAATAACTGATAGCATGACACCACAAGAGCATTAAAAACGCAGAATTATTCCATTCGGCACATCGACTCTGAATGCCATTAAATAGTGGCATAGAAATTTCTCAACATCATTCTCCTGACAACTCTCTGTAACTCTTGACATGCTTATTCATCAAAAACCTATCTATCTCTGTCTTATAAGCACTAGTGTCTGTGTCTCTGTGCATCCGTGTGTGCACTTGTGTGTGTTTGTTCATGTGTCTGTGTGTTTGTGTATTTATGTGCTGACATCGGTTCATCTGTGTATTAGCCTGCGCGTTTTACTTGTGCTTGTGTCTATTTGTCTGTGACTGTCTATGTCTCCGTATGCCACTACTTGTGTGCGGTTCTATCTCCGTGTATGTACTGTGAGTGTCAGTATATTAGCGTGTTTACATATGTATCTGAATACTTTTGTGTCTGTATCTCTCTGCAATGAGATATTTGTTGTTTTGGGAGGGAGGAAATTGTGAGAACAAACAGAATGGTTTAAGTGCGAATTGCCCTTCACTGAATATTGATTTTTTACTCAGTTGGAGGGGCATGGATGTCACGGAATCTCCAGACGACACGTCCCGGTCCACTCCGGCTCATACCAGTGTCCTCCCAACATGGCTGGGGGGGGGGGGGGGGGGGTGGTGGATGAGGGATCAGATATCGGGTGCTCCACAATCTGGTCTGGCCCTTTCTCTCCTATTACAGTCCGTTTCTCCTGGAATGGAGAAAGGGGGGAGGGAGTGATGGTGGGAATGTGTGGCCCTGCTGTTAGTGCTGGTGTAGGTGGAGGGGGAGTGGGAATGGTGAGGTGTCCGGAGGGAGTCAGTCCACAGTGTTGTATCCATGCAGGGTTATTAGTGTTGGGAGTACAGTGGAGGGAGAGAGAGCGCGCGGGGTGGGGGCGGGGTGGGGAGGGTGCTGAATTCAATAGTGAGAGTAGCAGTGCGTGATCCTTATTTGGAGATGGAGTGTGAGCCTTGTTAGGGGTTAGGTGCTATAACAGGTAGTGAGTGTGAGGGAACAGAGAGAGTACGGTGACAATTAATCTGACAGAGTGGGGAGGATATTGATACTTGTCCTGTGATGCTGGTCATTTCTTCAGATCATCTCAGCGTCGAGATGACCCTGCCCGAATGTCTTGTCCAAGTCTATCACTAATAACGCCACAGACCCTGTCCCTCAGATTCCACAGAATCAGTTTTGGTGGATCTTACAAATAGGAAAGAGAACCAAGCATTGGTGTATTATGTATCTAAACCACTGCTCTCGTGCAAATTCTGTGCAATGTATACTCTGGAAATTAGAGATACAAATATTGTGGGTGCTGCAGTATAATTGCATGATCTCAAATTTCACCCTAAACTGCGTTAACTAAGTGACTGCTAATGTTATGAAAAATGAATTCCATAAGCGTATGACAGGTTGGTTGAAGAGTACGTTGTGACTCATTAGTAACCTTGATCTGAGGGCGAGAGACGTTAATATGTTGTATTTTACGCGGCGCCTGCATACAATATAGAACCATTGAGCATGAAGTGGTAGACACGCCATGGTTGTTAGAGTCATAGAATTATGGAGCCCTGCAGCATGAATACAGGCCCTTTGGACCAAAGTGGTCCGTGCCGACCAAAATGTCCATCCTGCTAATTCCATTTCCCTGCCCTTGCCCTTATTCTTCTAAATCTTTCCTGTCCGCGTATTTGTCTAAAAGCATTTGGAACATTTTGAACCGCTGTCTGCTAATTCCATATGTGTACCATTCTCTGCATAAAAACGTTGGTGCTCAGGATACTTTTTATTCTTTCACCTCTAACCTGATGTCTTCTAGACCTGGATTCCCAAAACTGGCAGAAAGAATGAGTGCATTCACCTTATCCATGCATCTCATGATTTTATACTTTTCTATACGATTTCCCCTCAGTTTTTTACACTCAAAGGAAAATGTTCTGGCCGGTCCAAACTCTCGCTACAACTCAGACCGTCGAGTACTGGCAACATCCTTGTAAAGTTCTTCTGTCCTCTTTCCAGTTGAGTCACATCCTTCCTATGGCAAAGTGAACAAAACCGAACACAATACTCCAAGTGCATGTTTCACCAGCGTCCTGTCCAACTGCAATATAACTTGCCAACTTCTATACTCAATGCCCGGACTGATGGAGGCCAGTGTGCCAAAAGCCTTTTTCACTGCCCTGTCTACATGCAACTACTCTCAGAGAACCACGGACCTCAGCTCCAAGGTCCCTCTGTTCCTCTTCACTCCTTCAGGGTCTAACATTCACTATTAAACTCCAACCTGGATTTGACTTTCCAAAATGCAACACCCCACATATATCTATATTAATCTCCATTTGCCATTTCTTGGCCCACTTCCCCAGCTGTTAAAGGTCCTGCTCCAATTTCTGATAACCTTTCTCAATGTTCACAGTCTTGCCTATTTTATTGTCATCATCCTAATTACTAATCATGCCTTGTGCATTCTCATCCAAATCATCGATATAGATAACAAACAGTAATAGGCCCAGCACCGACCCCTGAGACACTCCACGAGTCACAGGCCTCAAGTACAACAAGCATCCTTCCAGTATTAACCTCTGCTTTCTACCATCAAGCCAACTGAGTATCTAATTTGCTAGATCCCCCTGGATTCCATGCCATCGAACCTTTCAGAGCAGCCTATCACGTGGAACATTATCAAAGGCCTTTCTGAAATCTAGATAGACTACGTCTACCACCCTACCCTCATCAACATTCCAGGTCCCTTCCTCAAAAGAACGCTAAAGAATTGTGAGCCATGATATCCTATGCACAAGGCAGTGCTGACTGCTCCTTCTGAAACAGTGTCTTTTCAAATGCATGTATATGTTATCTCTCAGGACCTTCTCAAGGAAATTGCACGTCACAGTTGTTAAGCTAACTGGTCTATAGTTCACAGGTTCTTCTTCGCAGCCCTCCTTGAGCAAGGGCACAACGTTCACGACCCTTTAGTCTTCCGGGACCTTCCCCGTGGCCAGCGATGATGCAAAAACGATCAGCCAGGATCCCTGCAATATCTTCTCTCGCTTCTTGCTGTGTTCTTGGATACACCTGGTCAGGATTATGAGATCTCCAGAAATACTGCAATGACTGACAAATATGTCTATTTCTTTAAGGTAGAATCACCAAAGAAAGGGCAAGTGACTTAATGAATGTTAACATAATAAATTAAAGATTATATTAATCATAGGTAGTGAGTTCAGAAGAATTTTAGACATTGTGGAAACCGGAGAATTCTCAGAAATTTGTTTGTGTGGAGTTTGCATATTCTCCCCGTGTCTGCGTGGGTTTCCTCCGAGTGCTCTGGTTTCCTCCCACAGTCCAAAGATTTACAGGTTAGGTGAAATTGACATGCTTATTTGCCCAAAGTGTTCAGGGATGTGCAGATTAGGAGCATCAGTCGCAAAATGTAGAATTGGATGGGAATGGGTCTGGGCGGTTACTCTTCGGAGAGGCAGGGTGGACTTGTTGGGCCCAAGGACCTTTTCCACACTGCGGGCTTTTAATGATTCTGTGAAAGAAGAACACGAAGACTGCATAAATCTACAATCTGTATTGCAAAGAAAGCAAAATAAAAGCAAGGTCAAATGTGGAATTTTGTAATCGGGAGAGGAGAGGTTATTGTGGAGAACAGGGAAATTGCCAAGAAAGTAACCAGTTACTTTGCATCTGTCATCTGTGGCACAGTGGTTAGCACTACTGCCTCACAGCGCCAGAGACCGGGGTTCAATTCCCGCCTCATGCGACTGACTGTGTGGGGTTTGCACCTTCTCCCCGTGTCTGCTTTGGTTTCCTCTGGGTGCTCCGGTTTCCTCACACAGTCCAAAGATGTGCAGGTTAGGTGAATTGGCCATGCTAAATTGCCCGTAGTGTTAGGTAAGGGGTAATTTATGGGTAGGTGTGGGTTGCGCGTCGGCGGGTCGGTGTGGACTTGTTGGGCCGAAGGGGTTGTTTCCACACTGTAAGTCATCATCATCTAATCACGGAGGATGATCCATAAAATCGCTGAGAAATACGAAATGATCACATGGAACTTGTGGAACTAAAGACATAAAGTCAATTCATATCAGTAACAAGGTAGAAGTTGAAGTCTAGCATACTAGTAGTGTAGCTGGTTTTAGCATTGCTAAGTCTGGTGAGCCAATTGTACTTCGTATCAAAATATTAGAAATAAGTCAGCAATAAACGCATTAATTGTGCTGTCGATGACTGTTTTATTTTCCTGTATATTCTGCAGAGGCTGGAAGTTAGTAAATGTGTTCCAAGCATTGTAGATGAATGGAAGGAATTCAAGTATCTGCAAAGGGAAGAAGAGATAGTGTGGAGAACTGCAGACCAATTAACTTGACATCTGTAGGGAAACCGATGGAATCTATTATGTAGGATGTGATATTGGATAGTTAGAAATTAACAGCAACATTGGAGAGAATCAGTATACACTGACAGAGTCTGACAGAGTCTTCATCCTTGACAAATTTCAGAATGATTTGAACTTGTTTATTGCAACATAGAAATGGCGTATTTCGATTTTCAGAAGGCTTTTTTATAAGAACTCATGCAGTGAATTCATAAATAATGTGAATGGTAATTGGAGGAATATATAGAAGTGGAAAGTTAAAGTCATGTTCGCCTTCATTTAAGAGAATCAGAAGATAGTCGGAAGGTTATGTTGAAGCAGTTTCACAGCTTGCTAATGAAACTGTACATAGAGTATTGAGTCCAGTGTTGGTGATCCAATCGGAGAAAGAATATACTGACCACGGAAGGTGTGCAATGGACATTCTCCAGATTAATCCCTCAGATGGCGAGATTGCCTGTGTTCTTTAGAGTTTCAAAGAATGAGAGGTGATCATAGTGAAATTTAGAAAATGTCACTAAACATATGACAAGGTGGAAATAAACAGGATTTTTCTCTGGCTGTCTACTTTACGTTTAAGGCAAATAATGGCAGGTAAAGGATGGACCATTTCAGACTGCAATAAGAAGGCAATTCTTCATTTGAAGTGGACTAACGAACACAGAGACATGGAAACCTGCTGGCAGGAAAAGATTAGGGAGAATCCCCAGATATTCTACTAGTACGTCAAGTGGAACAGAATAACCAGGGAACAGGTAGGAATCATTAGTGACTTGCCAAATTGCATCCAAATCAACTTAGTAGTAGGAGACAGAATGTCTGCTGGTAGAAGTCTGTTTGTTTGACTGGAGACCAGCATCCAATCGTGTACTACAGGGATCAGTGCTGTGTCCCATATTATTTGTGGTTCGGAGATGCCAGTGCTGGACTGGCTTGCACAATGTTTAAAAATTACAGAACACTAGATGATAGTCCAACAGTTTATTTGGAGGCACGACCTTTCGAAAAGCATAATCACGTGATAAAGAAGCAGCGCTGCGAAAGCTCGTGGGTCCAAATAAAACTGTTGGATTATAGCTTGGTGTTGTGTGATTTTTAACGTTATTTTTTGTAGTATTCATAAATGATGCAGCTGTGAATATGGAGGGGGTTGGGGTGAGTGTGATAAATCAATTTGCGTTTGACACAAAGTTAGGCTGGTTGGTTGGCAGTGAGAAGGAAGGCCTTATATTACAGGAAGATACTGATGGAATGATCAGATGGATGGATCAGTGGCCGGTGGAATGTAATCCTGATAAATATGTGGTGATGTACTTTGGAAGAGGAACCAGACGGCGGGGGGATGGGGGGGGGGGGCGGGGGGGGGGTGCTCAATGAATAGCACCACACTAGGAAGCTCAGAGGGTGCTTCTCCACATATCCCTGAACGTGATTAAACGGGTTAATGCACAAGTTGACAAAGCATAGTGACCATAAACATAGCCTTTATTCATGGAGGCACAAATTATAAGAGCTATGTGGAACTTTGGTTAGGCCAAATGGAATACTATGTACAGTTCTAGGAGTCACATTACAGGAAGTATGTGATTGCACTGGAGAGGGTGCAGTCGAGATTCACCAGGATGTTCCCTTGGATGGAGTAGATCAGCTCGGGTTGTTTACTTTGAAGCAGAGAAGGCTGAGAGGGACGTGCTTCAGAAGGATAAGATTACCAGGGGCATGGACAGGATGGACAGATCGCAGCTGTTCCTTTCAGTCAAAGGGTGAAGAACAAGGGAGTATCATTTTAAAGTGAAGGGTTTGATGTTTAGTGAGGATTTGAGGATTGGTTTTCATTCAGAGGCTGTTGGGGTCAGGAATGCACTTCCTGAGAGGGCTGACGGCACAGGTAACCTCACAACCGTTAATAAATACATGGTCGTGTTTTTGAAGTGCCATAACATACATGGTTATGGGCCATGTATCGGAAAGTGGGACGAATGTAGATCGTGCTGTATTTATGACAGTACAGAGCCAGTGCTTCTGTGATTGTATGGGTTGGACGGTCAATCATTGAGTGGCATAAGTCAGGAATTGATGAGTTTCTGAAGAATGCATTATCTAGGGTTATAAAAGTGAACTTGTCTCCATGAGCTAGAACAGGGAAAACTAAAAGTCTCTAATGCCCTGCTCCCTTCCTGATGTTTCTGTGCAGTGTGCGGGAAAGCTCTGTCATTGTTGTCACAAGCTCATAAACATTAGGAAGGCAGCATCTGTCTGGTTGAAAGGACTGTGTTTCCCGTTCCCTTTTCCAAAGCTCGTTGCCGGTGTTCTGTCTGGGTTTATCCTTTAAGAACTCAGAGCAAGTTGATACAATTGAGTGTCTTGCTTGGCCGTTCCAGAGACCATTGCAGAGTTTATCACATGCCTGTTTGTCAGGAGACACTTGGAGGCCAGACCAGGAAGCACGGGAGATTTACTTCCTGAAATTACATTGGGGAAGGAACAGATGTTTACAATGGACATTAGATTCAAGGACAATATTACTGGCAGCAGATGTTATGTCTCTATATTTTGTTAATCGTTTTTAAATTCCACCAGCTGCCAGAGCATTATCCTGGTCTGGATCAGTAATCCAGTGACATTTCCAGTAATCCAGTGAAACAGCTTCCCAGCGACACGACTTGTTGTGCAGCACAATCTTCATTCCTATTGCAGGAATGGTGTCAGGGCCCATTGCCTTTGTCATATCTATTGTGTTCAGCTGTTTCTTCATGTCACGTGCAGCGAATCGAATTGGTTGAAGACTGGCATCTGTGATACTGTGGGCATCATGAGGAGGGTGAGGTGGATTATAGAATCAACACTTTTGGCTGAGGATGGTGCAGATACCACATCCTTGTCTTTCACACTGAAGTACAGGGCTGGGGATATTTATAGAGTCCTCTCCTCCAGTAAGTTGTTTATTTGTCCATCGACATTGATGACGGGATGTGGCTTGGCTGCAGAGTTTCGATCTTATCTGTTTGTCTTGGGATTATTTCCCTCTCTCCACCAGATGGTAGTTTAGCTGTTTATAATGTAACCAGTCAATTGCAGTAGCTTTAATGGGTTGTCATCAGGTTTAGATACACATGGTTCTGACTCTGGCATGTTCACCCAAACTCGTCACTGAACCATCACTCGGCTTGACGATAATGATAGAGTGATGGATTATCCTGGGGGAAAATGTTATGGATCGTGATTGAATGCAATTCTGCTGCGGCTGCGGCTGTGATCGACAGCATCATAAGATAACCCAATGTGAGCTGCAATATCTGCAAATCAATTCTACTGACTTTCCCCCGTTCACACCGAGACCCGTTCACCTATCAGCCCTGTACTCAGTGACGTAACCTGGTTTCTGATGAGCGAACACATCCAGTTTCCTAATCTCATTCTGATGAGGGTCTCACCCTGACGTCACGCCTCCAATTTGTTACATTACTCAGATACTTTAAAATATTACTCTGAATCGTTTCCTTTTCCATAATACCGTCTGCTGTGCTGAAGTGAATGTTTTTTTTTTCCTCTGTCTTTCTCCCTGACCATGATTAAGACCTCAGTCGTGTCAGCGATGCCAGCCTTATGTCGTTTCAGAGCCAATGAACTTGTGCACTTTGCGTTTTTGTTCAATTCCCAATGTACAGCGCTCTGTGCTGGACAGGGCGTTTGAGCAGATTCGACACACGTCTTTGGAAAATGTTCAAAAACAGAAATTGCTGAAGAAACTAAACAGGTCTGGCTGCATCTTGTGAAGGGAAAGCTGAGTTCATCTTTCGGGTCCAGTGACCCTACGACAAAGCTCCCACTTTCCAGAGCAATTTGTGCATTTTTTTTTCCAGTATCCATAGTTATTTGTTTAATTGAAAATTTGTGCTGTGCCTATTCATTTCTGGAGAAACTCAACAGGTCTGACAGCATCTACAGAGACAGAGAAACAGAGTTAGCGTTTCAAGTCCAGTCTGACACTTCCTCAGAACTGAAAATGATTGGAAACTGGGCATTTTAGTCCCGTGCCAGAGGTGGGGGGTAGGTGACAGCGAAAAGAGGGTGTAACAACAGATAAACAGGCTTTTAGCAGTGGTGAACGAGGGGATGATATAAAATGAGTTTAAATTAAGATGTGAATGGGGGAAAGGGGTTCTCTCTATTGAATGTAAGATAAAGAAGACACAACCACAGAAGGTCATACGGAGGCCAGGAGGGAAAATGTTGAACATGTGGTCTTATATAGATCTGGCCAGAGATACATTTTCGTTGTAGAGATCATCACCGCCGTCAGACAAAGGAATTCATGTGCTTGATGGCTTATTGGCACTAGTAATATTTTCATGCTGCCTCAGTATTGAAAGAAAAGAAGAAAACAAATAACAGTATGAAGTTTGGGCTGAGTATTGTTTACCTCACACTTTTAACATTGATTCAAATTTGCAGTGCTGATCTTTAAATGTTTGTTTTTGAAGTTATTATCAAATGGAGTGTAGGAGGGTGAGGGGTGACATTATAGAAATTTACAAAATCAGGGGAGGCATGGATAGGGTGAAAATCCAAGGTCTTTTCCACAGGATAGGAAAATTAAATCATAGAGCCATAGGTTTATGGTGGAATAGGGAAGATTTAAAAGGGAGGAAGAGGGAATTTATTTTACACAGAGGGTGATGTGTTTATGGAATGCGCTGCCAGAGGAAGACTGGCAGATGCAAGGGAGCAAACAGGTAATTTACACCAGCATTTTACATCGTTCCTCACAGGCGAAGGTGCTGTAAATATTTCAATGGTATAAACAAAATGATAATAGGAGGGATGATCTAGAACTCTCTCACAAAAGGAACAAAACATTTCTCAAACAGATAAGAGCAAGGGTAAACAGGTCATCTGCAATTCATAGCTTTTTTTAGAGAAGTGGTCACAGAGTGGCTGGTGGCACTGTGTGAAATATTCCATAACTCTCTGGATCAAAGGAGTGTTCCAGTGAAACTGGAGACCCTCCAATGTGGTGCCTGTGTTCAAGAAAGGAGCGAGACAGAAAGCAGGAACTACTTAGCCTAACCATTATTGCTGGGAATCTGTGAGAGCCTGTTATTAAGGAAGGGACTGCAAACCATATAGAAAAGATTCACAGAGAGTCAGCGTGGTCATGTTAAAGGCGAACTATATTTTGTCTGTAAAATAATGCAAAGGTTTTCTGGAGATCCATTAGAATGCAACAAGCGGCCTTGAAAAATGGGGATTGGTAGACATAGAGTCATCGACATGTACAGCATGGAAACAGACCCTTCAGTCCAACCTGTCCATGCCGACCAGATATCCAGTCTAGTCACACTTGCCAGCACCTGGCCCATATTCCTCCAAACTCTTCCTATTCATATATCCATCCAAATGCCTCTTAAATGTTGCAATTGTACCAGCCTCCACCACATCCTCTGGCAACTCACTCCATACACGTACCACCGTCTGCATGAAAAAGTTGCCCCTTAGGGCTCTTTTATATCTTTCCCCCTCACCCTAAACCTATAGCCTCTAGTTCTGGACTCCACGTCCCCAGGGAAAAGAGTTTGTCTATTTATCCTATCCATGCCCCTCATAATGTTGTAAACCCCTATAAGGTCACCCCTCAGCCTCTGACGCTCCAGGGAAAACAGCCCCAGCCTGTTCAGCCTCTCCCTCTTGTTCAAATTCTCCAACTCTGGCAAATCCTTGCAAATCTTTTCTGAATCATTTCAAATCTCACAACATCTTCCCAATAGGAAGGAGACCAGAATTGCACGCAATATTCCAAGAGTGGCCTAACCAATGTCATTTATAGCCGCAACATGACCTCCCAACTCCTGTACTCAATACTTTGACAAATAAAGGAAAGCATATCAAACGCCTTCTTCACTATCCTATCGACCTGCGATTCCAATTTCAAGGAGCTATGAACCTACACTCCAAGGTTTCTTTGTTCAGCAACGCACCCTGGTACCTTACCATTAAATGTAGAAGTTCTGCTAAGATTTGCATTCCCAAACTGCAGCACCTCGCATTTATCTGAATTAAACTCCACTTGCCACTTCTCAGTCCATTGGCCCATCTATTGTAATCTGAGAAAACCATCTTCGCTGTCCACTACACCTGCAATTTTGGTGTCATTTGCAAACTTACTAACAGTACCTCTTATGCTCACATCCAAATCATTTATGTAAATGACGAAAAGTAAAGGACCCAGCACCGATACTTGTGGCACTCCACTGGTCACAGGACTCAAATCTGAAAAACAACCTTCCACAACCACCATCTGTCTTCTTCCTTTGAACCAGTTCTGTATCCAAATGGCTAATTCTCCCTGTATTCCATCAGATCTAACCTTGATAATCAGTCTCCCATGGGGAACCTTGTCACCATCCTAACCCCCAGAACCCTGAGAGGAACAGCACCCCTGCTCATGACTCCAACCCCATTCCCCCCACCACCACACCCACTCCAGTTACACGATCCGCCCCCTCTCCCATCTCCACACTCACACCGGGTCCCAGCTCCCAGCCCTGCCGAGTTTTCACTATCCTTCCAGATCTGCCCCTCACGGAGGATGAAAGATCAGTCCATGGCAAAGGACTCGCCTGTATCACCCTCCGCCCACGCATCAATGAATTTAATACACGCCGTGTCGTCAAACTCTTCTTCTGCCACCTCCGTGCTCACTTTTATAATCAGGACCCCCGCCCACCTTCCGAGGACCCCTTCACCCACCTCCAACACGCTCCTTCCACCTGGACACCCCGTGCCAGCCTATTACCCGTCCTCAACCTCTTCGTTCCCATTTGCCACTGGGATGTTAACCGCCTCAACCTGTCTACCCCCTCCCCATTCCAAACTCTCACCCTCACAACGCGCAGCCCACCACTCCCACTGCTCCAATCCCGACCTCACCATTGAGACAGCAGACAAAGGGGGTGCAGTGGTAGTCTGGCGCACTGACCTCTACACCGCTGAAGCCAGACGCCATATCGAAGACACCTTTTCCTACCATCCCCTCGACCATGACCCCATTCCATCACCAAACCGTCATCTCCCAGACCATACAGAACCTCATCACCACAGGAGATCTCTCGCCCACAGCTTTCAACCTCATAGTCCGGGAACCCCACACTGCCAGATTCTACCTTCTTCCCATGATCCATAAGCCTGACCGCCCTGGCCGACCCATTCTCTCAGCATGCTCCTGCCCCACTGAACACATCTCTACCGACATCGACACTGTCCTATCCCCCCTAGTCCAGGAACTCCCCACATACGTTCGAGGCATCACCACGCCCTCCACTTCCTCTCAGACTTCGCTTACCCCGGCCCCCAACGCCTCATCTTCACCATGGATATCAAATCCCTATACACCTCCATCCGCCATGACCATGACCTCCAAGCCCTCCGTTTCTTCCTCTCCCGACGTCCCCAACAACACACTTCCACCGACACTCTCATTCGTTTGGCTGAACTGGTCCTCACACTCAACAATTTCTCCCTTGAATCCTCCCACTTCCTCCAAACAAAAAGGGGTAGCCATGGGCACCCGTATGGGCCACAGCTATGCTTGTCTCTGTTGGTTACGTAGAAAGGTCCATCTTCCATAGTTACACCGGCATCACTCCCCACTTCTTCCTCCGCTTTGTTGATGACTGAATTGGCGCTACTCGTGCTCACACAAGGAGATTGAGCAATTCGTCAACTTCACCAACACATTCCATCCTGCCCTTAAGTTTGCCTGGAGCATCTCTGACACCTCCCTCCCCTTCCTGGACCTTTCTATCTCCATTAATGACGACCGACTTGACACTGACATTTTTTCCAAACCCACCAACTCCTGCAGCTACCTGGAGTACACCTCTTCCCAACCTACCTCCTGCAAAAATTCAATCCCGTATTCCCAATGCCTCCGCCTCCGCCGTATCTGCTCCCATGATGACTAGTTCCACCACAGAACACACCAGATGGCCTCCTTCTTGAGAAACAGCAATTTCCCTTCCCACGTGGTTAAATATGCCCTCCAACGCATCTCATCCACATCCCGCATCTCCGCCCTCAGACCCCACCTCTCCAACCGTAACAAGGACAGAACGCCCAAGGTGCTCACCTTCCACCCTACCAACCTTCACATAAACCAAATCATCCGCCGACATTTACACCATGGTCAAACAGACCCCACCATCAGGGATATATTTCCCTCTCCACCCCTTTCCGCCTTCTGAAAAGACCATTCCCTCCGTGACTACCTGGTCAGGTCCACGCCCCCCTACAACCCACCCTCCCATCCTGGCACCTTCCCCCGCCACTGCAGGAATTGCAAAACCTGCGCCCACACCTCCTCCCTCACCTCCAGCCTTGGTCCCAAAGGAGCCTTCCACATCCATCAAAAGTTTAAAAGAACACCCACCAATATTATCTATTGTATCCGTTGCTCCCGATGCGATCTCCTCTACATTGGGGAGACTGGACGCCTCCTAACAGAGCGCTTTAGGGATCATCTCTGGGACACCTCCACCAATCCACCACACCGCCCTGAAGCCCAACATTTCAACTCTCTCTCCCACTCAGCCGAGGACATGGAGGTCCTGGGCCTCATTCACCGCCGCTCTCTCACCACCCAATGCGTGAAGGAAGAACGCCTAATCTTCTGCCTCGGAACACGTCAACCCCAGGGCATCAATGTGGACTTCACCAGTTTCTTCATTTCCCCTTCCCCCCTCACCCCTGCTCCAAGCTTCAAGCTCAGCACTGTCCCCATGACTTGTCCCACCTGCCAATCTTTCTTTCCACCTATCCACTCCACCGTCCTCTCTGACCTATCACCTTCATCCCCACCCAAATTCACACATTATACTCTTTGCTACCTTACACCACCCTCCTCCCTGACCTATCACCTCCATCCCCATCCCCATTCACCTATTTTACTCAATACTAAATTTCTCCCTACCCCCATCCTCCTCTCATTTATCTCTCCACCTTGCAGGCACTCTGCCTCTACTCTTGATGAAGGGCCTTTGCCCATAACGTCGATTTTCCTGCACCTCGGATGCTGCCTGAACTGCTGTGCTTTTCAAGCACCACGCTAATCTAGAATCTGGTTTCCAGCATCTGCAGCCCTTGTTTGAACCTTGCCGATCGCCTTACTGAAGTCCATATAGATCACATCTCTCTGCTCTGCCCTCATCAATCTTCCTTGTTATTTCTTCACAAAACTCAATCAAGTTTGTGAGAAATTATTTCCCACCACAAAGCCATGTTGACTATCCCTAATCAGTCCTTGTCTTTCCAAATACATGTACATCCTGTCCCTCAGGTTTTCCTCCAACAAAGTGCCCACCACTGAGGTCAGGCTCACCGGTTTATAGTTCCCTGGCTTTACTTTACCGCCCTTCTTAAAGAGTGGAACCACGTTTGCCAACCTGCAGTCTTCTGGCACCTCACCTGTGACTATAAATTTTACAAATATCTCAGCAAGAGGCCCAGCAATAATTTTGCAAGCTTCTCACAGAGTTCTCGTGTATACCTGATCAGGTCCTGGGGATGTATCCACCTTTAACCGTTTCAAGACATCCAGCACTTCCTCCTCTGTAATCTGGACATTTTGCAAAATGTCACCATCTATTTCTCTACCGTCTATGTCTTCCATATCCTTTTCCACAGTAAATGCTGATGAAAATATTCATTTAATATTTCCCCATTTTCTGTGGCTCCACACAAAGGCTGCCTTGCTGATCTTTGAGGGGTCCGATTCTCTCCCTAGTTACACTTTGTCCTTAATATATTTGTAAAAACCCTTTGAATTCTGATTAATTCTATTTGCCAAAGCTATCTCATGTCCCCGTTTTGCCCTCCTGATTTCCCTATTAAGTATACTCCTACTTCCTTTATATTCTTCTGAGGAGTCACTCGATCGATCCTGTCTATACCTGACATATGCTTCTCACTTTCTCTTTACCAAACCCTCAATTTCTTTAGTCATCCAGCATTCTCTATACCTACCAGCCTTCCTTTTCACCCTGACAGGAATATACTTTCTGTGGATTCTTGTTATCTCATTTCTGTAAGCTTCCCATTTTCCAGCCGTCCCTTTACCTGTGAACATCTGCTTCCAATCAGCTTTCGAAAGTTCTTGCCTTGTACCGTCAAAATTGGTCTTTCTCCAATTTAGAACTTCAACTTTTAGATCTGGTCTACCCTTCTCCATCACTATTTTAAAACGAATGGAATTATGGTCGCTGGCCCCAAAGTGCTCCCCCACTGACTCCTCAGTCACCTGCCCTGCCTTATTTCCCAAGAGTAGGTCAAGTTTTGCACCTTCTCTCATAGTTACATCCGCATACTGAATCATTAAATTGTCTTGTACACACGGAAGAAATTCTTCTCTATCTAAACCTTTAACACTATGGCAGTCCCAGTCGATGTTTGGAAAGTTAAAGTCCCCTACCATGACTACTCTATTATTCTTCCAGATAGCTGAGATCTCCTTACATGTTTGTTTCTCAATTTCCCTTTGACTATTCGGGGATCTATAATACAATTCCAATAAGGTGATCATCCCTTTCTATTTTCAATTGCACCCACATAACATCCCTGGATGTATTCCAGGAATATCCTCCCTCAGCACAACTGCAATGGTATCCTTTATTAAAAATGTCACTCCCCCTCCTCTCTTGCCTCCGTTTCCAGCATTCCTGCAGCATTTGTATGCAGGAACATTAAGCTGCCAGTCCTGCCCATCCCTGAGCCATGTTTCTATAATTGCTATAATATCCCAGTCCCATGTTCCTAACCATGCCCTCAGTTCATCGGTCTTTCCTGTTCGGCCCCTTGCATTGAAATAAATGCAGTTTAATTTGTTAGTCCTACCTTGTCCCTGCCTGCCCTGACAGTCTGACTCGCTTCTGTTCTCAACTGTACCAGTCTCAGATCGATCTCTTTCCTCACTGGGTCCCAAACCCCCCTCCCCACCACACACTACTTTAAATCCTCCCACGCAGTTCTAGCAAATTTCCCTGCTAGTATATTAGTCCCCTTCCAATTTCGGTGCAATCAGTCCTTCTTGTACAGGTCACTTCTACCCCAAAAGAGGTTCAAAAAATCCAAAAAAAATGAATCCTTCTCCCATACACCAGCTCCTCAGCCATGCATTCAACTGCTCAATCCTCCTATTCCTGCCCCCACTCGCTCGTGTCACTGGGAGTAATCCAGGTATTACTACCCTTGAGGACCTCCTTTTTAACTTTCTGCCTAACTCTCTGTAATCTCTCTTCAGAACCTCAATCTTTTCCCTTCCTACATCATTGGTTCCAATGTGGTAATGACCTCTTGGTGGCCCCTCTCCCCCGTGAGAACATTCTGCACCCTCTCTGAGACATCCTTCATCCTGGCACCAGAGAACCAACACACCATTTTGCTTTTTTTTTCTGCTGGCCACAGAAACGCCTGTCTGTACCTCGGACCACAGAATCCCCTAACACAATTGACCTCTTGGAAGCCGACGTACCCCTCGTAGCCACTCTCAATACCAGAAAATTGGCTGTTCGTGCTACGTTCCCCTGAGAATCCATCACCCCATACATTTTTCAAAACAGCATACCTGTTTGAAATGGGTATCACCACAAAAGGTGCCTACCTCTCTTACCCTTCCTGGAGATAATCCATCTATGTGACTGTATCTCAGACTTCACCCCCTTCCTATAACTGTCATCCATCACATCCTGTTGCTGTTGCAAATTTCGTCATCGCTTCTATCTGTCTCTCCAACCGATCCACTCAATGGCAAGAGCTGCTTACAATCTATACTGATAGCCTGACACGGGAGCTGAGCGCAATATACATCCGAGTTTGTGGATGACACTGACAACCAAAAGGCAGGCTGTTATTTAATGGAGATGACTCCCAAAAAAGGAGCAGTACAACGTATTGGACTGTTCCTGTATATGAAACGTAACGTCAGCATGCTGATGCAGAAATGTTGGTTCATTAGACTGGTTCCTGGGAAGAAAGGGTAGAATTATGAAATAAATCAAAAATGCTGAGACGATATTTCATTGTGGTTTAAATGATTGAGGGTGACATTAATGAAACGGACAAGATACAGAGGGGGCTTGACAAAGTAAGTGTTGAGAATGTAATTCCACACCAGGGCAGAGTCTGGAACACAGGGATGTAGATGCAGAAAAAGCAATATCGATTTCAAACTGAAACATAAAGAAATGTCTTCTTTCAGAAGGTAGTGAATGGCTGGAATTTCCTAACCCAGAGTTTTGTGGAGGCTGGGTCACTGAATGTATTTACAGACGGGGTTGATTGGTTTGTGACATTTCAGCGTTTTGAGGGATGCAAAGGGTTAGCAGGAAAGTGGAGTTGAGCCGTGGAGTAGATCAGCCATGTTCTTATTGAATGTCAGAGAAGGTTTGAGGGGCCAAATAGCCTGCTCCTGTTCCTATTTCGTATATTATTATTTATGCTTTTGGAAAATAGCTGGTTATTTTCATGACGTAAAATGTTGCATTCAGGGAGCGCAGATGTTTTTTCTGGGTTGATCTTGTGTGATGTATGGGGGCTTTATTCACTGCGAATCTGGGTCTGTAACATGACCCACATCTCGAGCAGAAGTTACAGAGAGGGGAATCCTGGAAACAGGGATTGGGGGGTGTCACTTCCTGACCCACCTTTGAATTTCCAAGTACATTTCCCAAACTGCACCAAACCATCTGGGTGGCCTCAGTCTGCTCCTGTACTGCAGGACCAAAGGGCTGAATGGAACATCAGAACATAGGGCTGACGGACACGACTGGGCCATTCGGCCCTTTGACACTATTCCACCAGTCAATAAGGACATGGCTCATCCCATTGCGTTCCCAGCTGCACTTTCGTCTCATTGCACAAATTATCCCTGATTCACCTATCTATGGAAAATCAGACAAAGTCAGCCTCGATATAATGTAAAGATTCAGCCTTCCCAAACTTCTGGGAAAGAGAATTCCCACTGGAATGAATTCCCACTTTGTGAATTTCTCTTCACTCCAGTTCTGACTGAGGTTGGAGGATGTCACTGTTTCAATTTCTAGTCCCACTCCTTCACTTCTCACAACAAATTTTAAATGTAACCAGGTTGGTGATATAGCCGAAGATAAAGGTTTAAGACTGGGTCAGGTTCAATTATCAGAACAAGTGAGTTAGATTTCGTTAGTCAGCTACAAGTAATTAATAGAACTAACTGAGGAGTATGATGGATATGTGGTTAGCACTGCTGCCTCAGATCACCAAGGAGCTGGGTTCAATTCCAAACTCAGGTGAGTCTGAACATTCTCTACGTATTTGTATGGGTTCCCTCCCAATGCTCCAGTTTCCTCCAAGAGTACAAAGGTCTGCAGCTCAGAGTGGATTGGCTATGCTATATTGCCCATTGTTAAGAAAGCGTCCTCGTCATGGTAACCGCTATCCATGTGGGGAATTGAACCTACGCTGCTGACCTCCCTCTGCATCACAAACCAGCCGTCCAGCCAACAAAGTGGGAGACTGTGTGATTGTTACAGACAGAAACAGTCACAGATAAAGTGAAAAAGAAACTTCATAACAAAGAAAGTGATACATTTCAAATAATGTTCAAGATAACAGTTGAGGATAAAAAGTTCTATACTAGAAATTTTATTTCAGAACGGGACAGGTGTTTAGAAGCGGTTTTTCGCTGAATACTATATAGTGAGACAAAGTGAAATAACCAGAATTAATAATTGTAATTGGATATAAAATAAGTGCCTATGTAGAGTGAGTCAGAGAGAGAGAGATGAAAAATCGTCGTGTAATTTTCCTTATCTGCCATGCGCGGGGTCGCTCCAAACTGAGAAAGTTCAACAGTGTGCCCATTGACCTTTGAAAGATGGGACAAATGCCAGTGATCACGGAATATCCAGGGGCTTCAGTGCAATGGTGAGTCCCTCCAGCCATGATGGGTTGAAGAAACGGGCTGGCATTGAATGAGAGGAATACTATGAGATTGAGTGGGTAGTTTTTGAGGTGAGTTGGATAAGATAGCATCAAGAAACTAGATCAGCCTCGTACAGACGATCCCACTGTCACAATTAATAAAATTGTCACTGAAACAAATTATTGTTAGATGCAGCCCAATGAAACAAAGACTCTGCTGACCCCACACCCAGTTACAAAGTTGCAGAACAAATGCTCATCCAAAACTCTCCATCATCTGTACTGACACCTATATCCCCTTCAGCTATCATTCCTGGGAATACTGGCTCATGTTGCTGTCGAAATTCTGAATTCTATGACCTTACATGAAATTGTCCCTCAAACTGCCTTTCTCTTTTTTCTCCAAAATCCTTTTGATTGTTGGTAGCTAAACTGATTTCCTCGCCATCTCTCTCTGGCAGGGGCGAGGGAATACGGACTAGGCAATAAGGACTCTGTATCAGAGTGATAATGTAACTGACGGGTAATTCAAAGCAAAGGGCTGTGCTTCCAAGGCAGGGTTTAAATCCTACCACGGACGATGCCAGAGTTTAAATTCGAATGGCAAAAATTGGAATGAAACCTAATTTCACTCATGGAAACCAGAAACCATCAGGATTTATTTTTATTATTTCACTGATAGTCTTTGGTGAAGAAACTTAACATTATTGCCCAGTCTGAACTCAGTGTGACTTCAGATCCACAACAAAATTGTTGGCTCCATTTTGTCTTGACAAGTGGCCATGTGATCAAGGACAATTAGTGATGGACAACAAATGCTGTCTTTGTCCATGATGCTGGCATTCCGGAAAACAACAACATTAAAGATGAAATAAGCCAAGGAACGGTGGGTGCTAGAGATCGGAAATAAAATGAAACACTTCACGATGGCACAGTGGTTAGTACTGCTGCCTCACAGCGCCAGAGACCGGGGTTCAATTCCCGCCTCAGGGGACTGACTGTGTGGAGTTTGCACGTTCTCCCCGTGTCTGCGTGGGTTTCCTCCGGGTGCTCCGGTTTCCTCCCACAGTCCAAAGATGTGCAGGTCAGGTGAATTGGCCATGCTAAATTGCCCGGAGTGTTAGGTTAGGGGTCAATGTCGGGGTATGGGTGGTTTACGCTTTGGCGGGTCGATGTGGACTTATTGGGCCGAAGGGCCTGTTTCCACACTGTAATGTAATCTAATCTAATCTAAAAAAA